>NC_134714.1:131457647-131774705 GCF_049634645.1 Pelodiscus sinensis | reverse complement strand
CATGGCTCCATCGATGGAGCCATGTAGATGAGGGTTGTAGGCAAAGGGAAATGAAACCGCGATTTAAATAATCGCGGCTTCATTTAAATTTAAATGGCTGTTTGTCAGCACAGCGCGCTAGTCTGGACACTCCCGCACCGACCTGAAAGCCCTTTATCGACATCCCCGTTATGCCTCGTAGGATGAGGTTTACCGGGGATGTTGATAAAAGGCTTTCATTTCGACAGGGGAGCGTCCAGACTAGCGCGCTGAGCCGACAAACAGCTGATCAGCTGTTTGTCGGCTCAGCGCGGCAGCCATGTAAATGTAAATGAAGCCGCAATCATTTAAATCGCGGCTTCATTTACCTTTGCCAAAAAAACAAATCTACATTGCTCCATCGACGGAGCCATGTAGTTTAGACGTACCCCTAGTGTGGACACATGACCCCGATTTCAAGTCCAAGAAAGAACTAGGGAAGAGCTATTTCGAAATAGCAGCAGTGGAGCATCCTCACTACAGCTATTTCAAAAAAGCATTTTCGGAAGAGGCATTTTTCCTCGTGTAATGAGGTTTACAGAAGTCGGAATAACTCGCCTGTTATTTCAAATGTATTTCAAAATAACGGAATGGGGGTGTAGATGCTCACATTCTTATTTCAGAATAGCAGCTATTATTCCAAAAACACTCTGTTGAGGAGACGCACCCCCAGAGAAGACCTGCCTGTCCAGTATAATTATACTGAGCCGTAGGAATCTTTGGATCAACAATGCCATGGACTCAGTAGCAAACGGAAGGGTTGGATGGTGACACAGATGCAGGATAAGAAGCACAAGAAAGCAAGTGGGTGCTTCTAGGAGGAAGAGGGAAACAAAGAGGTAACTGCTGTTTACTCCCACCAGCACCTTCATGTGAGCTGTCATGATTTTTCCTGTACACAGAAGGGAGGAAGGTGGGAGCAAGGAGTGGAAGAGAGGGAGAAACGGGCACTATTCTCTCTCCTCCTTGCTGAACCGCCATCAGAAGCTCTCTCAACATCTGCCTCCCTCACTCCCTGCACAGATGCCCCATATTTTCATTTGCAAAATCCGGTTGGCAGAACCAAGTTCTTCCAATCGTGTTCACTCCCACTGTGGAAGGAAGGATGCTAGGAGGAAATTACCTTTGGAAAGATCTGTCTTCTCCAGCTCTCCTGATTCTTGAAAGACTTCTTCCACTTCTGGATCTACGTCATCTTTCTCCCACAGCTCTGAGGCTCGCACAGTCCGTGAGTCCAGTTGAAATCTTCCTAGCAAGGAAACCAGAGGAACAATAAGTCATGTACTGACAATTCTCTTCAATCACTTCCTGGCACGCTGCATCCGCCTCGGCACTGCATTACACCATTTCTATTTTATAAGGATATGTCTACACTGCAGTGATTTTGGGCAGAAGCTGCCCCTGCTTGGCCAAGGCTTAAGCAGAGGAGCCCGTGTACTTGTGTCACCAAGCCACTGACGGTTTCCACGGCATCCCAATTTGAATCAGAGAGATTTTATCTGCAGAATGCCACGGAAATGCTTCCCTCTCACCAGCACCATTCACACCTCGCAGCGCCACGTTCTTCCAATCGTGGCCACTCCCATGGCAGAAGGAAGGACGCTCGGAGGAACTTACCCTTGGATAGATCTGTCTTCTGCAGCTCTCCGGGTCCTCGAGTGCCTACTTCCACTTCTGGATCTACGTCATCTTTCTCCCCCAGCTCTGGGGCTAGCACAGTCCGTGATTCCTGATTAAATCCTTCTAGCAAGGAAACCAAAGGGGAAAAAAAGTCACGTACTGACAATTCTCTTCCTGGTTTGTGGGTTTGTTTGCCATGGCACATTGTGGTGGCACACTCATGGAGGTTTAGGTTGGACATTGGGGGAAATGTCCAACCTAAGCCTCTCACTGCAAGGGAGGGTTAGGAAAAATGACCAACCTAATGGCCAATCTAAACTTCCCTTGCTGCAGTTTAAGCAATGGGCTTAAACTGTAGCAGGGGAAGTTTAGATTGAACATGAGGAAAAACTTCCCACCTGTCAGGGTGACTAAACTCTGGAATAAGTTGCCTAGGGGGGTCATGGAATCTCCAACACTGGAGATATGTAAGAGCAGGTTAGACAGACACCTGTCGGGGTAATCTAGATGATGCTTGGTCCTGCCGTGAAGCCAGAGGACTGGACTCTATGACTCTCAAAGTCCCTTCCCTTTCTAGTGTGCCTGGAGTCTATCTCCCTCAGCATTGCATTACATCATTTCTACTGTATAGGAGAAGACCTGCCTCATAGACTCATAGACTTTAAGGTCAGAAGGGACCATTATGATCATCTAGTCTGACCCCCTGCACAGTGCAGGCCACAGAATCTCACCCACCCCTCTTAGAATAATCCTCTCACCTATATCTCAGATACTTTGAAGACCCCAAGATGCAGAGAATCCTCCAGCTGTGATCTGCGCCCCATGCTACAGAGGAAGGAGAAAAACCTCCAAGGTCTCTGCCAATCTACCCCGGAGGAAAATTCCTTCCTGACCCCAAATTTGGTGATCAGCTAAACCCTGAGCATGTGGGCAAGACTCACCAGCCAGACACCCAGAAAGTTCTCTATAGTAACTCCTATCATCCCTCCCTTGACCTATTTCCCACTGATAATGAATGGTCAATTAGTTACCAAGATCATGTTATTTCATCAAACCATCCCCTTATCATAGAATCATAGAACTGGAAGAGATCTTAGAAGGTCGTCAAGTCCAGCCCCCTGCTCTAGGCAGGACCAATCCCATCTAAATCAACCCAGCCAGGGCTTTGTCAAGCTGAGACTTAAACACCTCTAGGGATGGAGACTCCACTACTTCCCTAGGTAACCCATCCCAGTGCTTCACCACCCTCCTAGTGAAATAGTTTTTCCTAATATCCAACCTGGACCTCTCCCACCACAACTTGAGACCATTCCTCCTTGTTCTGCCATCTGTCACTACTGAGAACAGCCTCTCTCCAGCCTCTTTGGAACCTCCCTTCAGGAAGTTGAAGGCTGCTACCAAATCCCCCCTCGCTCTTCGCTTTTGCAGACTAAACAGACCCAACTCCCTCAGCCTCTCCTCGTAGGTCATATGCTCCAGCTCCCTCATCATTTTGGTTGTCTGTCCAGTACGATTGTACTGAGCAGTAGGAATATTTGGATCAGCAATGCCAGGCACTCAGTAGCTTTCTGGCCCCTGGACATTTCTAAAGGAGGTCAGGGGTTGCTTTCAATCACATTCCTTTCTGTCCACAGTCAGCAACTGAAAGCCATAGTGAACCTGTACATCAGTGTGTTCACTCATCGGTTCCAGGTAACGTATGCAACATTTGTCAGTGTTGCCTTTGATTTCCATTGCTGTCTCAGGTCATATCACCCGGCTGCTCAAGGCACCACCAAAGCCCTCCCCGTGAAACAGAGTAACAGTTAATTCGAGGGAAGGGTTTTCAATCGGAATACCGCGTCTACACGCTGCAAGTTAATTCAGGCGACCAGCTTTTTAAAATGGAGATCGACCGCAAATATGCTAATCAAGCGTGAGATATTTAAATCTGGCACTTCATTAGCAACTTCGGTATGCTACATTTGCATCCCTAGTCCGAACTAGGGTGCAAATGTAGACATACATATAGTTAATTATGATCATCTTTTTAATCAATTGACAGCCCTACCCTTTTCCTACAGATTTCTTTTGAGCAGAGAAGAGTGAGAAGGTGGATGAAAGGAGGAAGAGTGAGAGTGAGGGGTATGTGAGTGGCTGCAGGGAATTGTGGGGGTTGACGTAAGAGAAAGGAGATGGAGATGTGTGGGGAGCTGTAGGAAATAGGCTGTGCAGAAACAGGCATGTGAAAGCTGGCAGGAAAGGAGGTGTGAACTGAAAAGAGAAAAACAATAAGGAATGGGGGGGATGAAAGTTAAGGAGTAAAACAAGGACAGATAGCAGAAGAGAAACACCAGAAGGAAGGGTTGGATGGTGACACAGATGTAGAATAAGAAGCACAAGGAAGCAAGTGGGTGCTTTTACGAGGAAGAGCCCATTCAGTTTAAATGAATGAGCCCATTCAGTGCAAAGAAGCCCCATTCAGTTCAAATGAGCTGTCTTCACTAGACCTGCTCATTCGAACCCTGGAAGATCGACAGCAGCAACTTTAGTCTTCTCTGTGGTATACTCATCCCCTTAGGCTGTGTCTACACTGGCATGAATAGTTTTCATTATAAGTATTTCTGGAAAAGAGCGTCTACATTGGCCACAGATGCTTTTCCGGAAAAGCCCTTTTTCTGGAAAAGCGTCTGTGGCCAATGTAGACGTGCTTTTCCGGAAAAGAGGCCCAATCATCATGGGCTCATCTACACTGGCCCCTTTTCCGGAAGGGGCATGTAAATTTCATGAGTCGTCGTAGGGAAATCTGCGGGGGATTTAAATATCCCCCGCGGCATTTAAATAAAAATGTCCGCCGCTTTTTTCCGGCTTTTAAAAAAGCCGGAAAAGAGCGTCTACACTGGCCCCGATCCTCCGGAAAAAGCGCCCTTTTCCGGAGGCTCTTATTCCTACTTTGAAGCCCCGATCACGAAAATGGGCTACGTCTACACTGGCCCCTTTTCCGGAAGGGGCATGTAAATTTCATGAGTCGTCGTAGGGAAATCCGCGGGGGATTTAAATATCCCCCGCGGCATTTAAATAAAAATGTCCGCCGCTTTTTTCCGGCTTTTAAAAAAGTAGGAATAAGAGCCTCCGGAAAAGGGCGATTTCCGGAGGATCGGGGCCAGTGTAGACGCTCTTTTCCGGCTTTTTTAAAAGCCGGAAAAAAGCGGCGGACATTTTTATTTAAATGCCGCGGGGGATATTTAAATCCCCCGCGGATTTCCCTACGACGACTCATGAAATTTACATGCCCCTTCCGGAAAAGGGGCCAGTGTAGACGTAGCCCATTTTCGTGATCGGGGCTTTTTTCCGGAAAAGACTACTGGGCTGTCTACACTGGCCCTTTTCCGGAACAGTGTTCCGGAATAAGGACTTATGCCCGAGCGGGAGCAGCATAGCTTTTCCGGAATAGCGGCTGATTTTGTACAGTAGAGCATTGTTGCTTTTCCGGAAATTCAAGGGCCAGTGTAGACAGCTCGCAGCTTATTCTGGAAAAGCTGCTGCTTTTCCGGAATAAGTGGCCCAGTGTAGACACAGCCCTAGTGTATTTAGCGCCTTCTTTTCAGCCACTTTTATCCCATCAGAAGAATTACCCAATAGCTGAGATTGTGAGTGTTGTGCTGACGTTGAGCTCTCCGTTCTCATCCGTGACCACAGGCCTCGCGGGTGAAGTGTCCCAGGGTGGTGCAGACCCTGTGAAATAAAGAAGGACCTAATCCATTAAATCCTTCTGGCAGCAAACATGGAAAGCAAGAGATTATAGTTTCCCAGACAACACATCTTGCTAACACAGAGTCAGCTTTGAAAAGCCTCACCTATATCCTGAGCGTTAGAGGCCTTTCAAGAGCACGGAACTTTGCAAAAGACAAATGGCCAAAAGCTAGACAGCTTGGAGCTGAGATTACAAGAAGGGAATCATTGTGTCCATCAAGCTATCTGGCCATTCAGGAATTAAACCTGTGCTTAGACAATTAATCCCAGGACAAGTCATAATACCAGAGAAAGGGGGAACCCAGCAGGATCTGTGATAGTCAAGGCAAAAAGTCACAAAAGAGACAGTTGCAGAACCAACAAACATCAGCCAAATGTAGAATAGAATCATAGAATCCCAGGGCTGGAAGAGACCTCAGGAGCCATCGAGTCCAACCCCCTGTCCAAAGCAGGACCAACCCCAATTCAACCATCCCAGCCAGGGCTTTGTCAAGTCAGGACTTAAAAACCTCTAGGGATGGAGATTCCACCCCTTCCCTAGGGAACTCATCCCAGTGCTTCCCCGCCCTCCTAGGGAAATAGTTTTTCCTAATATCCAACCTCGACCTCCCCCACTGCAATGTGAGACCTTTGCTCCTTGTTCTGCCACCTATCACCACTGTGAACAGCCTCTCTCCATGCTCTTTGGAGTCCATCTTCACACATCTGAAGGCTGCTAGCAAATCCCCCCTCATTCTGCTCTTCTATCGCTTTTTCAGAGTTTTATTTGTTAAGAATTAATGAAGAGTTGATTAGTGATAGAAATGTAGCCGTGTTAGTCTGGGGTAGTTGAAGCAAAATGCAGGACAATGTAGCACTTTAAAGACTAACAAGATGGTTTATTAGATGATGAGCTTTCGTGGGCCAGACCCACTTCCTCAGATCAAATAGTGGAAGAAAGTAGTCACAACCATATATACCAAAGGATACAATTAAAAAAATGAACAAATGTGAAAAGGACAAATCACATTGCAGAACAGGAGGGGGATGCGGGGGGGGGGGAGGAAGGAAGGTAAGTGTCTGTGAATTGATGATATTAGAGGTAGGGAGAGTGGGATGTTTGTGAGTTAATGGTATTAGAGGTGATAATTGGGGAAACTGTCTTGGTAATGGGTGAGATAGTTCAAATGTTTGTTAAGTCCTTGTTGGCAAGTGTCGAATTTTAACATGAATGACAGTTCAGAGGATTCCCTTTCAAGTGCAGATGTAAAAGGTCTTTGTAGCAGAATGCAGGTGGTCAAGTCATTTAGAGAGTGTCCTTTCTGGTTAAAATGGCAAGAAACTGTTTTCTCTTTGTGATCTTGTCTGATATCTGTTTTGTGGGCATTAATCCTTTGGCGAAGTGTCTGAGATGTTTGTCCAATGTACATAGCAGACGGACACTTTCGGCACATGAAGAGTTGATTGATTTCTTTATGGAAGAATTGGAAAACAAAACCCAGTTCCAATTGTAAATGACAGATGGAATCTTAGTGCTAAAATTCAGTGGTCTTCACCCAGAAAAAACAAAACAAAACCTTTCCTCAAAGCTTCCAGGTGAATGCCCTTAAGGTAACTTACATTTTAAGGAGAGACATCCAATTTAGCGTCTCATTAAAATATGAGTTGTTGCTCTATAGTAGCTGTTTGCATTGCACTAATAAGATTATATACATTAGTAATTACTTTGGAAAAGCAGAGATCAAAGAGCTATTAGAGCTGGTGAATTATTTCTGGTGAGTAGTGAATATGCTGCAAAAAATATGTTTTCAAGGCTATTTGTGAATTTGGGTCAAATTTTGCAAATTGTTTTTGCCAACAAATAAAAAGATCAGCAAGACAGTTTTGTTTCAAGATGGCTCTTTGTTTTGAAATGTAACTATTTTTTTAAAAAGCATAGAAGAGCTGAAAAAATGTACAAAATGAAGGGGGGGGAACCAAAGTGATTTAAAATCTCTATTCATGTTGTTTTGATGGCAAAAAACAAAACCGTTTTGGTGTCAACTCTTGGGTCTAATGGCCACTTTGCCAGAGGTTGCTGAAGACAATCTCCTTCCCTAGAAAAACAGAGGTTCCAACATGATGGGGGGGGAGTGCCCCCGATGGGGGTTGTGTTGGATTCTGCGGGGGGGACACTGGGTTCTCTGATGGTAAGCTGGCTGTGGTAGAAGTGTGCAGACCAAGTGCCAGGTCTGGTTTCACTTGGCCGTCTCCATCAGCATGGTCAGGTGCTGGGACAAATATGAGCGAGTGGCATTGCAAACTGGTATGCAGGATCACGTTACCACTCTGGTTTTATCCAACCGCCCTTGTCACTCCAGGCAGAATCTGCTGCACTGGGCAACTGCCTAGTTTGCTGTAGCTTGTGCAGCCTCTGAAATCTCCATTAACCGGGCAATGGTGGTGCAGAAAGTGTGTGTGTGAAGGGTACAGATTGATGGATCACTTGATGATTCCCTATTTCTGTTCATGCCCTCTGGGGCACCTGGCATTGGCCACTGTCAGCAGACAGGACACTGGGCCAGATGGACCTTTGGTCTGACCCCATCTGGCCGTTCTTATGCTCTTGTGTTCACTTAGTCCACTTACACAGAACAGGGGACTGAGTCTGCTCTACTGCCTTCGCTAAGAGCCAGGTGGTTTTCACCTCAAACTACAGAGACTCGTACGAGAAGCTCCAGAGGTCCCAGGTTCAGTTCCATCTTCTGGCGTTTCTCTAGCACAGGGTTTCCCATCCAATGGGTCAGGACCCAAATATGGGTCACCTTTACATTTCACAAGGGTCACCATGTGGCTCTTAAAGAGCCATTCACACATTTTTTGAATTGCTTTGGCTCCCCACGTCTTCCTGAATTGTCAAAATGGGTCCCCATCTGGAAAAGGTTGGCAACCGCTGTTCTAGCACAACCAAATCCTGACTTTGCGTTCAGTGACAATAAGAGGAAATGGCCTTCCAAGTTTGGTAATCCTAGCTCTTACCGTTTGGGAGGAGTTCTTGAACAAATGGACTCAGACAGACAGATGCACATGTCTAAAATATACAGCAAGATAATAATAAAAAAGTAAAATCTACTCTTGTAAATTGTTAAATTCTTATTATAGTCCTGTGTCCTTTAAAGGATCCTATAATCGCTTCCATTTTTAATTCGGAAGCTGGTTACTATATACTGTAGAAGGAACCTAATCAACATTAGAGTACCTTTCAGCTACTCTTCCAGCAGAGGCATATTGATATCGGAAATAATTTCCTGTTTTGTCAGGATCCTGCAAAGAAAAGAAAAAAGGACAATAAGCTGCCAAACTAGGAACTACAGGCAGTCCCTGGGTTACATGGATCCGACTTACATCGGATCCCTACTTACAAACGGGGTGAGGCAACCCCGCACTAGCTGCTTTTCCCCCCAGCAGACCAGGGAGACGCGGAGCGGCTTCTCTCAGCAGACACCTCAGCTTGAGAATAAAGGACTGAGGGAAGTGAGGGGTGGGAGAATAAAACTGAGCTCTGGAGAAATGTTTGGCTAGAGTTTCCCCTACAATATGTACCAGTTCCGACTTACATACAAATTCAACTTAAGAACAAACCTACAGTCCCTATCTTGTACATAACCCGGGGACTGCCTGTATTTCAAAACACAGAAATTAAATGTCAACCACATTTCATCAACACAGAGTTAAGGCGGTATCTGGTGCCCCACCAATGTCACATTCAAAGCTATGTGGAAAAACAGAAGCTACAGAGATAAGATGCACGCCCTCAGTTAAAGTACATTCCCGTAGTTAAGGCTGAGAATAGGTGTGTAAGATCTGGTTTTTCTAAGCTCTCTAAACTCCACAAGTGTACTCAGGTTGTTTTGAAAATTGCCATTTCTCACTGGACCCCGGAGTAGAGCGGGTGTTACAAATTTAGAATCATTTGACCTAGAAATTCCAGAGACAGTTGCCAGAATAAAAAGGTCTGGAGATGTTTGGTACGAGGAGTTAAATGACTTTTTAGAAATGGGAGAAAGACAGTAGCATGAAAGAAATGGAAGAAAGACACTTGTAAAAGTAATACCAACCATCTGTATTCTGCTTATTTTAAGGCTTTGTTCCTATCAAATGTAAAGTTTGCTAGAATATCATTTAAAAACTCAAAAAATAGACAAGATACAAACATTTTTTTAAATGTTAACTTGCTTTTGAAAATGAAAACTTTAACTTTATGCAACACAAATACAGGTTAACTTAAAAGGCTAAAAAGGCTGTTTCTCCCCCAACTTTTTAAATGCAGTTTAAGTTTTGCCTAAAGGGAAAAACTGTTGCAAAGAATGTATTCAAAACACACACACAGGCTGACCTAAAAGAGAACAAACAGCTTATAGAAAAGATGTGATTTACAAAATATAAATCAAGGCAAAGTTTTAAAAAACATTAGTGTAGATTTAGTTTTGTACCAGGAATTAAATTATCTTTAGAGACATGTGAAAGTTATCTCTTATTCCATTTATTTGGTGATTTATTGGAAATGGACTTTAACGCTAGAGAATCCTTTTAATTTAATTTTTGTAAGGGACCGCCCTTTGCGAAGTGTGAATGCAATATTCTCATCATTTACATTCAAAATATAAAAAGACAAAAGCCATGGCTTTGTGACTCTGGCAGGCAATGCTACTTCTTTTCCATCCATGTACAGATTTTCTCCATCCATGTGCAGAACACTTTTTGTTAGGTGCACCGAATCATGTGTGGGTGTGCACCACCAGTAGAAACAAAACTTAGCTGCGGGCTCTCTGTCACTCACCGGTGCGGCATTGGAATCTCCCCTAAGCAGACACGCAAGTTCACAGTTTACAGGGAACACCACTGGCAGGGTTACTTGAAGAAATAGCCTCTCTGAAGACAGCTACCACAGAGCTTCCAGAGATCTCATCTTTCTCATGTGGCTGGGAACACCTCAGCCGGGGGCTCCTAACTGCTAGTCCCAACCCTTAGCAGATCAACACATGAGCCCATGGGACCTGTGCTCAAGAGTCCCAGTCAATTTGGGGGCCTCTCTGAAAAATGGGACCCCCGAGCCCTGGCAGATACTGTGGGAGTGGAAGGGCAGGGCCAGGCACCCTGAGCCTCGGCAGGAACCACAGAGGTGGAAGCCCTGGAGAAGCTGTGGGACTGGGAAGCTCCAGGGTTGCTGCCACACAGATGGGAGACACTCTCCCTCCTGCAACACCTCCAGAGGTTGGTCTGATCTCCCCACACAGAGCGGCTGTGCAGGGAAAGAGCAAGCCCTCTCCCTCTCTAGCCTGGCCAGGACTGGCAGGAAGGAGCCCCCAGCTGAGGGAAGCACAAGGAAGTTCCGATTCCACAGACAAAGGCTTCTTTCATGGCCCATGACACATTTTTCACAGCTGTGAAATTTGCTGGGCCCTAATCCTAGTGGCTCGCAAGCGAAATAGCAATCAGCAATGTAACACCATTCCAAAAAGCAACCCCGATTCTGGGCCGATTCACAGGTGTGGTGTGAGCAAGACAGGGGGAGTCATAGGCCTCAGTCGGAGGATTGTGGCCAGTTCTGGGTACCACATTTCAAGGAAAGATGTGGAGAAATTGGAGAGGGTCCAAAGAAGAGCAACAAGAAAGACAAAAGGTCTAGAGAACATGGGCTATGAGGGAAGGCTGAAAGAACTGGGCGTGCTTAGTTTGGAAAAGAGACGACTAAGAGGGCAGCTTTCAATTACCTAAAAGGGTGTTAACGGAGGAAGGGGAGGGAGGGAGCAATTGTTCTCCTTAACCTCTGAGGATAGGACAAGGAGCAATGGGCTTAAACTGCAGCAAGGGAGGTTTAGGTTGGACATTAGGAAAAACTTCCTACCTGTCAGGGTGATAAAACACTGGGATAAATTGCCTGGGAAGGTTGTGGAATCTCCATCACTGGAGATATTTCAGAGCAAGTTAGGCACTCACAAGTCAGAGATGCTCTAGAGATCATACTTAGTCCTTACCTTGTGTGAGGGGACAGGATCAGACCACTCAAACTGTCCTACAGGTCCATGTCTATCGTTCTTTTATTTCATTTTCTCTCTAGATGTTTTGTTTTCTATCAAATGCTTTTATTGAATTTTCCTCTTTTCTGTAATTGCTTTTGTTAGAAAACGTTCGTAACACTCTTTTCCTTTTCATCGCTATTCTTTATTTCACCAATAAGCCTTTGTATTCCCATTCGAGCCCTCTCAGTCACACCTCCCTCTCTGTTCTTCAACTGGTGCCTAAAAGCCAGTCTCCACAGGGAAGCGCTGACACATTATGCCCCTGGGGGCAGGAAGCCAGAGACGGGCAGCGAGGAGCAGCCATTCCTCTAGCCAGGCCATGGCACAGGCAGTGGTGCTGTTCCCTCCTCTCCTGCTACTGCTGCAGTGGGAGGAAGCTGCCCCTTAGCGCCCCGGCCCCTTGTCTCACGCAGCCAGTAAGAGCCACAGAAGCACGAGGGAATTATCTTGGGCTCCGCGGCAAAAATGAATCTTGTGCTGCAGGAGTGCCCATCTGGAACGGGTTTGGTGAAAACGAATGATGGAATGTACGGCCCGGTTGGGTGGCCTGCCCTGTCTCCTGGGTCTGACCAGCTGAGAGCCACTCCAGGCAACCTGAGAATGACTGGTGTGTATGTGCGCGTGTGTGTGTGTGTGTGCGTGCGTGCGTGCGTGCACCACTCCAGGCAACACAAGAATAATGTGTGTGTGTGTGTGTGTGTGTGTGTGCGTGCGTGCATGCACCACTCCAGGCAACACAAGAATAATGTGTGTGTGTGTGCGTGCGTGCACCACTCCAGGCAACACAAGAATAATGTGTGTGTGTGTGTGTGTGTGTGCGTGCGTGCATGCACCACTCCAGGCAACACAAGAATAATGTGTGTGTGTGTGTGTGTGCGTGCGTGCATGCACCACTCCAGGCAACACAAGAATAATGTGTGTGTGTGTGTGTGTGTGTGCGTGCGTGCATGCACCACTCCAGGCAACACAAGAATAATGTGTGTGTGTGTGTGTGTGCGTGCGTGCATGCACCACTCCAGGCAACACAAGAATAATGTGTGTGTGTGTGTGTGTGTGTGTGCGTGCGTGCATGCACCACTCCAGGCAACACAAGAATAATGTGTGTGTGTGTGTGTGTGTGCGTGCGTGCACCACTCCAGGCAACACAAGAATAATGTGTGTGTGTGTGTGTGTGCGTGCGTGCATGCACCACTCCAGGCAACACAAGAATAATGTGTGTGTGTGTGTGTGTGTGTGTGTGCGTGCGTGCATGCACCACTCCAGGCAACACAAGAATAATGTGCGTGTGTGTGTGTGCGCATGCACCACTCCAGGCAACACGAGAATAATGTGTGTGTGTGCACGTGCGTGCGTGCACCACTCCAGGCAACACAAGAATAATGTGTGTGTGCATGCGTGCATGCACCACTCCAGGCAACACAAGAATAATGTGTGTGTGCGTGTGTATGTGCACCACTCCAGGCAACACAAGAATAATGTGTGTGTGCGTGCGTGCGTGCACCACTCCAGGCAACACGAGAATAATGTGTGTGTGTGCTTATGTGTGTGTGTCCGTGTGCACCCCTCCAGGCAACACGAGAATAATGTGTGTGTGTGTGTGTGAGTGTGTGTGTGTGTGTGCGTGCACCACTCCAGGCAACATGAGACTAACGTGTGTGTATGTGCGCGTGTGCGCGTGCCACTCCAGGCAACCTAAGAATGACGACTTACTTGTTGTGTGTGTGTGCGTGTGTGTGTGTGTGTCTGTGTTTGGTTTCCAGAGCATTTCAACAAAAATACCAGACACATCTGACATTACAGCACAATCTATATTACATCTTATTTAGAAAATACCAGACATTTCTATTTTCTCAATTTGTTTCCTGACAGAAAGCTCAAATACTGGACTGTCTGGTTCAAAATTGAACACCTAGCAACTGTGTGTGTGTGTGTGATTGTGAAGTCAAATCACCTGGCAAGTGTGTGTGTGTGTGTGTGTGTGTGTGTGTGTGTGTGTGTGTGTGAAGTCAAATCTTTCCAGTCCAAGCAATTAAATAAACATAGAAATTACTTCCCCAGCAATTCACAGACCTGCTGAGTTCAGCAACACTTAGAACAGTGTTAAAACAAGCAAGGAAGACATAAGAATAGGAAAATATTGGAGTCTCTACTCCGATAGGCAGATGACAAAGTATAAAGGCAGCCTCTAGGACCACTGCATACACAGTAACCCCTGTGCCCTTGGGTCACCATAAGCATTAAAACAAGTATTTCACCCACACGATAATGGAACACATTAGCTGCAAACACGCTCAGCTTTTAAAACACCCATGATGGCATGTGAATGAAACAGAGACAAACCTCCTCACCTCTTCTGACCCCTCAGAAGACTTGGCATTTACTGCTAGCACAAGGTAATCTGTATATAAACACAGCACCAGTGAAGTCCATGTGTTAGGTGTTCCTGTAAAAAATATTGCATGGCTTGCCTATAAAGCCATATCCCACCCTACAGCCCACTACTAGGGAGGCTGTTCTTATCATTATCCGAACTGTTCGAGAAATCCCCTGGGACTGGGAGGTGAACAGAAAAGGCAGGAGTCGGCAGCCGTCACCTCTCCGCCTGTTATCTCTGGCACTGCTGCACAACTACGAATGATGTAATCACATTTAATAACTCGGTGCTGAGTGACGGCAACAGACAGATGCTGGCATGTCCCTGACACAGCTTGAAAATGAATCAATATTGTGCAGATTCTGAGCCCGTTAGTTCGAGTTTCCCTGCGACGTTTCAGGCCTGGCCCAGAGAGTTTTGGGCTGAGCCGTTTCCCCAGCTCTTCGTGAGAGCCAATGCCACTTACCTCCCGAGCGCCAGGAAACTCAGCCGCAACCACAGCTCCCGGTGAGAGCCCTCTGGGCTGGGTTTGCTGCGCGCTGTCTATATAGTCGATTGGAACTGAAAGTAAAACGACTTCGGGGTCCGGTTGCTGGATGTCACAGGGCAGAAATGGAGCCTGAACTCACAGACATGCAGTCGCTCCCCCTTGCTAGCTGCCATGTGGCCCAGTGCCTGACCCTGCACCTGTCCCCGGCGTGACGGGGGCTTGGGAGTGCAGATGAATATGGGAGCCTTGGACTTCAGGTTCAGGACCCAGACTCCGGTGCTCACCTCTCCTTGATGTACCCTGCTTCCCCTCCCCGTCCCGACCCCCGTCACTGAGGCGGGAATGGAGCCCAATGCAAGGCCAGGCTGTCACGCCCCATGACATGTGGTGGGGTTTCTCCTCTCACCAACCCAGCCACCCTTCATCCTCCCCTGCCCTCACGCCAGGCCCACCACCGCGCAGAGGCCGGGCACGCAGGGAGGCTGGCTTAGCCCCACTGCACAACCAGCCGGACGCTCAGCAGCCCATCTGGGTGGTTTTCAATAGCAGATGGATGCTGTCAGGTCCCTGGCCAATCCGGGAGGGCGGGCAGCCTTCTGTGGCAGGGGAAGGAGGCGGCCATTTTCCACTCCCCTCATTCTGGTTGGTGGGTGTGTGAACTCCCCAAGAGAGACTGTTCTTACTCAGCAGCTTCTGCGTTGACATCTCTACTGACGTCGGGCACATTCAGTGGACACGAGGGCTACAGGGCCTGGGAGGAAGGTGGGCAGAGGCAGAAACAGGGCTCAAGCTCTCCTGGGGGAGGGGGTTGTGCGTATTGTGCCCAGGAGGGGTACAAGGCAGGATCCACTATTTCAGGGAGCTCTTCACACTTGGGGGAAATGCAGGAAGGGGGGGGCGCTCAGTTAGCAGAGTGGAAGCCTATTTTGGGGGCCTTGTCGTTCAACTTCCCGTGGGAAGCAGAAATCAGTGATGTGGAACCATGTGTTCTTGGCCTTGGAGCACACCTGAAGTTTTTGACTACACTTTGTTCCACAGTTAGCCCTGAGTCACGACAAGTTGGAGCATTCAAAGTGTATGCCAGACCTGGTTTATTATCTGGAAACCCCGATCCTTACCCATTTCCCTCCACCCTCAAGTCCCGCCGCCTCCGTCTCTTGGTCTGAACGGGTAATCCAATAGTCTTTATACGTGATCTGAATTCGTCAGCCGCGTTATCACACGTGCCGACCCAATAACGGCTCACCACAAAAGACAAATGCCATGGGGAATCGCCCAACGGGGGGCGGGGCTGGGGTAGTGGGACCCGGGCCTACCCTCACTCCTGGGTCCCAACCGAAGGCCCTAAGGCGGGGATACATTATCCCCTACTGGCTGGCGGGGGAGTTGCCCCGAAACACTCCAACCCGTGGGTTCCATGACCCCGCCCTGGGCCACTTCCTACCCGCCCCTACGGTCCGTGTACCTTTTGCTGAAGGGGATCCTTCCATGACCACCTCACGCTGTCTCTGTGCTCAGCATCCACATCACTGGAGGCAGCTCCAGTATCCTTCCTCCCTCCCTTCCCTCTGCGCTGTCCTCCGCTTTTTAAATTCCCCGCCGCCCGAGCACCGCCGGCGATGGAGTTCTGGCACATCAGCTGGTCCGCCCCCGCTCACCCAGCAGGTGACGTCATCCCCTGGTGCCGGACAGGCGGCACACCGCCACCACTTTCCCTGCAGCCACGGCTGCCCCCATAGCGCCTGTTCCGTGCCGGTCTGAGTGCGGGGCGTATTTGCCCCATCACACACTGGCATAGTTAAAGTAGCAAAACCTTCCTAGTGCAGATGCCAATAGCCCCTGACAAAGTCGTGGCTGGGATGACGGAGTTGGGGTTGGTCCTGCTTTGGGCATTCAATGCCTCCTGGGGTCTCTTCCAGCCTTCATCTTCTAGGAGTCCATGAACAGCTCTTTTGCAAGTAGCGTTTGCAAGATCATAAGTGCATCTAACACCCGGGCGTTTGCTGGCATTGTTTATGTTGTAAAAAACACACACACCTGAGCAAGGCTGCTGTTCCAGTGAACCTTTTCTGGGTAGACCTACCCTTGGTGTAATTGTCTACTTACAAACCGCACATCAGCCCTGCTTCCGTGGACAGAACTGTCACGGACTGCAGATGGGAAGCATCTTCTCGGCAGTAGCGCAGGTAAGACAGGACGGCCTTGTCCCAGGAAGCAGCTGATTGAACCTCTCTCTCTCTCTAGGGTCTTGCAACAAATTAAGAGAATGCGCTCCACATACAACTGGCATAATGAGGGTCTGGTTGCCTGTACATCAGTGACCCCAGGGGGAAAGCCATTGACAACCTTCTCCATAATCAGCGCTTATCTCACTTGGGGTGAGGGGAATTGGAAGTTCTTCTGTGGAGATGTTGGAAGCGATGAAGCCATTGTCATGGCTTCATTCGGGTACATTTGTGTCTCTAAATCCAAAGATCTCTGATTGAAGTCGACTGGGAAGAGCAATCAGGGCTGGATTGAAGGAATTTGTGTTTCCTACCTAGTCTGTCAAACCTCTCCCAGTCGCGATGGTCCCCTTCCAGACAGGCTCTTCTGTTTGACTGACATTTAGCTGCCGTAAGATGGAGAATGAATTTCTGCTTAGTTCCATGCCCACCTCGTCCCACCTCCCCATTTTCCCTGGCTCCAGGTCTCCGTCTTCTTGTCCAGCCAATCACAGTACATCCCTCCCCCCCCAAAAAAGCCTTTCCGTTTCTCTTCCCCCTATATCAGCCTCTGTGGCAAGGGAAAGGGAAAGAGTGAAGCAGATTTCTTGGGAGACATCTGTGAAAACTCTGGTCAACTTTTCTTCTTCTCACACATGGCCAAACCCACTGGGGAGAGCAGCCTCCCCGGAAGGTCAACTCCGTCTGTCTGGCTCCTCCCCGCCCTGGAGCCACTGGCTCATCCCGAGGAGCCTCTTGCAGGATTTCTTGCCTCTCATGTGATGGCCGCGCAGGGGCCTCCCTGCGTGGCCAGGAAGACCAAGCGTGGGTTCAAAAGGCAGGGAGAAGCAATAGAAGCCTGGGTGGGGGAGAATGAATGGGGGAGGCAGGAGTCACCCATGTGTGGGGCAGAGGGAGCCAGCGAAGAGGGGCTGGAGCAGAGAATCGTTTCCAGAGCTGAACTGAGTGGAACTAAGTGCCGTTCAATGGGAGCCGTTTCACGTCGGCACGCCTAGGGCGACCAGCCAGCCAGTGTAAACAGACGGGATGGAGCTCGGGGTCATAGGCACTTTGATAGGGAAAAACGCTGAATGTTGGGGCTTTCCCTATAAAATCAGGACATCTGGTCCCACTAAGCACCCCAGAGACACACATTCTCTGCACACTCAGCCCCATTGCTCATCTGCTCAGACAAGGGCCTTTCATTCCTTCCTCTCTCTCCTCCAGCTGTTCCACTGATCCAAATATAGCCACCTCCCTCGTGCTCCCCTGGGGCCTTCAGCACGTCAGTTACTGTGACAAAGTCTTTCCCAGAAGGGCAGTGAGTGCTGATAAGCCAAGAATCCTGCCAGCTACTGCTTGCTTTCGATTTCTCTTCCTAAGGCCATTTCTGGGAAGCAGTGTTGTTGGCTGAGGCCAACAAATATTCCTGCGTTCACCCAAATAACCTGTGTATCCCCTGAAGGAAACATTTCCCCGTTTGTCTTGTACTCCTTTGTACTCTCTGAGGTCCTGTCTACACTGCAGGGTTATTTCAAAATAACAGAGGGCGCATCTACACAGGCATTGTTTCAAAGTTATTGCAAAATAACAGGCTCCTTATTCTGACTTCTGTAACCCTCATATCAGGTACGTCTAGATTACAAGCCTCTTTTGAAAGACATCATCTAGTCAGTCACAAGGCAATCTGAATGCTCTCTTTCGAAAAAGCCCTGTTTGCATTCAAGAATGACTTTTTTCGAAAGAGCTCTTTCAAAAACAGGCATTTTTCCTCTTAAATTCAGGTTTACCGGTGTTGAAAAAATCACCACGTTCTTTTGATTTAATTTTGAAAGAACACAACAGCAGTCGATATGCAGGTGAAGTTATTTCAAAAAAAGGCCACTTTTTTGGAAAAAAAACCTCTGTAATCTAGATATAGCCTTCATGAGGAATATGGGATGTCAAAGGAAAAGTGTTCTTAATTCAACTTTAGCCTTGCTGTGTAGCTATGCCCTGGCTGATTAAAAAAAACAACAGATGATCTGGTAGCACTTTATAGACGAACAAAACATGTAGATGGGATCATGAGCTTTCGTGGGCACAGCCCACTTCTTCAGATGACTGGACTGATGTTATTGTGGAGGTTTAGCAACATCATAGCAGTGGTGGCTGGAGTCTATTCTGCACTCAAAGCAGGAGTTCAATATCTGGTTTATAGTATGCAAAAAGACCCTGTGTATCTGCCCCAAATTTTCAGCACATTGGATCTGATTTTTAAAGGTATTTAGGCAGCTAGGATGGGAATCACGAAGATACCTCCGCTCCTCTGTGCCAATCTGCAGAACTCCCGCCTGGCTGCTTCCTAACCCTGAAGGCACCTAAACTTCTTGGCAACTAAACTTTCAGCAGAAAAGTTCCCTCAGTGCCTGTGTTTCTGCCCCAGGGTATGTGTGCTGCTGCATCTGTCTAGGCCAGTGGTTCTCGGCCCAGGGTACACAAAGGTGTTCCAGGAGATCCATCTCTTCTTCTAGATCAGTGGTTCCCAAACTTTTCAGCATCACGCCCCCCTTTCTGATTTTTGAAAAACCCTCATATACCCCCCCCAAAAAACTTGTTGAGCAAAAACAAGAAAAGGAACTGAGCAGGACTGCAACTTAATGGGAGGGAATTTCTTCACGCCCACCCCCAGGGGGGCATGCCCCCCAGTTTGGGAACCTATGTTCTAGATAGTTACTCATTTTACAACAGGCTACATAAAAAGCACTGTCAACGTCAAACCACACCAAACTGTCATATAGCAGTGGGAGCCCCGGGCCCTTTTAATTTACCAGGCCCCAGGGCAGGTAGTCCCTTTGCCCCCCATCAGCAGGACTGTCCCTCCACCCTCCCCCAGTTCGCCTTCCCTTCCTCTGCAGGGATCCTCTCTAGGACTGTGAAATATGGTAACCCTACCCCCATTGCACCTGAAACACATGCAGTGTAAGGGATTGAGCTACATGGAAGCTAGGAGGGGCTGATGCTGAACTTCCCTGTGTTCAGGTGGCTATGATGTGTCATTTCCCATAAGTATAAGAAAGGCTCAGGGCTGGGATCCCTTGAAGGCATTTTACTTTCCTTTCTCAATGTGCTATTTATAGAGCACGACAGACACTCCTCTGCTCGCTGTGGATTCTGCAAGGGAACAGGAGGTCGGTGGCTTTTCTTTTCCTGTAAAAAACACAAACGTTTCTTGGAACAAGGATCTCTGGCCAGTCCTGGAGAGTCTCTCCAGGAGACTGCCTTGGGGGTCAGTGGAGTAAACCACCCTCTCTCTCTTTCTGTAAATCCCTCCCATGTGGAATGCCCAGCAACTCTCTGCCTCATCAAGCCTTCCACTGTTTTAAGACCTTATCTGAAAGATCTAATTTCTCCCCATTTGTAACCTTTTTGATATCTATCGTCTCCTGTTTCTTTGCATTAGCTCCCTAGCTTTAATCCAGTATGCAAGCCAGTAATGCATTTGGGATATTCTTCCAAAAAAATACAAAATGGAGTAGTTACTTGTTGATAACAGAGTGGGATTAGCTACAGAATATAGTTATGCTGAGGCCTGTTGGCTTTTAAACCGAAAGCAGTTTGGATGTTGTAATATAAGACTTGAACACTAGATAGAGCAACCAGAACTGTTCAAAACACAGATGTTTGAAATGATCATGCTGCAGGATGGGAGAACATCATAAGGTTTTACCATTATCATTTTTTCATGAACCTTTTAGTTTTGCTTTATTCTACTTAATTTTTTTTTAAATGAAGAAACATAGGACAAAAGTGGAAGAAAAGTATAAGTTTATTTCCCCATGATTTCAAATAACCCATGAACAATCTCTGGAGAACCTAAAGGAAGCATTTACTTATTAAAAAAACACACAGGTAGTCTGCTTAAATGGGATACAGATGTGATCAGATAGGAAAATGAAAATTCCTGTCATTTAAAAATAAATGTAAAAAAAATTCAACTTCTAGCAAATATGTAATTTTGTCTGTGAAGCTACCAGGTACCTTTTGTAACTTCAGAATAAGAATCTATTTTTTTATATGTGATAGAATTCAGTTTTTGGTTTGTGAGTGCTAAAACTACAGTTGGGTGAGTAATTGCGGGGCAATGGTGACAGCCAATACCCAATTTATTCACTTCCAAAACAGGTCAACTCTCCAACTAATTCAAATACGAATGCCCTGATCCAAGCAGCTAATCTCAAAGTGCCACATACACAATTTCATGTTAGAGTGTTTCACCCAACAAAATCTGCGTTATTAGAGAACCTGGGCAGTGTCATTCCAGAGAAAGGATTATCTGCCTTTCTGGCCCAGTTATAACTGGGACAGCGCCCCATGATCATAAATCAGCAAATCCCATGCCACTGATGGTGCACTTATAGTGCTCCCTCTCCCCTTTACCTGTGCTGACTCCGCCCTTCACCTGCCGTCAGACTCCTCACCTCTGCTCGATTTTGCTTGTGCCAATTACTCATTTCTCCCACTCTGCCCTCCCTCCGCAGTCAGTCTACTCAACGCTGCTTCGCTTGGCTTTGGCCATCTACTCATTTCCCCCCATTACCATAGTCCCGATGACGAGGCACTTCTCAGTAGCGGGTGGATCACGCCATCTAGACAGTAACTGGTAGAGCAGCTGCGGGTTCCAATAATCTGGGGAGAGGAAGGAGGGTTCGAAAAGACGTCTAACAGGATGGGGCTCCCGGCACAGAGCAGCACCTCAGTCTCTCGCCCTTAGCTAACGGGAAATAGAGGGTCTTGATGGCTACAGACTAGGACAGGTGGGTTCTGTTCCTAGTTCTGAGATGGGAGTGGGGGTTAGGGGGCCAGATGTGCAGGAAATGTGATTCCTGGGCTCCATTTCTAGCTCTGCCACTGACCTGCTGTGTTACATTGGGTAATTTCTCTTAACCTCCTTATGCCTCAGTGCATCATGTGTTAAATAGGGGATAATGACTCTCACCCACCTCCCAGTAGATTATACTGCCTAGTTCAATAATATTCATAAAAAATAATGCTCAGACATGCTCTGATGGAGAATGTTCAAGAAGGACAAGCTATTGTGTTTATTCATTTGGTGAGAAGTGTGTAGGGGCAGGGCAGAAATGTGGCAAGCTGGTTACTACAAATATGAAGGGTTTTATTCTTCTTGTAACGCATTCCGGTTGATTAATCCAGGGGCCAGAGTGCTCTGAATACAGTAAGAAGCAGTTACTAATCTGATAGCTTTCTTTGATAGGATAACGAGCCTTGTGGATAAGGGAGAAGCGGTGGATGTCATATACCTAGACTTTAGTAAGGCATTCGATATGGTCTCGCATGATATTCTTATTGATAAACTACGCAAATATAACTTAGATAGGGCCACGATAAGGTGGGTGCATAATTGGCTGGATAACCGTAGTCAGAGAGTTGTTGTTAACGGTTCTAAATCCTGCTGGAAAGGGATAACAAGTGGAGTTCCTCAAGGGTCTGTTTTGGGACCCGTACTGTTCAATATCTTCATCAATGATGTAGATATTGGGATAGAGAGTACGCTTATTAAGTTTGCAGATGATACCAAACTGGGTGGGGTTGCAACTTCTTTGGAGGATAGGGACATAATTCAAAATGACCTTAGCAAGTTAGAGAAATGGTCAGAGGTAAACAGGATGAGGTTTAATAAAGAGAAATGCAAAGTGCTCCACTTAGGAAGGAACAATCAGTTCCATACATACAAGATGGGAAGCGACTGTCTAGGAAGGAGCATGGCGGAAAGGGATCTAGGGGTCATAGTGGACCACAAGTTGAATATGAGTCAACAGTGTGATGCTGTTGCAAAAAAAGCAAATATGATTCTAGGTTGTATCAACAGGTGTGTTGTAAGCAAAACTCGTGAAGTCATTCTGCCGCTCTACTCTGCACTAGTTAGGCCTCAGCTGGAGTACTGTGTCCAGTTCTGGGGGCCACATTTCAAGAAAGATGTGGAGAAATTGGAAAGGGTACAGAGAAGAGCGACAAGAATGATTAAAGGGTTAGAGAACATGACCTATGAAGCCAGGCTTCATGAACTGGGCTTGTTTAGTTTGGAAAAAAGAAGATTAAGGGGGGACATGATAGCGGTTTTCAAATATCTAAAAGGGTGTCACAAGGAGGAAGAAGAAAATTTGTTCCTCTTGGTTTCTGAGGACAGGACAAGGAGTAATGGGCTTAAAGTGCAGCAGGGGAGGTTTAGATTGGACATTAGGAAAAAATTCCTAACTGTCAGAGTGGTCAAATATTGGAATAAATTGCCAAGGGAGGTGGTGGAATCTCCCTCTCTGGAGATATTTAAGAACAGGTTAGATAGACATCTGTCAGGGATGGTGTAGACGGAGCTTGGTCCTGCCTTGAGAGCGGGGGGCTGGACTCGATGACCTCTTGAGGTCCCTTCCAGTCCTATTATTCTATGATTCTAATTTCTACTAGCAAATTAGCTTTGCATACTTCTTTAATGCTGTTGAAAATTCATCATTGCATAAGGGCAAAAAATACAAAAATCAAACTAAAATTAATGCAATTCTTTATTGTCAATGGAGGTTGATTCAATAAAAATATTCATTTGTGACTTTTTGCAGCAAAATTTTCCCAGGAGGAACAGTTCTTGCAGGTGGGGAAGAAGTTAAAGTGAAACAAGTGGATACAACTGTTAGTATAATGCAATCTTATTTCCCCCACCAAGAAGATGTTGACTCTTCATCTTTATTTAGCAAGTATTCAATCACTCACCTAATTCTATGTTCCTGATAATAGCTTACTAACCTGCTTCCTTCTTTGCTCTCCCAACAGCATTATAGCGGTTCAGTCCAGCTCATTAATTTTACTTGAGCCCCACACTGATCACTGCAATGTACTGTGAGGAAAGTTTTGTTTACCCCACCCCAACTTCACAAGGCAGAAGGCACTCAGATACCACAGAGGAGAGAGAACTATCAATGAGATCCCAAGAGCAGGGGAACGGACGTGTCTATACTCTGCAGTGCAGGGCCACAAGTATTTCTGATTCTTCTAAACTGTAACCATAAACCTGATTTTCCAACAGATGCACCAGGTTAGTGGGGCAATTTTTCCTCTAGTGATAGTACCCACAATTTGCACCTGCAATAGAATCACGAGGAAGCTTTGGTGGAAAAAATTGTGGGCCCAATTTATCGTGAATGCAAAATTTTACCTGTGAAACTGGAGGCTCAGTTTGAAAATCAACCCTATTGGACTACAAAATATTGTATTAAAAATCATGTAAATTCATTATTAATTCTCACAGTCCATACAGCAACATCCTATATTAAAAAGCATGTAAAATGCCATACAAGATTCACCATGGCCCAGTGTTTCCTAAACTTCTGAAAGCAGAGGCCCTGTTCAGAAAATGAAACCAAAGGCTGCCTCTCCCCACTCACCAATACTGCCATCTAGTGTTAAAAGTGATTTTCATAATACACATCCTCTTTTGTCTCACACGCATTGAGCAGCAATGCCGGTCCCAGCGCTGACTTTTCAAACACCATCTCTGGCATTTGAGTCAGTGCCCATTGGAATGAAGGGGACAGCTCCCACCTCTCCGACCTGTCACGTCAGGTCTCTGCAGACTCCGACACAGCACGGCATCAATTATCAGCAAGTCCATTTCGATGTGTTTCTCTGCAACCGTTAACAGCGAAACTCACTTTGCAAAAAATGAAAGTTAACACCAGGGAACAGCTGGATCTCTGCATGTGCCCCCAGGAGCAAAATTCATGTTCTGGGGCAGCACCACACAGCTGCCTCTTCTATGAGCATCTGGATGCCATCCCAGGAGGGGGGCTGGTGACCTCCCCCTCCATTACCATTTACTCTGACCAGGTTGCACCCAGCGTCAGCCTCCGTAAGTCAGGGGTTGTGGAAGAAGATGAGGAGCAGAAGGAGGAGCAGGCTAGCTAGGACACCATGGCCACCAGCCAGGAGATGATCCTCAGCCTGGAGCTGTTCCCGCCCCTCCCCCGTTTCCCAGGATGGTTCCCAGGGCTGGGACAATCCCAGGAGAGGCACTTAGGTAAGCTCCATCACTTTCCCTACACATACAGGGCAGGTGACGGGCAGCAAGGGGCTGTGAGCTCCTCACTTGGCCCTCTCAGCCTGGGGATCACACAACAAAGAGCCTGTGCACATGGGTGTACATGGGGCGCCAGTCCAGAGCACTCAGCTCCATGTTGCTCTCACACAGGAAACCCTCACTCCTCCTCATAAGGTTCCTGCACAGGCCTTACTCCCAACTCCATGGGGGGACACCTTCTACAACAAGCCACCACTGAGCAGCATGGGGTCATGGAACCACACAGCAGAGCAACATATGGCCCAGGCTCATGCCTGCACTCAGGCAGCATCCGCTCCTGGTCAAGTGCTGTGATGCAGAGGAGACGAGGGGACCCCAGTAGCATTCTCTCTTGAAAGCAACCTCTACCCCTAACACACACATTTCCCTCCAACATCCTCCCCACTCCTTCACTGGACCAGGATAGAAGTTATGGGACATCGCCACTGCTGGACCCAGTGTATGCGGGACCAGTTCCATGGTGTGCCGCCCAGGTATGGGGCATACTTTAGACCTCCCAGGCCTGGTCCCAAAGTAGAATGCCCTTGTCGTAGGGGACATACGGCCCACTGGCCCAGTCTGAAAGTACAATGCTCCTATCTTAGGGGAAATATGGCCCACTGGCCTAGTCTTTTCTACATAGGCTCTGCAGCCTAGTCCTTTAAATGATCCCCCTCTCGATGGGGGTCTGGGAAGAAGGAGTAGGGGGCCCCGGGCCCTCCTTCTCCAACCCGGGGCCCTATCAGCGGCGGGTGGCTCCCACCACTGGCTTGGCGGGGAGTTCTTCCCAAAACACTTCGAGCCCACCGGGGCTTTTCCAGCTCCCCGCCCTGGGTCACTTCGTACCCCCTGCCCCCGTCTTGCAGTGATCCCACCTGTAGGTGTGAGTCGGGCAGCAGTAGAGGTGTTTCCCAACCCGACATCTGGGGTAGCAGCAGCAGGTGCAGCGACTGTGTCCCGGGAGGCTGTACCATAGCTCTGGCGTTGGGGTCGAGTCCAGCCTGGGCCTGGCAGCAGTGGGGTCAGCCGGCCCGGCGCCTCTCTCTCTAGCTGCGGTGGCTGTGGCTCTGGAGGTTGTGCCCTAGCTCCTTCTCCTCCTGAGGTCAGCCCCAGCTGAGCAGTTTTGCAGCCCGTTATGCCTGGGCTGCACTAGAAGCATGCCCAGCAGGGCTGTGGGGGTGGGGCCATCTCAGCCACTTGGGCCAGGTGAATCCCCTGGGCTTGAGTGCGGGGCAGTGCCACCCTGTCACAGGGACACAGTAGGAAGCCAGCCTGCCCCATCCCTCCCTTCTGCCCACAGGATCCTGACCTGGCAGGCAGCTTCCCATGCCTGCTTGTTCCTGGGACATGAGGGTAGCGAGGCTCCCCTGGAACATCCGGGCCCCTGTAGGAAAGTGCCCACTGTCTAGGCAACACAAGGCCTCGCTAGAAGCACATTCCCATCGTCTGAACCGAGACCTTCAGTGTCAGCTCAGAGATCAGAGCTAGGCTTCATGCACAGGGTCTCTTGGGATGACTGCCCTTGTCACTCTTCTTCACTCTTCTTCACAGCCAGATCAGCTGGGAGTGTGGCACACCCACCACCAACTTCTTGACTCCACGAGATCAGCCAGAGGAAGCCCACCAGAGACCTGCTGTGGGACCTGCTGGCCTGCCTCCACTCCCTCATCTGGGGCTTTGATAAGGATCACCTGGAGCGGGCCACCGACTGCAAGATGTGCCGGGCTGACTGGGAGCAGAGGAAGGCCACGTGGAACCAGCAGTCACACCAGCTTAAGGCCATGTGCTCCTCAATAACATCAGTCATGGTGGTGTGGAGTGGACCACCAGCCACCTCCCCACCCCTGCCCCCGAACTCCCAACCCATCTCCCCACTCCTGCCCCCCAACTTCCTCCACTCACCCCTGCACCTACCCCCACTCTCTTGGCTTCTCCTTCTAGCCCCCCCTCCCCCGGGGCCACCAGGGGCCCCAAAAATATGGCAGTGGGATCTCCTAAGCAACTGAAGCCATTTGGGGTGCCCAAGTCAGGTGCCAGTCCCAGCCCCATTCCTCAGCCCCTTCCTCCCCTTTCCTCCATTCCAGGATCTTTCCCTCCCCTGTTGTACATCCCCCAAATACAAAATCATAGTTGTGTGTTCAAACAGAAAGGCTTCTTTCTTTGGTCTACAGGGGAGGTGTGAAGGGAGGGCAAGGGAAGGAGGGGTGGGAGAAGAAAGACTCACAGAGGCAATGCCTTTTTTGTGGAGACGTCCGGGGGAGACTTTCTTAGGTGGCTGTGGCTGAAACTCTCCCTCAAGGCCTGCCGATGTGCTCGTCAAATGGCACTGGTGTCTGGAGGCTCATAAGCCCTGTTCAGCCGATCAGCCTCAACCCCCACTCTGGCAGGCAAGTCTCCCCCTTGCTCTCACAGAGGTTGTGGAGCACACAACAGGCCACCACCACGTAGGGGATGTTTCAATCACTGTGGTCCAGGCTGGTGTCAAGTTCCATGCACAAGTTCCATGCACAGACGCCTCTTGCCACAGTGTAGCCTCCATTTATATTAGCAAAGTCTTGACCATCGCTGGCTAGGCCCCTGATACATGGGCTTGTGTTCCAGGCCCTCCTCTTACTACAGTGGGTGTGTATCATGTTTGTAGATCAAGTTAGGAACATTGAACTATATATCTATCATTGCAGATTTGCTGCTTTGGGGCAACGATGGTCCATTTGCAAGAGACAATGGAGTTTAACCTGATGTGTGGGTCAGACCATGAAGTACGGAGATAGAGGCCTTGAAGAGACATGTGACCATGTCACCTGCTACTGGAATCCATCTTGGCTGCTGTATTTTTCCACAAGAGCAGAGGGAAAGTTGGGATTGAACACAAAGGATTCCTGCCTTGTGCAAATCCGATTCAGGGGGAGATAATCCACATGGTCTGTTCTTCTCAAAAGTTCCACCCAGGATAATTGCTGGAAACATCCGAGAACTGAAAGGCCTGAACCCAGACTGGAAATCTGTTGAGTGTCTGAAAACATGATTGGAGCAACTTTCAGGGTGAGGTATTACATAGAATTATAGAATACTAAGACTGGAAGGGACCTCGAGAGGTCATCGAGTCCAGTCCCCTGCCCTCATGGCAGGACCAAATACTGTCTAGACCATCCCTGATAGACATTTATCTAACCTGCTCTTAAATATCTCCAGAGATGGAGATTCCACAACCTCCCTGGGCAATTTATTCCAGTGTTTGACCACCCTGACAGTTAGGAAGTTTTTCCTAATGTCCAACCTAAACCTCCCTTGCTGCAGTTTAAGCCCATTGCTTCTTGTCCTGTCCTCAGAGGCCAGGAAGAACAAGTTTTCTCCCTCCTCCTTGTGACACCCTTTAGATACTTGAAAACCTCTATCATGTCCCCTCTCAATCTTCTCTCTTCCAAACTAAAAAAGCTCAGTTCTTTCAGTCTTCCTTCATAGGTCATGTTCTCTAGACCTTTAATCATTCTTGTGGCTCTTCTCTTGACCTTCTCCAATTTCTCCACATCTTTCTTGAAATGTGGTGCCCATAACTAGACACAATACTCCAACTGAGGCTTAATCAGTGCAGAGTAGAGCAGAAGAATGATTTCTCATGTCTTGCTTACAACACACCTGTTAATGCATCTGTGACGGGGCTCTGCAGCCCCACACTGTAGCCCCCACCGCGAGCATCCTGCTGGCGGCGCAGGGGGCAAAGTACCGGCATTGCAACAGGTGTTCACAGGCCACTGAAAGCCTCCCGGGCCCCGGCATGGCAGCCATGACATGGCCTGTACGATGTGGTCAGGACGACATCATGTCAGGTGCTGAAGCAGCTGGGAGATTTAAACGCTGCTCGACACCACAGGGAGGGGGAAGGCGTGTGTGTGTGTGTGTGCTAGTGAGAGTGGGTGTGCAGAGGGGCAGGCGGGTGTCTGTGGGGTCCCCATTGAGCAACAGGAACCCAAGCCAAGGAAAAAGAGAAGCATCTGAGCTGCTGGAAGTGCAGGTAGGCCCCAGCTAGGGGTGACAGGGCAGCTGGGGAGAGAGGCAGCAGCCCAGGGCAGGGCATTATTGAAGCCCGTGGGCTGACGGGTTTCAGAGGAGACCCCCATCATCTAGATAGGACCCCAGGAGGTCCGCATTTTTAGGGCCCAGGGCTGGGGCCCGTGTGTGAGGGCGGGCCCGGGCCCCCCCTCTCCTCCCTCACCCTCAAAGGAGAGTGTACCCGACGATCCCGGATGGGAATAGTGCGCTACCCACTCTCTCCTTGCAGCGGAGAGAGCATGGTGCAGCCGAAGACATAAACAGGCTCGTTAGAAAAGCCATTCCAAAACCCAGCTAAGCGGGAGGTGGTGGGACATTTGGTACGTTCCGACAGGTCAAGTCAAAGCTAACGATAGTATGGAGACCGGACCTGGTCTGGTCACAGCATCCTAGAATCATATTTGCTTTTTTTGCAACAGCATCACACTGTAGACTCATATTTAGCTTGTGGTCCACTATGACCCCTAGATCCCTTTCTGCAGTACTCCTTCCTAGACAGTCGCTTCCCATTCTGTATGTGTGAAACTTATTATTTCCTCCTAACTGGAACACTTTGAATTTCTCATTATTAAACTTCATCCTGTTTACCTCAGACCATTTCTCCAATTTGTCCAGATCATTTTGAATGATGACCCTCTCCTCCAAAGCACTCGCAACCCCTCCCAGCTTGGTATCATCTGCACACTTAATAAGCGTACTCTGTATGCCAATATCTAAATCATTGATGAAGATATTGAACAGAACCGGTCCCAAAACAGACCCCTGAGGAACCCCACTTGTTACTCCTTTCCAGCAGGATTGTGAACCATTGATAACTACTCTCTGGAACTGTTATCCAGCCAGTTATGCACCCACCTTATAGTAGCCTCATCTAAGTTGTGTTTGCCTAGTTTATTAATAAGAAGGTCATGCCAGACCGTATCAAACGCTTTACTAAAGTCTAGGTATACCACATCCACCGCTTCTCCCTTATCCACAAGACGTGTTATCCTATCAAAGAAAGCGATCAGATTGGTTTGACATGATTTGTTCTTTACAAATCCATGTTGGCTGTTCCCTATCACCTTATAACTAGTTTCTTTAGTGTATTAAGCTTAGATTGTGTATTCTGGTTTATTTTGCTTGAAATCCTTTTCATACTTAATACAATCACTTTTGTTTATTAAGAAACCCAGTGTAAATAACTGTTACCTGCAGGGTGGAGGGCAAAGAGTCTGTGTATAGCTCTCTGCATCGAGAAAGAGGACCAATCTCACTGGTATGGAGATCTATACTATGTAAGGGGGGTTTATCTAGGGTGCATGGGGCTGGGTAGCTACGTGCAGGAGACAGGTATCTTGCTGTGTTGTTTTCAGTTAAGGTCTGCAGGTTCCGGGGTATGGCCCAGACCTTGATCTGTGTTGCAGGAGGCTAGTCTCTCTGGCTCAGTGATGTCTCAACACATTGGGTAACAGTCCCAAGCTGGTTTTGACCATCACACCCAGTGCAATGAATGTGTTTGGGGAAAAGAGAAGGTGATCCTGCCGTTAAAGGTTGATCATAAAGGCCCATGCACAAAGGAGCAAATCAAGACTAAGTGAATAAATAGGGAGCAGTAACTGGATACTAGGTGTCACTTTTGCTTCAGCAAAATACATGGATGAGGCCGCAAATAGGTAAATAGTATAAAAATTAGTTCATTAAAATAAAATTTCATAAACAGTTTGAGTGTTGCATGTGTTTCTAATTGTACCAAAAGAACATGTTGTGAAAAATGCCACAAATATACTGTTTTCGCATATTATTTTTTTATTTGCAGGAAATAAACATTTATTTGCTTCATCAAAATTCCCAGCTAAGTGAGCATTTATGCAAAGTCTGAAACTCCAGTACATGCAAACTCAGACTGTCAGTTATACTTGTCAAAACCATGACGTCCTAATCCCTTTAGCTCTGTGAGAAGGTGGATTTGTAATGAAAACTCAAAATGACACAGAGTCGCACACTGCAGGCTAATCACACATGGCAATGACTGCTCACACAGAAAGTAGATATGGAATGAGCAGTACTTTGGAGCGAGAGATAGGAGCAGCTAGACATAGTTGAGTGAACATTCCTCATCAGTAAATATGGAGAGCTTTAAATGTCCACTAGAAATAAGATTATTTATTGGTCAAATGCTCTGAATTACAACCAGTTACCATATTAAAGCCTGGGGATGTTTATATTTACAACCCTTGTACAAAGTGGCATAGGCATTGGAAAGGAAGACAGTTGCATCCAGAGATGTGTAAATGCTACACACTGTTTGCTAAAGGGTGGGTAAGTGTCAACTCAGAGTTACGTAGATCTCTGGTAATTTTTCTATTGGGAAGTTGATCTCGCAGAGAACCAATTACTGTATTAGGGTCTGTGTCTTTTTTGGAGGTTTGTCTTGTTTTCAATACACTTGGGGATTGTGCTCTGTCCTAGCGATATGTTAGTGAATCTCAAGCACTCAGACTTGCACCCCACTTAAACAGACTCTCACAAGCTCTTTATTTCATGTTAAAAACTTGCTTGATGCTCTCCAGTGCCTCCTCCTTAGTTATGGTGCCCCAGTCCTCTGGGAGATCGGCTGGTTTTGCGTTATACTGTTTAGCAAACTGGTGATTGAACTTGTGAAAAACAAACTTCCAGTAACTGGAAGCTTCTATGCTGGGATCTGGCTGAATGTTCCAGTCTGGGTAATAGTCACGGTACTCTTTGTAGGGATGGTATTTCCCTTCTGTGTCTGAATTCTGGAATGCACGATTGCCGACCACATCAGACGAGCATATGTCATAGTCAAGCTTTTTGGTATGTAAACTCCTGTATTCCCCTAATCCTTGAGGCCGATGCACTGATGCGAAGTGCTCCTTGTGACTCGGGGCGCCTGCCTCACAGGGGACCTTACAGAAGGGACACTGCTTCCCACAGCCGAACACTCGCTTGAACATTTCAGCCTCAGGCTTCACAGACAGATGGGAGAGTTTTGATTCAACGTCTGTACTTTTCAGCTCAGCTAAGATTTGTTCTTCCAAATCTCGAAGAAAAGGCTGTATACAATCAGAAAACTGCTCAGCACTGGCTGTATTTAAAAGTTGCATCCCCACTATATTATCCCTGGAAATCACTAGATCTTTCTGCAACCCTTTGCACACAGTGTCTACCAAGTCAGAGACTCTGGTGTTCTTTGCAACACGGATGCATTTAATAGCCTCCCTGACTTTCCCTATGATTAAGGACAGAATCTTCTTCTCCATGTCTCCCAAGGCTGCCGTCTTGCTGTAGCGCTCTAAAAGTTGTGTCCTTATCCAGGTTTTGACAAACTCTTCATATGTCCTAATGTATTCCACGTAGCTGTCAAAGTTCTCCTTCTCCAACAACTCCTTCAGCAGCTCAAACTGAAAAAAGCTGCGGCTGCTGTACGTAATGGATTGCTCGCTGCTGAGGACATCATCTACTATTTGCACCCCAAGCATCTTGTTCAAATAGTCTTCCAGGGCAGGTTTGAGACACTGATCACAGAAATCCCAGGCCATTGTTTGGCTCCCATCCTTTTCCAAGAAAATAGTTTTAAAAGTCTTGAAATACTGAGGTTTCAGCTTCTCCAGGCGTTGCACAGGTTCATTTTCTTTGATGAAATCTTCATGCATCTTCTGAAATGCATGAGCCGCTTCCCCCAAAATGTGAAGCTTTAGGTCAACTTCAAAACTAAGGGTAGTGTGAAGTTTCTGAACATCCTCCTGTTTTAACCTCTTATTAACCATACGCAGCAGCTCTCCACAGTAGGTTTCATCGTAATCTGTTTTGGATTTAACTTTTTCTTCAATGTACTTCTTGCATTCCTTCATTAAAGATACAGCAACCTCTTCAGTTTCCCTGTGATTACCCTGTGAGAAATATTCTACACATATTTGGAGAAATTTCAGGTCGAAGTATTCATTTTTAATTCTGAAAGATTCCATTTCATAAAACAGCAGGTCTTGTGCATGTCTTAACATCTGCTTGACAGCACTCCCTCGGTTCTCCAGATCCGTTCTCAGCTGGGCAGCCATATCTTGGACAACTGGACGTCTCTGTAAACGACTGGGCTTTAACTCAGACAAGGTTTCTTTCCACATCTTTTCAAATTCTGTTTTCAGTTTCTCATCATTTAGTTTGTGGTTTTGGTTCCGGCATTCAGCCAAGAGCCTGTCAACTTTTCCTTCAATTGTCTCTTTGTATCCAGACTGGATAACGCCTATCTTGTGCTGTCCCCTTCGGATTCGAATGGCTTCCTCACATTTACTGATTGAATAATGTTCAAGTTCTCTTTTGTGGCTATTTGCACCCTTTTTGAAATCTTCTCTGTACTTTTCTATTAGGTTCAAATTTGCAGCTTCACCTTTAAAATAGTTTTCTAAATTATCCAACAGCTGCTGTTCTTCCTGCTGTAGTTTCTCCTCTACCTCAATGGATAAGCTCTCTAAAAGATCACTTTCTAGTTTGTCTGGCTGCTGATTCTGGATGAAAGTTTCTTTTGCAGATATCCAGAGATGCATCTGCTTACGGAACCCCCATTCCCACTCAGAATACTTCATAGCCAGCTGGTTGTAGGCTTCAGCTACAAGGCTGTTTCTAAAGCTGAAGATGAAGTTTTCATGTTTCACTGAGTTCCACAGGCTCCTCACCCATTCAATAAAATCAGGAATACTCTTGGCAGCACTTTTAGGTGAATGGTTCTCTATGAATTCAAACAGGTATTTCTTTAGCTCACACACACTCTCACTGTATCCAGCGTTCACTGGGGCCATGGGCGGGACTCCATGCCATAGCCCAGGGATGTACCAGTTGTGTTTTTCTGGGTCGTACTCCATGATATCAGAAAACGTCATTTCCCTGCTTTGCTTTTCCATCCTGGCTGCAGCTTTGGTCATTTCATTCAGCTGCTCCAGGAGGTGTTTCCGGTCCCTCATGTTCTGCTCATGCGCAGACACATCACTGACGTTCTGATGCACAAACTGGCAATTTGGCTTTTGTCCGATTTCCTCCATCCTGAGGAAGGCATGGACCGCGATTTGCAGAACGTCCTTCATTTCGGTGGCGTTCTCCATGGCCATGTTAATGATGGTGATGTCGCTCAGTCCAATCACCAGAGTGGCCAGCTCATTGTCGTGTTGGTAACTGTCCTCCAAAGCTGTTAGTTCAGGGGCCTTCAGACCTTCGGTGTCGATCACCAGGATGAAATCGCAGCCACTTAGCTCCTGAACAGCTTCTGTAACTTTAATGAGCGTCATGAAGGCTCCTCGTGTACATCGGCCGCTGCTCACTGCAAACTGCAGGCCGAACATGGTGTTGAGGAGGGTGGATTTCCCCGTGCTCTGCACTCCCAGCACTGTTAGAACCAGCATTTTGGTTTTTCCGCCCAGTCTGCTATTGAGATGAGTCAGAACATCTCTTACCCAGTTCATGGGGATATTGGAAGCATCCCCATCAATCAGCTCCATAGGAAACCCTTCCAGCATCAGCTCAGCCATGATGCCTGGGAGGTGGATGAATTGTCTTTGGCTTTCTGCCTTTTTCCCTTCTTTTACCATGGAGCATTCTGCCTCATAGAACTGCCCCAGCTCACGCATGAAATGCTCCACCCCGAGGGAGCTTTCAGATATTAATTGATCTAATTCTTCCAGCTGTTTTCGGTCCCCGCCTGGAGTTTCACATTTCTTTTTATACTCCGCCCGCATCTTAGAAAGACTTTCCCTAGCAGTGTTATCCAGGCTAAATTTCATCCACTTCAGGAAGTAATGTTTCTCCACTGGAGACAACTGTCCTACTGCATTGAGAAACTTGATCAAACCACTTGTAAGGTCACACTGATTCTGCTGTCTGCGGATCTCTAGCCATTTCTGTTTCAGCTCAGATTTATAGTCTTCAGTGGCCTTGTCCCCTTGTCCTTGCATTCGGCACTGCTCTTTCTCCACTTTAGCCAAGTTTCTCCACGGGTCCCCTTGGAGTCTCAGCATTTCCCTTTTGTATTTTGCCACGTCTCTTATTTCTGCAGTGATTTCTCCAACATATTTCTTTGCACACTGACATTCCCGAGAGTCCTCATCCACCTGCATTCCTAGTTCACGAGCCATCACGGCCATGGCTTCCAAACTCACTGTATTGGGAGAGGATTTCACTAGGCTTCCTATGATGGACTGAACCTTTTTCACAAATCCTGCGCTATTAATGCTGCTGTCTCTCACCAGTAGTTGTGATTTGCTCAGCTTCAGCACAGGGGCCAGCTTATTAAGGAATCCAAGGGTTTCTCTGGGTTTTTCACTCTTGCAGTTGAGGATGAAGTAATATTTAGCAGTTGACTCTTTCAGAGATGATAACAAGGCGTATTCTCTCTCACTGATGCTCTCGGTAACTATGAACACTACTGAGGAGACCTTTGTTAAAAACCTGAACTGCTGCTTCTGCATCTCTATGTTTCCATGGAGGTTTGTAACCGCAATGGGTTCTGGGAAAAGATCTGAATTCTTCTTTCCAGCAGGGAAATACCAGGCAATCTCGACCAGTCCATCAGCAATTTCCCGCGGGATGTTCCCAGACTCCATGTCCCAGTGGACAAAAAAATTGTGGTGCTGCTGGGCGGGGCTGAGAACCTCGTTGAGGAGCTGGGACTTGGAGAAGCTACAGCTGCCCAGCCGCACAAAGGAGACGGTTGGCATTTGGGTGAGCACCAGGCTCTCCTCCTTGAACCCTCGGCTCTGTGCCAGGGAGTGCGGCCGCCAGCTCCTCACAATGTCCCGCATGGCCCACAGCAGCAAGGTGCACCCAGGGGAGTTAATAGTGGGAAGCAGCAGAGGCAGGGCAAACTGGCACATGGACATTTTGGACAGGATCTCCTGCTGTAGGAAACTGTCTGAGCAAAGCAACACAGCGCAGAGAACATCCAGGGGGTTCATAGAGATGTTAGTGTCAGTGTCACTAACAAAGAAAATTTGTTCACCAATACCTTGTTCCTCTTTATCCACCTTAGATCCTTGACCATCTGTTGCCCCACACCTAAGGCTTGTGTTTCTGGCTGTCACATTCAAAGCCATGACCTTTCTGAGGAAATGCCAGGGCAAATCTCTTAAAGTCTCAGGAGTCCAGTTTGTTAAACTTTCTGAGTTGATTTCCAGGACATCATTCAGCCTGAGCTTTCTGCTTCCGTACTTCTGTAACTCTAACTTGGCGAGAACTTCACTGACTGCTTTTCTTCTCTCTGTAGAAAGGTATTAAAATGTGAAAACATATTTCAGAGCAGAAAATATAAGGCCAGATTGTCTTATCTGCAAAGGCTAGTTGTGCTGCTTATGTGGTGGAAAATGGCCTTAGAATTAGTATGGAAACTCTCCATTGGTGGAAAGGAAACTCTCCATTGGAGGAAAGGAGACAAAGGCATTTCTGCTGCCTATTCCACCAGCTGACCATCCATTTCCTGGCATAGGGAGAGGTAAGTGACATAGGCTACATCTATACTGCATCCCTCTTGCACAAAAGCCTATGCAAATGAAGCATGGATTAGCATATTGCCACACTTCATTTGCATAATTAATTAGTGTCCGTTTTTGCACAAGAGGCTTTTGCGCAAAAAGGAGCTGTCTACACAGCTCCTTTTCATGCAAAAAGCCCCTCTTCTGCAAGAGACATTCTTCCTGAAAAAGTGAGGAAGAACATCTCTTTCGCGAAAACCTCTTGCACAAAAACAGCTCCTAATTAATTATGCAAATGAAGTGTGGCAATATGCTAATCTGCACTTCATTTGCATAGGCTTTTGCGGACAAGGGAAGCTGTGAAGATGTAGCCATAGTGGCGTGGAGTTGTATTACACTTGATCCTTTAGAAACCTTAGGTCTGCTGCAGACCTAATACTAGAGCTAGAAGCTAGAGTAAACCCCACTTGTTGTACCTTTCCAGCAGGATTGTGAACCGTTAATAACTACTCTCTGAAAACAGTTATCCATCCAGTTATGCACCCACCTTATAGTAGCCCCATCTAAGTTGTATTTTCCTAGTTTATTGATAAGAATATCATGCGAGACGGTATCAAAAGCCTTACTAAAGTCTAGGTATACCACATCCACCGCTTCTCCCTTATCCACAAGACTTGTTATCCTATCAAAGAAAGCTATCAAACTGATTTGACATGATTTGTTCTTTACAAATCCATTTTGGCTGTTCCCTATTGCCTTATTATCTTCCAGATACTTGCAGATGATTTCCTTAATTACTTTCTCCAGTATCTTTCCTGGCACAGAAGTTAAACTGACTGGTCTGTAGTTTCCTGGGTTGTTCTTATTTCCCTCTTTATAGATGGGAAGTTAAGCATTAGTATATATCAGTGGTCTCAAACCTTTTTAACCACAAGATCACGTTTTCAATGTAAGTGCAATGTAAGATCTACCTCAAATCCAACTACCTTTATCCCACTTCCTTCTCGCCCCTTCCTTGAGGTCCTACCCATCCTCCACCCCTTCTCCAAGGCCTCATCCTGCTCACTCCATCCCCCTTCATCCTCCATCCTCACTCATTTGCACCAGGCTAGAGTAGGGGGTTGGGGTGCAGGCTCTGGTCTTCAGCCAAGGAGTTTGGAGTGTGGGAGGGGCTCCAGGTTTAGACCAGGGTGGGGGTTTGGGGTCCAGGAGGGGTTTCAAGGTGCAAGCTCTAGGAAGGAGTTTGGGTGCAGGGGGACTCACATCTGGGGCAGGCGGTTGAGAGTAGGAGGAGGCTCAGGGCTGGGACGGGGTTCAGGATGCAGGCTCTGGCTGGGCACCGCTTAACTGAGATGGCTTCTGGGTGGTGGGGCAGTGGGTTTAAGGCAGCTTGCTCCTGCCCTGGCCCTACACCCCTCCTGAAAGCAGCTGGCATGTACAGCAATGGCTCCATGTGCTGCCCCTCATCTACAGGCCCTGAGCCCACATTCTACTGGCCACAGTTCCCCATCACTGATCAATGGGAGCTGCAGGAGCAGTGTCTGCAGGCAATGGCAGCATGTGAATACCCCCTGCTCTGCCTTTCTCAAGGGCTGCAGGGACATGCCAGCCACTTCCAGGAGCAGCAATTACCACTGAGATAATTACTCCAGCCACGACAGGTTAGACATTTGAGAACTCACTCCTCAAAGAATTACATTTAAGCGTAAGAGAGAAATAAAAATGATGAAATGCCCGGACCAGTCAAAAACCAAAAATAACCCACGTTGCAAGCAGTAAAATAAGTAACAACAACCCACGTATGTATTGGGTCAGGAGATGAGAGTAAAGGACAATGTGTGTTTGTGAGAGTGATAGATTTGCATTACCAAGCTCCCTCCATCCCCATCTCTCTGTGTGGAGATGGGGTACAGAAGTGGGAGGAGGGACACCCTGACATCAGCATCCCCCCTTCTCCCTCCCACACCCTGCACAGCAAGCAGGAAGTTTCTAGGGTTGCAGCTCCAAGGCAGAGGTCGGGAGCAGCATGACAGTGAGTGGATGGGTAACTGAAGTGACAGCGCTTGATAGCTTCCTGGCCAAACCAGTCAGGATCCCCTGTCAGAGGCGCCAAGGGCTACCAGTAGATCCCAATCTACTGGTTGGTGACCACTAGTATATATCTTATCTTTATTTTAATAACCATTTCTAACTTGCATGCCTGATTAATTGTACGTCTTAAAATCTCTCACTTTACAGTTAATATACTTCTTTTATTGCTGTATCTAATCCAGAGTGTTTAAGTTAAAGTATCTGAATAACTATTTGGGATAATATAATGGCAGGGTATTACCTTCAAGGAATAATGTATTTAAAATATTTGTACTGTCTAGGGTTTTGTCTTCACTGCCATTTGTTTTGGCAGAAGATATGCAAATCGTGCTCTCATTTGCATATCTTCTGCTGATCCTTTTTGAGGAAGAGTTTTGCCACTAAAAAGCTCTGTGTAGACAGGGCTATTTGTTGGAAAAAACCTTTTTCTCAAGATCCTGTAAACCTCATTTTTTTAGGAATAAGGGAGCTTGTGAAAAAGGGTTTTTCCCCGACAAATGCTTCTGATGTACAGCAGACTATTCAGAACCTGTCGTTTGATGGTCGTGTGTTTTTTCCAGGTAATGCTGATGAAACCTTGCACTTGTTTAATTATTTAATAGCTAACCTATGCTCTCTGGCAGTGTGGAGACACCATTTTGACAACTTGGAGCAGCATCAGCAGTACTTCTTGTAACATTCTTTGGGCAGCCTTTCTCTCTCCAAAGGCAGCAGGACTACCCTAGAAAGGATCATAGATCCAAGCAGCATAGACCCGTTTTTCCTGGGTTTGGCTTGTGGACTCATCCTGCCTCGGAGTCTATCAGGCACTCCTTTTCATTTGTTTGCCCTAGGAAGTGATCCATTTCAGACCTCTATATCCCTGGACTTACCCTTTTGGGGATAGGCTGTCTTATTTTCAAAATATCTGGAAGTGAACTGCCATATACTGCTAGGTCCTAAGCACCATCATGTTGGTCTGACGCAGTATGGCCATTCTGATGTTCTTATGGTACAGTTTGCCTGGTTGCCTCTTTTTCCCTCTCCAAGGGTGTGTCTAGACTACAGGGTTTTGTCGACAGAAGTTTTGTCGACCGATACTGTCGACAAAGCTTCTGTCGACAAAGAGCGTCTAGACGACATCCAGTTCTGTTGACAAAGCAAGCCGCTTTGTCGACATAAAGTGTGGACGCAAAGGACAGTGTAGATGCAATAATGCCTTCTATCGACAGAACTCTGTCGATAAAAGGTGTTATTCCTCGTAGAATAAGGTTTACATATGTTGACAAAACTGCTGAGTTTTGTTGACGTTATGTCAACATAACTCAAAGGCAGTGTGGACGCACGTATCGTTTTGTCGACAAAAGTCCACTTTTGTCGACAAAACCCTGTAGTCTAGACACACCCCAAATGTGGCCAAGGAGAGTTTATCATCCAACTACTAGAGGGGTAGCCGTGTTAGTCTGAATCTGCAAAAGCGACGAGGAGTCCTGTGGCACCTTATAGACTAACTGAAGTGTAGGAGCATAAGCTTTCGTGGGCAAAGACCCACTTCCAACAGAACACCACTGGCCATCACCTATAGTCCCCAGCTAAAACCTCTCCAACGCATCATTAGTGATCTTCAGCCCATCCTGGACAATGATCCCTCGCTCTCACAGGCCTTGGGAGGTAGGCCGGTCCTTGCCCACAGACAACCCGCCAACCTGAAGCATATTCTCACCAGCAACTACACACCGCACCATAATAACTCGAACTCGAACTAAGGAACCAATCCTTGCAACAAACCTCGGTGCCAACTCTGCCCACATATATACACCAGCAACACCATCACAGGACCTAACCAGATCAGCCATACTGTCACTGGTACATTCTCCTGTACATCCACCAACGTAATATATGCCATCATGTGCCAACAATGCCCCACTGCTATATACATCGGCCAAACAGGACAGTCCCTACGTAAAAGAATCAATGGACACAAATCTGATATTAGGAATGGCAACATACAAAAACCTGTAGGGGAACACTTCAATCTGCCTGGACACACAATTGCAGATCTAAAAGTAGCCATCCTGCAGCAAAAAAACTTCAGGACCAGACTTCAAAGAGAAACTGCTGAGCTACAGTTCATCTTTAAGTTCGACACAATCAACTCTGGATTAAACAAAGACTGTGAATGGCTTGCTAACTACAAAAGCAGCTTCTATTCTCTTGGAATTCACACCTCCAGATCAGCTGCTAGAAGTGGGCCTCATCCTCCTTGATTGGATCCACCTGGTCATCTCCAGCCTGATCCTGGCCTGCATATTTATTCCTGCCTCTGGAAATTTCCACTACATGCATCTGACGAAGTGGGTCTTTGCCCACGAAAGCTTATGCTCCTACACTTCAGTTAGTCTATAAGGTGCCACAGGACTCCTCGTCGCTTTCATCCAACTACTGTTTCAAAATATTGGCACAGTTCCTTATGCTATTTCTGGACTCCATATAGTGGTGGATAGTCCAGGGTAAAGTATGCTAAGGTGTTCTCTTCTCTTGCTCCTAACCAACCAGGACTATTGACAACAATGCTTCCTTGATAGGCTAAGGAGCACATCTGGGATTGCTGAGAGTTCAGGGTCTGTGGTCAGAACAGGGAACTTCACCTCATATCAATTTTCTGGAGTTTCTGGCCATTTATAACACACGTGATGCCTTTCCAGATTGCACCTGGAGCTCAGTGGTTCACATTCTTATGGACAATACCATTGCAATGTATTATGCAAACAAACAGGGAGAAGAACATTTGAGGTTGCTGAGTCCAGAAGAAATCAGGCTTTGGTGGTTTTGTATTGGATAGAACATTATTCCAGTGGCCAATCATTTACCCGGGGACATGAATTAACTCATGGATCACCTCAGCAGGAATTTTTCCCTGACTCACGAGTGGTTTCGGAAGCTCAAGGTCCTGAGATTCATCTCTGAAATTTGGGGCATTCCTATAATCAATCTGTTTGCTCTGCAAGACGTGCTGTCTGTTTTGCTCTTGAGGAGGCCTTGTGACCAATGCCTTTTACTTAGGCATGGAACTGGCACTCCTGTATGCTTTTCCAGTCATCCCACAAGTCATCCTCATTGGACCATACCACAGTCATCCTCATTGCTCCAGCATGGTTGAGGCAATGTTGGTTCTCTGACTGTCAAGGCATTATCAGTGGCGAGGAGTCCTGTGGCACCTTATAGACTAACTGAAGTGTAGGAGCATGCATCTGATGAAGTGGGTCTTTGCCCACGAAAGCTTATGCTCCTACACTTCAGTTAGTCTATAAGGTGCCACAGGACTCCTCGCCGCTTTTGCAGATTCAGACTAACATGGCTACCCCTCTGATACAAGGCATTATCAGTGTGGCTTCCAGATCTCTACATCTTCATTCCAACCTCACCAAGCCTCACGACCAGACCTTGCATCCCACATTCAACTTTACACTTCACTGCACCGCTGCTCCATGGTTAAATGCAGAGGAGAAGCAATGTTCAGATCCTGACGGGTTTGACTTAATAGTAGGAAATCTTTTCCCAAATTGACCTATTTGGGCAAATAGAAACACATTTTGGTGTGATCATTGACTTGTGGGGTTCAACCAACGTTGACTGAGATTCTGAGCCTCTTAAAATACTTGGTGGACCTCCAGGGTTCATATCTTGCATTTTGTTGCTTAAAGGTCTATCTGGCTGCAACCTGGGCCCTTTATCCACCCATTCAGGAGGGGACGGTATTTTCAAACACCATTATAACAAGGTTCTTGAAAGGAGCCCGTTTCGCCCTTGCCAGTAAGAGAACTAGTTCTTTGGTAGGATCTCAATATGGTTTTGGCATCTTCTTTCCCTCAGCTGTATGAAGCTGCTTTCCTGATGGCTACAATATCTGAGAGAACAGTGTGAGTTGCAATCTTTGTTGGCAAAGCCTCCTTGTACACAATTCCCTAAAGACAAAGAGACGTTTTAGCTAGACCCTAAATGTTTTATCTAAAGTGGGATCTCAATTTCATCTGAACCAGGCAGTGAATCTATCTGTATTCTGTCCTAAGCTGCATTCAACATTGGAGGAGAAGCAAGATGTCAGGCACTGCTTCACATTTTACCTGAACAGAACTAAACCCCTTTATATTTCACCTCATCTGTGCCATATGCAGACCCGATGAAGGGACAAACAGTCTCTTCACAAGTCATCTCCAGATGGATAACTTTTTGCATCAAGACTGCATATGAAGTAACATGAGCAACACCATCTCAAGCTTACTCTACAAGGGGGCAGAATACCTCAATAGTGCTTTTAAGTCACATTTCAGTATTGGATATATGCAGGACTACCACTTAGTCACCTGTGCATACACTTACCAATCCTTATACTACTACCATAGCATCAAGGGTGGATGTGAACTTGGTGTAACTTGTTTACATAGTACATCTAGAATACGTTATATTTTCGAAAGAGGATATGCAAATTCTGTGGGAATTTGCATATCTTCTTCCGATCGCTTTTTTGAAAGCAGGTCTTTCGAAAGTGAAAGTAGTCTGGACGTGGGTTTTTCGTGGGGAAAAAACCCTTTTTCAAAAAAATGCTCTTCCTTAAAAAAGGAGATTTATGTGGTTTTTCAAAAAAGGGGAGCGGGTTTCCAAAAAAAACCCCATCTCCAGACTACTTTCACTTTCCAAAGACTTACTTTCCAAAAAGCAATTGGAAGAAGATATGCAAATTCCCATGGGAATTTGCATATTCTCTTTCGAAAATAAAACAAAGTCTAGACATGCCCATAGACTCTGGGACCCACCTCCTGTGAGTACTACTTGTGAGTTATCTAAGTGGAATGCAGGGATGCATACACTCGAAGAAGAAACCACCCTCTTTCCCTTCTGCATCAGACACTTGACATTTGGTTTGAAGGAACGAAGATGTGTTGGAAAGGCACCATCTCATATATTGCCAGTGACAGATCTGTGACCATAAGGTATGAGCACTTGTCCACTGTGGTTACTGCTAGACAAAATTCTCTCCCTCTGCTATGCTGGGTGCACACATACCTACGTAGAACACACATCTGCCTCACATTTGGAAGAACCATAGTTATACTTAGCAACCATTAATTTGTTGCTGTTGTGAGCCAATAGAGTAGGAGGATCTTTTTAATCTTGCCCAAGTTTCCAACCTTTCTTCATTCTTCTCCCACAGAAATGGCTTATAGGAGCATACAGACAACTGCAGGCACAAATCCATGTCTGCCATGATATAATACCACTGACAAATCAGGCCCTTTCACAGTTTACTGTGGTATGCAACTGCCTTTGTGCCTTCTAATCTGACAATATGTACAGCGGGTTACTAACATACCTATCCTATCTAAGCATTTGTAAAGTACCCAGCTCAGTGGTATTTGAGGATTCACAGATCTGCTACATCATTCATTCTGGGTTTTTCAAGTGAAATTTTCTAAACTACCGAGGATTAATGTTTAGTGTGTTTGTATTGTGTTATGTTAGCTAAAGCATTCAAAGCTGTCATTAATCTAATAGCATTTGGAATGTATGTGATTCAATATTAACTACATGTGCATATAGAAAATATTTATGAGGGCTACCTTGCAGAAGGCCAATTTGCTCTGATTCTGAGACTTGCTCAATATCAACTTCTGGGTCCTGAAGTAAAAAACCTAGAAAGAAACCCAAAGGAAAAGATATTAACAACTTTTAGTTATTAAGTCTCTATAAAACACAGCTGAGAGCCCTGAGTGGAGTGGTTGTCAGTGTATCAAGGATAAGAAAATGAAATAAGAAATTTCAACAACTATCTAATACTGTACAAGGAAGTAATCTTATACTTATCAAACCTTCCTTAAGGGAAATATGGAAAGGATATCTGGGAACTCCTTCTTTTGTCAGACTTTTTGTTCATTTTTCATTTTACTTAAGTAATTTAGAAATGAGGTTGAAAGAAGCCTTTTCAAACTCTTCATTTTAATCTAACCATGTAGAATTTTTTGCTTTGATTGGATCCTGAGAATATAACTCCAAAATTTGGACTTAAAGATTTAGTGGATATAAGATCTATATCTAGCAGCAGTTCAAATAGCCTTTTCTAACACTGACCTAATACTTTTACATTCAATAGTACAGAAGCTGAAACATTGGAAACAGTCTTGTAGAATGTATAAAGAATTCTTGACTTAAAATCTGAACATATTGTGACAAAAGCATGCTGAGGGAAAAAAAGATGGAAATCTACTAACTTCTAAAAATTCTTATGTTACTTCTAGAAAAAAAGTATGATCTTAACAAACATTTTACTCATGCTATGATCCAATGAAATATGCAACCATTAGTTGGTATTGTTAGGATAATGCCCTTAGATTCTCTGTAAAGTATGATCCTGAACTGATAGAATCATAGCATTACAGTACTGCTAATAATTTCCTTTTGAGTCACTACTCGCTTGCAGTGCAAATGACCATTGAGAATTTAAAAGCTCCTGAGGTGTTTTCACTTTTTGAGGGGAACTATTGACCCTCCTTTTCCCCAAATTTAATATTGTGCTCTGGTAAGGCAAGAATGTCACAATTTAAAAACCCTACTATCTCTGAAAATTCTTCTACTTCTGCAGTGGCTGACAGCTTTCCACTAAGTAAATCAGATTAAAAAAACAGTATCACATAAAATCCTATTCAGATTCTTGAAGACTCTCAATATTCCTGTTTTCCTTCCCTTCAAAATACTGCCAGGCTGTTTGAAGACTACAGGGCTGTGTCTAGACTGGCAAGTTTTTCCTCATTTTGCAGAAAAACTTGCCAGCTGTCTACACTGGCCGCTTGAATTTCCGCAAAAGCACTGACGATCTCATGTAAGATCGTCAATGCTTTTCCGGAAATACTATGCTGCTCCTGTTTGGGCAAAAGTCTTTTTCCGAAATATTTTTGCGCAAAAGGGCCAGTTTAGACAGCACAGTAGTGTTTTCCGCAAAAAAGCCCCAATTGCGAAAATGGCGATTAGGGCTTTTTTGCAGAAAACTGCATCTAGATTGGCCATGGACGCTTTTCCACAAAAAGTGCTTTTGCGGAAAAGCATTCTGCCAATCTAGACGTGCTTTTCCGAAAATGCTTTTAACAGAAAAGTTTTCCGTTAAAAGCATTTTCAGAAAATCATGCCAGTGTAGACGTAGCCCAGAGGTTCAACCTGTAGGATTTATTAAAGCATTTAAAACATCTTATTTAACCTTAGTCATCTGGACTCTAAATCAAATTCTGCCTAGTCTACAGGTGAAAATGAATCTTACAATGGAGCAGTATGGATCAGATTACTAGAGGTTAGACAAACATATAGTAGGTGAATGATGGGTATGAAAGACAGTTTGGAAGATGACTTTCTCTTTTAAATTATACAGGATAGTTCAAAAAGCCTATAGAAAGATTTTTGTTCTGTATTAAATTCTAGAATATTTTTCCTTAAGAGGAGGTTCTTTCTTTAGAGATAATCTGAAATATTTTTTGATCTGAAAAATATATGCTAAAGAGAAAAGTTTACTCACCATCTTCTAAATACTCAGAAATTGGTTGTAAGCCTGGAAATGTGTGTTGCAGGTTTTCCATACAATCTAGAAATTGCTCATGGGCCAATTCTCCCTTTTGAAGCACTGTTTCAATCAGTGTCACAATTAGCTTCCGTGGATCATTTATTTGACTCAGTGCAAAGTATTCCCTTTGTGTAATGAGGAGATGGGAATCTAAAGCACTCAAGACGGCCTCTGGATCTCTTTGAAGAACAGCTGTTAGTTTTCTTTGGGCCTTTTGTATAATCTCTGAGGGCTTCTCCTTGGCAGCCATTACTTCCCCGTCACAAGAACTGGAATGAAACAACAATAACTACAAAAGTTAACTACAGAAGGAGCATTCTAAGACAGATCACATTCAGAAGTCAACCTTTACAACCATAAAGGGTAGAAAAATACTTTTTTAAATGGAAGCTTTCATTCTGAAGAGATTGTAAATAGCACAGAGCCATGGTTCTGAAGGTTTAGGTTTAATTTGCACTGGTGACTGTGGTGTGGTGTGGAACAACAACCCACTTAGAATGTGAATTCCTCTGGATGTCAGACCTCGGCATGAGCTTTACATTAGGCCTAGTTTACACTTAACATTTTGGTTGATATAGCTACGCTGCTCAGGGGTGTGAAAAATTTGCAAATTCACACCCCTAGGGTATGTCTACACTACCGCGTTATTTCAAAATAACTAATTTCAAAATAGTTATTTCAGAATATCTTATTTTAAAATAACACGTCTACACACAAAATGCATTTCGAAATAGCTTTTTGCTATTTCAAAATAGCACGTCCACACTGATTGGACGCTGAATCGCATTTAAGGCCAGCTGAAACTGGTTCCAGCAGGGCATCAGGTCAGAAGTTACCTTGTGGCCAGGGCAGCCAGCAGGACACCCTGGGAAGGGCTGGAGGCCCCCTATTTCGAAATAAGAGTCTACACAGCGCTTATTTCGAAATAGCAATTTCGAAATTGGCGCTATTCCGCATGGAATGAGGTTTACCAATTTCAAAATAAACCCTCCGCTATTTTGAATTAATTTTGAAATAGCAGTTGGCTTGTGTAGACACTAGGAAAGTTATTTCGAAATAATGGCTGTTATTTTGAAATAACTTTGCTGTGTAGACATACCCTAAGTAACTTAGCTCTTCTGACTAACCCATGGTATAGATAGAAGTGGGTGGAATAATGCTTCTATTGACCATGGCTCTAGGAGGTGGAAATCCAACAGCAAAGGAAAAATCCTTTCTATCTCTGTAGGCTGTCTCTACACTGTGGGGTTACTGCAGTATAGCTGTGATACCTACGCTATGCCTTTTTAGTCTCTGTAGTGTAGACATGGCCTACCATGGAGGAGTTGTATGTAAAATACCATCTAAGCACACTGTCTCTCACAACTGGCTTCAGTAATGCTAAGATTCTGTTAAGAGCTAATAGTTCATTACACTCAAAAAAGAGAGTGCTGAAAGTGCCAGATATGATTTTAGTTCATGAATTTTATTTCCGTGTGCATGTGGCCATGGGTCCATTATTCTAAGATGAACAAAACAGAGCCCGTGGATTCAAGTTTGTGTTCTGAAATAGGTGTCAGTAGGTATGAGAGAGCCTTGTGTGTAAGTGGTGCCAATGATTACAATAGGTATTTCCATTTCTCCCATTCTTATTTTCCTATCTGGGAATTAAGCGCCTTTGTGCATCTTTCTGAAGAGGCAAGAATTCCTAAAGATGTGCATATCATGCGTCTTTCCCAACCATCTCCCGTTGATGTCGGTGAAATAGCTCTTGTGATCCACCAGTGCCTGCAGCACCATGGAGAAGTACTGCTTGTGGTTGATGTACTCTGAGGCAAAGTGGTCAGGGACCAAGATGGGGAGGGAACCCCATCACAGCGAAGTCATCCACTATGGTATCCACGTTTCTCAGAATCAAAACCCTCCGTAGCAGAATGGTATTGATCGCCTTGGCTCCTTGTTTGAGAATAGTTCCCAGTGTAGATTTCCCCAGTCTGAACTGATTCCCCATTAACTGGTAGCTGTCTGAAATTGCAAGCTTCCATAGGGCAGTTGGGTCTACAGAGTGGGTCTCATTCGGGTATTCTGGTGCCTCAGTGCGGGGAAAAGCCATTCGCAATGTTTCAAGCATATGGCCTTGCGCATTCAGAAGTTCTGCAGCCATTGCTGATTGTCCCATCTCTGCATCACAATGCGGTCCCACCAGTCTGAGCTTGTCTCATGGCGCCAGAACTGGTATTGCACTGTGTCCATATAATTGACTGGTGGCTGTGCAAGGATCAACACCAAGCCATGCATGAACTGCTCGCCCATACCACACCACGCTTCATCCTCTTCCTGGCAGGGTGACATGCATGCATTCTCCAAGTACTGCGCCATTAGGTGCACCATGACACACATGAAGGTGACAATGGTTTCCTGCAAAACAGGCTCCATGCTCATGCTGCTCTGGCATCTGCACAGGTGACAAGGACCTCAAAAGGTGCGAACATACTGCCTCCCCTTTAACTCACATAAGGGGGAGGGACTAAATGAGTGCATTGTGGGATGCTGGGGACATGAGCCCCTAACCACACAGCTTGGGTCTCAGTGGCCACCAGGAGCATATCCCAGACTGCAATCTACCCATGGTGCCTCACTCTGAATCTATAGTAGGTTCCTTAAAGGTGACACTCTATTGTGGACAACATTTGATTCTTCCCCGTAGTGAGGGCATGGACCTTCAACTTCTCCAATTCAGGTGCCCCAAAATTGACCATATTAGAGTTGATCTTACCTTGTAATGTAGACGTGCCTGAATGTTTTTGTAGACAGAGACAGAGGCAGGACTGAGAATGCCTGTTCTACTCTCCTAACCCTGCTCTGCAGATATTTCCCACTTCGCTCACAAGTTGCACTATGTTTACATAACTTAAAGTAGTTGGCTGATCCAAAGGTAAGCGAAGTGAGTGGGAGTTCTCCATTCATAGCAGTCAGCTGTGGTTCAGGCCCTAAATCACAAATATCTCCTTTCAAATCGATGTAGCCACACTGGTGAAAAATCATTGTAAGAGCAAGATCAGGCCACCTGTCTCAAGTGTGGTAACTGGGACTTAGGGCTTTGGTTCAGTGGAAAAAGGTCTGTTCAACCACAGATAAGAATGATCCAGTGCTGGAGATTTCCATGGAAATAGCATCTAAATCTCGAGTCATGAAGAATAACAGGTAGACACGGTGGGCAAGGTGACACCTTTTATATCTACTGTGCATCCAGTGAAAGATATTACTTCACCCACCTTGCTTCTCCAAAATCCCGGGACTAGCACAGCTACAGCTACACTGCATACAATGACAGGTAGTTATTACCCATCACCACTGTTGCAAGCTGGTCCAGTCCTGCTCTCCGACTGGACATCAGTGTGTTGTGATGGGCTCCCACATGCTGCTAAGGTCTTTTGGTTTGGCGAGTGATTGATTGCTGTTCCTCCCCAGGTGCAGAACCTGTGCCTGACAGCCCTCTTGACAATGGGTCCCTACAGTCTGAATGTCTACACCCCAACACTAATGCCACAGCCCTCCCAAGCTCCCCAGTTTGCTTAGACACATTTCCTCCTCAGTCCCACTGGCTGTGTGAGCTCTGGTTTCCTAGCTGGACCCTTCAAAGGAAAATCAAATATATATATATAGGCTCAGCAAAGGAATTTCTGAAACACATACATTTGACCCATAAAATGGACAAAAGAGTTACATCTATGAAAAACAATAAACTCTTGGATGTAAGCCCTCTTCCTCCCACCAGCCAGACTGGTCTCACCACATCTGATGAAGTGGGTCTTTGCCCACGAAAGCTTATGCTCCTACACTTCAGTTAGTCTATAAGGTGCCACAGGACTCCTCGTCGCTTTTGCAGATTCAGACTAACACGGCTACCCCTCTGATACTTGTCACCTTCTTTTGTGAGTCTCAGGGTTTAGCCCAAGGTTTTAGCCAAGGGCCTCATGTCTCTTCCATCCCTCCTTTTAAGGCTAACGCTTCAACTCTTCACCTGGTCATTCCAGACCTTCCCAATACCCTCACTATGGAAGTACATGGAAAGTAGTGAAATCACTGTTAGGAAGGAACTGTATTATCAGCAGGGGCATTTCTGAATATTGCAAAAGATCACCTTTCTAGATTAAAATCTCTATTGATATTTTTTCGTATCCTATTGGGTTATAGAGATTTATCATAAGGGGACAAATTCTGAGTGCCTTTCTCAGTTTATACTCCATCTTCACTCAGGGAATCTCTCAGTTTCTAAATCAAGATTGGATGTTTTCCTAAAAGATATGCTCCAATTCAAACAGTTGCATAAATTATTGCAGGAAAATTTTATGGACTGTGCTATACTGGTCTAACTAGTGATCACAATGGTCCCCTTTGGTCTTACATTATTCGAATATCTGAATTAAATCAGTTAGGTAAAATCTGAAAAAGGATTTCAGGTTTTAGCCCACTTTATTTTGGTTAGAATAAATAAAACAAAGTTCCTACCTTCCACGCAGCCTTCGAATCAAGAGAGAAGTAAGGCGTCTGCTGCAAGTGAAGTTTCTGATTTGTTTTCTTTATGCCAAGAGAGGGAAGGTGGAGGAAACAAAACTGAAAGTAAATTCCTTTGAAAGCAGCCATGTGGACACCTTCCTGAAATTCTTGCCAGGTGACAAGAAAAGAATGTCCAACAAAAATAGACATGAAAATGTCAAAATGATCCTCCTCACAAATGAGACTGAAACCTGGTTTTCAATAGGACAGTACCTGTAAGAAATGTAAATTCCTTTCCCCCCCTCCCCTTGTGTACACTACAAAGATACCAACCTGCATCATAAAATATATCGGAGGGGATAATCTAGCACTAATAACCATAAGTGTTATTTACCAAACATCAAGAGGTTTGTAATGAAGTTGTGTGAGCATTTTTACTTTTAAAGCTTCAGCTTTAGGGGTCATGGGATTACAGGAGAATCTCATCTTTCAGTTTGTTTAAAAATACATTTCTAGCTCTCAGGTTTGTACAGAAAAGCACGAGAACTTCTGAAAGAAAGAAAGAAAGAAAGAAAGAAAGAAAGAAAGAAAGAAAGAAAGAAAGAAAGAAAGAAAGAAAGAAAGAAAGAAAGAAAGAAAGAAAGAAAGAAAGAAAGAAAGAAAGAAAGAAAGAAAGAAAGAAAGAAAGAAAGAAAGAAAGAAAGAAAAGCTCACATCAGATCAAATAGCAGAAGGAAATTAATATTATTTTAATTTTATAAATCACAGATTATTATTCCAATTTAATGATTTTGAGGGTCCGGGTTCATGTTCTGTAAGAGTTGGCTTTGGTAAGACTGTGGCAAGTTCCTCACCCAGAGCTGGGTTCAATATCTAGGGCCGTGTCCAGACTCAGGGGTTCTTTCGAAAAAAGTAGCCTTTTTTCGAAAGAACTTCCCCTGCGTCCAGACTCAAGCCGCGTTTTCGAAATTATTTCGAAAGAACGCAGCTTTTCTTTCGATGGCGGTAAACCTCATTTCACGAGGAAGAACGCCTTCTTTCGAAAGTTCCTCTTTCGAAAGAAGGCGTTCTTCAATGTAAATAGGGCTTCCTCGAAAGAGAGCATCCAGACTCGCTGGGTGCTCTCTTTCGAAAAAGCGGCTTGCTCTTTCGAAAGATCCGCCTGCAGTCTAGACGCGATCTTTCGAAAGAGGCTCTTTCGAAAGATGCTTTCGAAAGAGCCTCTTTCGAAAGAAGCCTGCAGTCTAGACATAGCCTAGGAGTACCTTTTCATCCATCCAACACAGCACTGGCTCAAGCCCCTACCCAGTAACCTGGGAAATTCACACAACACCCTTGGGTGCCTCTGAGTCAATGCTTCCCCATTCACAAGCACAGAGTCTGAGCATGGAAAAGAAACTTTTAATAAAAGGGGAGGGAAGTAACTTGGTATTAACTTGGGAAAACACCACAACCAAAGTTCATAACAAAACCACAAGTAAACGTCCCAGCTCAAGCAGGTTGGGTGGTGTCCTTTTCCTCTCAGGCTCTCATGACCAGCAATGTAAATGTCCCCAACTCCTGTCTGCACGCCACTTGGTCACTGCCCTTGTTCAGGGCAGACCAGAGTTCAGAGGTGCATCTGCAGCGTGCACCTCCCAATCTGAGTGGGGGGAGAGGAAAGGCAGGACGCACCTTATCGGAGCACTTGCCATCCACCCACTCGCTGCTGCCTGGCACCACTCTGCTGGGCATTCATCACCCCTTGCTGCTGCTGCTCTACTGACTGCTCCTCACGCCTGTCCATCAGCCACCCCTCACTGCCGCTGTTCTGCTACTCACGCCCCTCCCTCACCACCCTGCCTGCTCTCAGCCCAAAGCACAGTCCAGCCATAAGAGAGTCCAGCAGCCACTGGGGTTATTTATATACATAAGAGACTCCTTATGGAGCCTTTCTTTAGCTCTGTCATTGGGACCGTGGGGAGAAACGAGTTGAACCAGTCTTATGGCTCATGCCTGGAGGGCATGCAGCCTGCTGACTCACCTTCCTCCCCAGCTCAATCACAGGGCTCTGGAAGGCAAGTCTCTGGCCAACCAACTGACAGTTTCTCTCGTTTGAACTGAGTTAAACACAGACTGACTTTTCTTCATTCCCAATAACTGCAAGCAATGGTGGTCATATCTTACAATTCCTGCATTTAATGGTAATGTAGTTTGTGACCCCACAACAGCCCAACTGGTTACAATGGGCAAAACACCATTGTAACAGTTGAATATCTAGCAGGCCTAAACAAACTGAGTGAACTAATCACATGCAAGATTCCTTTCCCATTTGATCGGGCTATAATGGAAGCATTGATTCAGACCCTGCTTACATACTTTTTTAGCCATTACAACTGACTTTTAATTTGGAGGGATGTTGAACATTGTGGTTAACAAAGAATTGCCTGGTTTGATTCCAAAAGGAAAAATGCACCAACATTTGAAAATGAAGTGGCCACCTCACCATGCCGGGGCTAGTGCCTCAGCCAGGAGTGAAGAAGATAGCACCTCTCAGAGGAGTAAAAGAAAATGGAGGGAGCTATGTTTCCTCTGTTTAGGGACATCATACTGACAGGAATGGTGTCTTTAATCAAATGCAGAGTAAAAGCTTAGTAAGAGGGGACATGCTGTCTGGACTTGTCCCAGTACATGGCACACTGAAAGATTCACTGAAAGGAAGGTGTCAGTGTCTACAAGTAGGAGCCATCAAGGCAGTTCTGTGATTGTGGAGGAGTTGAGCTCAGAAGCAGATCGTCCCCAGATGAAAGGATGCAGGAGATGGTCCATTTCATGTGTTGTGGAAGTGAACAGACATATCGTCACCCTCATTCACAGAGGTTCTTAAACCTCATTGAACCATGACCCGCTTCTGACAACCAAAATTGCTTCACAACCCCAAGCCAGGGGACCGAAGTCTGAGCCAGCCTGAGACCTACCGCCTCAGATGGAGAAAGTCAAAGCATGAGCCCCCTCCCCCCCAGCTGTTTCAGAAGAGGTGTTATTCCTCTTGCAGTAAGGTTTACAGAATTCAGAATAAGCCGTCGGTTATTTTGAATGTATGTAGAAATAACAGAATTGCTGTGTAGCCTCTCACACTGTTAGTTCGGAATAACGCTTGTTATTCCAAAATAGCACCGCTGTGTAGACACACCCCAAGATATCATTTCCATTTGAAAGGCCACTTCTTTAACAGGAGTGTTGTGTGCAAGACCCGAGAAGTCATTCTTCCGCTCTATTCTGAGCTGGTTAGGCCTCAGTTGGAGTATTGTGTCCAGTTTTGGGCACCGCAGTTCAAGAAAGATGTGGAGAAATTGGAGAGGGTCCAGAGAAGAGCAACAAGAATGATTAAAGGTCTAGAGACCATGACCTATGAAGGAAGACTGAAGGAATTGGGTTTGTTTAGTTTAGAAAAGAGAAGATTGAGGGGTGACATGATAGCCGTTTTCAGGTATCTAAAAGGGTGTCATATGGAGGAGGGAGAAAACTTGTTCATCTTGGACTCTGAGGATAGAACAAGAAGCAATGGGCTTAAACTGCAGCAAGGGAGGTTTAGGTTGGACATTAGGAAAAAGTTCCTAACTGTCAGGGTGGTCAAACACTGGAATAAATTGCCCAGGGAGGTTGTGGAATCCCCATCTCTGGAGATATTTAAGAGCAGGTTAGATAAATGTCTATCAGGGATGGTCTAGACAGTACTTGGTCCTGCCATGGGGGCAGGGGACAGGACTCGATGACCTCTCGAGGTCCCTTCCAGTCCTAGCATTCTATGATTCTATGATTGCTCCTTTTGAAGTGCCAACTGCTTTCCCCTTCCTCTCTCAGAACAGCTTTTGTTTTGCCTCCCCAGTGACCCTGCTTCTTGTGCTTTCTTGTGTTTAATCGTAGTATCTCTTTTTTTTCTCTCGTTTTCCCATGCTAAAGTGCGTGCCCAGCCCCCCCATAGTACTATCACTGCATGTTTGTGTTTGCAAGTATTTTATGTCATGTCGAAGATACTGTAACCACAATGCATGCATGGGAAAAACCACCTGAAAAAAATAGCACAAGTGCTGAATCAATGTTCTGGCCAAGATGACTCCGACATGACTGTGTATATGATGTTGATCTAAAGTGTGTAGTGTATCTGTGTAACCTGCCGAGGAGTCAGCTGTGTTATTGGTTCTCTTTGCCAAGCTGCAGGGCCCCAGGAAGTTTCTGTGGCAGGTATGGCCCATGTTATTTATTAACAAATAAAATGTGCAGAATTTTGCAGAATGTTCAAGTATTGTGCATGGAATTGTAAATTTGATGCAGAATTCCCTCAGGAACATGGGAGTAGGAGGGGGGTGCTGGACAGTGAGGGGTGGTCTGAGGGCGGGGGGTGCTATGCAGTTGTGGTGGAAGGTCAGTGGAGGGGTCTCTAGGCAGCGGGTGCCGGGCATAGCAGGTATGGGGGAGTTGGATAGGGTCAGCGGAAAGTCTCAACGAGGGGATGCTGGGCATAAGGATCTGTGGGCGAGGGGGTGCTGAGCATAAGGGCAGGGCACTGGGAAGGGGTGCAGGTCACTCCCCAGGTTCAAGGGGCATGCTGGCAGCACAGGTCCAGGCAGGTCAGTGTGCAGCTGGCAGTTGCGTGTTTATAAACAGCACCCTTGTGCTGGCTGAGCGGTGCCACATCCGCTACTATGTGCCTCATTGCCCCCAGTGGACCTCTCTCACTGAGGACCACCTCCCCTGCCATGCCCTATTCCCTCAAAAGGGGCATTCAGACATGTTTGGTGCCAGGCCCACAAGAAGTTAAACCGGCCCTGCTATAATTTGTCAACGTGATCTTCTTTCACTATGAAAGAATTCATTTCATTGTTAGACAAGCTTTAAACTTCCGGAAGCTTTTAGTTGACCGAGCTCCTTTGTTTGCTCATAGCTTTTATTAGCTCATAGTGAATATCATAATTCATAGAATGTTTTCTCCCACAGTTCTTCAAACTTTTTCATGTTCCTTGTGGTCTAGTCTTTGGTTTCTATTTCTGCGTTCTTCCAAGAGTCTGTCAGCTTTCTTTTCTATTGTTTTCATGTCATCAGCCTTAATAAAGAAATTAAGGTTTCCTTTGTGATTTTAATTTGGCCTATGATGATACAGTTTTAAATGATGACACATACTATATTTTTCAAGGACCCCTACCTCACTGAGTGCACAGCATGGATTATGTGCATTGAACGGTTATCATTTGAACATAGTTTTTGTTCTTCTCATTCAGTAATTGACTTAATGCCTTGTTCACTGTACACTATCCAAATGGAGAACTGAATACAGAAATAATTTACTCCTGCTCTTTTTGATGGAGTCCATCAAAATATTGAGTGCTTCATAAAAAACATTAGTGATCATCCCTCTGAGGCGGGGAATTCATCTATACCCACATTTTACATCTGAGAGAAGAAGCACAATGCGTAAGGACAAAATGAGCAATTCTCCATTAATCTGGGGGGGGCCTAATTTGAGATTTCTATTACTATTAATTATTTGCATTACGTTTGCACTTAGAAACAAAAAGATGGTAACAATAGAGGTGGAGACCTGCTAGACACAATCCAGAAAGGTCACCTCTGGCTTGAGGACTTTACCTGAAATAAGAGCTAGGATGAAAAATAGGATTTGCAATAACTTTGTTTGGTATATTAGGCTTAGCTGTCGTGAACTTATTCATAAATGATCTGGAGAAAGAGGTAAGCAAAGAGGTGGTAAAGTTTGCAGATGATACCAAACTGTTTAGGATAGTCAAGACAGAAGCAGACGGTGAGGGACTCCAAGAAGATCTCACTAAACTGAGTGATAGGGCAACAAAATGGCAAATGAAATTTAATGTGGATAAGTGTAAAGTAATGCACATCGGGAAAAATAACCCCAACTATATGTATAGTATGATGGGGGCTAATTTGGCTACGACAAATCAGGAAAGAGATCTTGGAGTTATCATGGATAGTTCTCTGAAAACTTCCATGCAGTGTGCAGCAGAGGTCAAAAAGGCAAATAGGATGCTAGGAATTATTAGGAAAGGGATAGAAAATAAGACCCAGAATATCTTACTGCCCCTGTATAAAACTATGGTACGCCCACATCTTGAATACTGTGTACAGATGTGGTCTCCTCACCTCAAAAAAGATATTTTGGCCTTGGAAAGGGTTCAGAAAAGGGCAACTAAAATGATTAGGGGTTTGGAACGGGTCCCATATGAGGAGAGGTTAAAGCGACTGGGACTTTTCAGTTTAGAAAAGAGGAGACTGAGGGGGGATATGATAGAGGTCTATAAAATCATGAGTGGTGTGGAGAGGGCAGATAAAGAAAAGTTATTTATTAGTTCTCATAACAGAAGAACTAGAGGACACCAAATGAAATTAATGGGTAGCAGGTTTAAAACAAATAAAAGTTCTTCTTCACACTGCGTGTAGCCAACCTGTGGAACTCCTTGCCAGAGGAGGCTGTGAAGGCAAGGACTATAAGAGAGTTTAAAGAGAAGCTAGAAAGCCTTTTATGGACCTAACCTCCATGAAATTATTAGCCAGGGGGATAGAATTGGTTTGTCAGAGGCTGGAGAGAGATGGCAGGAGACAAATCGCTTGATCGTTGTCTTCGGTCCACCACCTCTGGGGTACCTGGTGCTGGCCACTGTCGGCAGACAGGCTACTGGGCTGGATGGACCTTTGGTCTGACCCAGTACGGCCGTTCTTATGTTCTTATGTTTTGTTTTATTAATAACTTACTTTGATCTATCAGCGATTGCTTGCAACCAATTAAGTCCTGCTTTTAATACTTAATAAAATCACTTTTGTTTATTAATAAAACCAGTGTAAATAATTGTTACCAGTGGGGAGAGCAAAGCTGTGCAAATCTCTATTTCATTGATAAAGGGAACAAACACATGATGATTTTGCTCTGTACAAATGTTATACAGAGCGAGATGGATTTATCTGGGGTGCTGCTCCTGGAAGCTGACAAGTCCCTATAGCTGACCCCTCCCAGACCTGAGCTGGTTCAGTGTCTGTGTTACTCAGTTGTGGACTGTCACCCAAATTTGTGCCTTTGCTGAGGCAGACGAGAGGTTCTGACCCAGTGGGACTGGGTGGTGGGGCACCCACAGGGCAGGTAGGCAGGCTCAGTGTTATGATCAGCCCAGGAGGTGACAGTCTCCAGGGGAACCCTGTGACCCAACTTGTCAGAGTGGCATCCTTAGAACGCCTGAGTGACCGGCGGCACCAGAGCGGAGCCAGCGGCTCGGGATCTTTCTGAAGAGAGCCCACCCCCAGAGCAGCTACAAAACAACCCGAGTCCGTGTTGGGAAAAGCTGTTTGGAAACACCCCAGCGAAGCAGCCCACAGAAGAACTGCTATAGAAGAAGAAGTGTCGGAGCTGAAGCTTTGCCACCCTGCCTGTTGTTATCAATATACAAATGGGAGGGATTTCTGGTTTATGATCCAATGAACTCTTTATGACAGATGGATAGTTGCAGTGTACTTCCATTCATGGCAGAACCCAGCACTCGAGTTCCCCAGGCTCCCACCGACACCACATGAAATTCAAATGGGTGCTGGGAAGGGAAAAGAAAACTTCAAGAAGCATCTGAACTTACTGCCAGACACTTGCACATTGCTGCAAAGATGGGCTGCGTACGAAAATCTGAGTTGAGGTAACCACAGGGGAACCGAACAAATGTATTTTTTGCCTCGTGGTCAGATAATCAATATGTTCTTTTATTTGCTTTGTCAAGATTTTTCCACCTGTGCAGGGCACAGCTAAGGATCCAGAAACCTGAGGAGCTGGGGAACTCTCATGCACCAGGGTGAGGAGGAAGTGAGTGGAAATAAAAGAGACACTAGTTAAAGCTAGCTTGTACCTGCACACTACTTTGTCCTGCAGCCCATGTGCCCTTTGGACATTTCTGAGACTGGGACCTTTATAACACAAGCAGCCAAATGTAGCCTGTGCAGTTTCCCTCCAGTTCATCGCAGTCCTTGCGCACAAGATGTGCAGAAGGACCAAGGAGAACAGAGGGACAGAGGACATTCAGAACCAGTGACCCAGGGCTAACAAAACTGCTTTGGGGGAAATGGACAGAGTTCAAGTACTTTGCATTGTTGTCTGTTTCATTTCTTCACATGGAACTGTGTAGACAAGCCATACAAGAGCTCTTGTACGCAGAAAATGTGACCTTAAATTCCTGCCTCCCATCTGACACAGCACACAAGGAAAGGATTTCCTATTAGTTATGCCTTTATCTCTGTGTAAATCTACACTGAAAGTCCTGTGTCCCTTCTCATCTTTTAACACCTGGCAATTAATACCTCACGCTGCTCTGAGAGTAAAGTTCAAAAGCTTTGGGGAATATTTAGAGCTTAATTCCTGTAAATCATTCAGACTGCAATTTCACTCCTCCCCCCGCCCCCCATTGTAAAGTGAAGGTTAGAATTTCCTTTGGGGTACGTCTCTCCTCCAGCCCGATACTGAGAGGACTTTGTCCACAGACCATGGGATCAAACCTCTCACATTAAACAACGCATGAAAAACATGTAAGAAAATCATTTCAGTGACTAAACAGCAGAAACATGGGAGATTTTCTCCCCTAGGATATGTCTAGACTGCATCCCTCTGTTGGCACAAACACACGTCATAGGTCGCATGCGGCCCATGGGCCACGTGTTGAATAGCCTTATGTTAGGACATCACTCAGCATTTGCTTCTTGTGTCTGTGCTGCTCCATCTCTAGATTGGACAGGTCTCTCCCAACTATTCTTATAAACTAGCAAAGTGCCCAGGAAACCACCTACATTCTGTGTTGTGAGGGGGTTGTAGGGAGGCCACTCTTGCTGCATCGCACTAGTGTGAGCCTGTCCCAGCCGGGGGAAGGGAAATGGCAATATGTGGAGTCATGCAGCTGATCTGTGCTCTCTCAGTCTCAGCCATGGCTGCCCTCCCTGCTCCCCCCATTTCAATTCCTGCGAAAACACTGGTCCCTGATCAGGGGAACTGCTGCCCTGTTGCCCTTAGTCCAAGGGGGGACCCCTGAGCATCCCAAGGGAGGCCAGAGCATTCCGGTGCCAGCCCCACAACCGCGGACGGGGGAGGGGGAAGAGCCCTGCACTGGAACCATAAGAGGCAGAGCCCATGTGCGAGATCTGAGGATTGGTTGGGGAGAGGTGGGAGGCCTGAAGGAGCAAGGTTAGGGCTGGTGTTGTTCAGTGCATCTACTACTGACTTGGGATGATGGAGGAAGAAATGAGAGGGGACCATGTGCTGATGCCTTTGAATGCTTTGCTTGGGGCGATCGTGAGGGACTCCAGAAAGGGCCTGAGAAGTTCTTGGGCAACACAACGGCAGGTGACATTCATTGTAAACTGCAATGTGCTGCATAGGGGAAAGGATGATGGAGCAATGGGTGACATGGGGAGATCGGCTACGTAGCTGCACTGACAAGGTTCGGCACCGGAGTGGCTTATCGCAATGAAGAGGAGAGATTCCCCCTGCGGGAACCTAGAAGGATCCATTGACCCATCCAGTCGTGCGCTCCGTCCCCCTGGAAAGAAAGGGCTCAGGGAGGGAGCGTTACAGGCTGGGGGCACTGCAGAGAATTTGTGCAGCAGATGCCATTAGGGGGGATTTCTGCCCCTGCGTATTTCAGTGTGTGGGCGAGTTTCCACTGTAACTGCGGCAAATTCCTATCTTGGGTTCAGGTTTTGCTGCTTCACTTAGGGTTGCTGCAGAAACTCCAGTCCTGCCCCTGCCTCTCCCTCCCCAGGGATACAGATTTGTGTCCTATTGGGTCTGCACGCCCCACCCCCACCCCCAGTGACAGCCCGTATGGCTCAGGGATCCATGAAATCTCATTGCGCCAGGCCCAGACCTGCTCTGAAACTAATTGGGACAGGACATCCCTCTGGAGTAGCTTTCTGGGAACAGCCCATCCCAAATCACTGACTTTGTTCTACCAGCTGCTCCATTAAACTGGGAGGAGAGTGCCCTGGCTCTGGGTGTTACAGTAGATTTGCAGGGATCTGGTTCACAGAGGGTACGTATTTCCCCCATCATTTCACACTGGTTCCTCCAAAGTCCTAGATCAGCAGGTGCAGGGCACTGCCGTGGAGAGGGGATTCGACCGCAGCAGGTAGGGATAACACTGTTTTATTGTGTGTGGCCAAAGGAAGGTTAGAAACTCTGGCATAGCTGCTGGTGGCCCCAACAAACTTCCCATTTAACTTTCCCCTCTCAGCAGACCAGGGGAAGTTGCTTATTGGGGAGGATGGGTGGTGAGCAGCTTTATTAGACAGGAGGGGTGCACTGGATGGCAGAGGCAACAGGATGCCCTATCCAGTTCCCAAAAGGTATTCCAGTGCCCTTGTACTGATCCAGCATAAGTCTTTCAGGAACTGACCTACCCTAAACCTATTTAGTTTCCTCTGGAACCCAAAATGAGTGTCCACACAAAGGAGTTGAATTGACAATAAAATCAGTTCCAAAACAGATTTAACTGGTACAATTTGCTGATGTAGACGAGCCCTTTGGGTCATTTTTCATGTGTTCAATGAGCTTGTTGGCATTTTTTAAAAAGCATTTGAATTGGCAACAGTCATGTGGGTCTGCAAAAGGGAAATCCAGGTCTGTCAGCCATTTGAGGACAAGTGGGTATTGCAGAGATTGGAGACTCACCACAGCATGGGCAGAGTGAAGGCAAGACTATCCTCTTTAAAATGTGCTGATGAACAAAGTAGGAAAAGTTTCATTTAGTTCTAACCTGTGATTGTCTGTACAGCACCTCGCGCAATGGGTCCCAGCCGGGCTGTGGCCATAAGGGTGTGTCTAGACTACATCTCTCTATCGACAGGGAGATGTAGATTAGGTACGTCGAAATTGCTAATGAAGCGGGGATTTAAACATCCCATGCTTCATTAGCATAAACACGGCTGTCTCTTTTTTTTAAGAACGGAGCTATTTAAAAAAAAGCAGCAGTCTAGAGGGGGATCTTTCGAAAAAGAAAGCCTTTTTCGAAAGATCCTTATGAAGGATAAGGGATCTTTCAAAACGATCCCCCTCTAGACTGCCACTTTTTTTCGAAAAAGCTCTGTTCCAAAAAAACCCAGTGCCATGTTTATGATAATGAAGCACAGGATATCTGAAATTGCTAATGAAGAGGGGATTTAATGTGACTAATCTACATCTCTCTGTCAGTAGAGAGATGTAGTCTAGACACACCCTTAGTCTCTATTGCAATACACTTGTTAAAAAATATCAACCAGCAAATGAAACCCATTAGTCATGAGTTTAGTCATTCTTATGGGTTGTAGAATAGCGCCAGGCCTCTTGGAAGGAGCCGACTCCCATGTTACATATCCCTGTATCAATCCAAGGCCAGATTCAGGCCCAAGTACTCTCTGTATTTTAAATGCTTAAACTGAATCTTTCCTGCCAGACCAGAATCATCTGAAGACAATTAAACTGCTGAATTCGGGTCATGCCGGTCAGTTTCTCTTAATTGTGCTATTAAGAGATTTGTATTCTTGCTTTGTGATCATGCGTAAGCAAAACATCTTTCTCATTTCAACAAAATAAAAATCTCAAATGGCTTCCTTGTTGGTGGCTTATTTCTGTTGGCATGTTTCCTTGGACCTTTTTATTTTATTTAACCCTGGGAGGTAGAATGGTGGGTGAGGTCATGATAACACTTTAGATAATTGCATCTCCTAAACTCCGAACCCATGATCCCAGGATGACAAAGCATTGGTGGGCAACCTGTGGCCCTTGGATCACACCTGGCCCATAGGTTCTGTGTGTGGCCCACAAGACACTTTGTTTACCGTTGCCCATGCAACAGTTGCCAGATTCTGCTGTTTTTTTCTGATATGGTTCTGTAGGTTTTTTCCCTACTGGTGTTACTAAAGTATCATGCATGTAAAACCAGCGCACGTGAGGTAAGCAAGTGCTGATTGCATAAAACACTGACTGAGAGAGCCATGTGCTCCCTTTGCATCCAATCAGAGCACAGCTATGGTTCATTTGGCACAACCCACATTTTCTAGGGATATAAGCACAGTTAGCAAAACTACCTGTCCTGGAAGACTATCTTGGTTATGACAATCTTGCAGTCCACCGAGATGAAATGGGGCCCCTTACACCACCCACTCACTAGCCTAGGCTGCCTGTTGCTGTGATACAGGGACATGTAACATGGGAGTCGGCTCCTTCCAAGAGGCCTGGCGTTATTCTACAACCCATAAGAATGACTAAACTCATGACTAATGGGTTTCATTTGCTGGTTGATATTTTTAACAAGTGTATTGCAATAGAGACTAAGGGTGTGTCTAGACTACATCTCTCTACGGATGGAGATGTAGATTAGGCACATTGAAATTGCTAATGAAGTGGGGATTTAAATATCCCGCGCTTCATTAGCAAAAACATGGCACCGGTTTTTTTTTTTTTGGAACAGAGCTTTTTTGAAAAAGAAGTGGCAGTCTAGAGGGGGATCTTTCGAAAAATGAAGCCTTTTTTGAAAGATCCCTTATTCCTCATAAGGATCTTTCGAAAAAGGCTTTCTTTTTCGAAAGATCCCCCTCTAGACAGCTGCTTTTTTTTTAAATAGCTCTGTTCTAAAAAAAAGCGGCAGCCATGTTTATGCTAATGAAGCATGGGATATTTAAATCCCCGCTTCATTAGCAATTTTGAAGTACCTAATCTACATCTCTCTGTCGACAGAGAGATGTAGTGTAGACACACCCTTAAGACCATATCCTGGCTGGGACCCATTGCACAAGGTGCTGTACAGACAATCACAAGTTAGAACTAAACGAAACTTTCCCTACTTTGTTCATCAGCACATTTTAAAGAGGATAGTCTTGCCTTCACTCTGCCCATGCCTCAGTAAGTCTCCAAACTCTGCAATACCCACTTGTCCTCAAATGGCTGACACACCTGGATTTCCCTTTTGCAGACCTATATGACTGGTGCCAATTCAAATGCTTTTTAAAAAATGCCAACAAGCTCATTGAACACATGAAAAATGACCCATTTTGACAATTCAGAAAGACTTGGTGACCCAAGGCAATTCAAAAATGGGGGAAGGTGAAGGGCAGAGCCACCTGGGGAAACACTTGGCCACCCTTATGAAATGTAATGGTGACCCATATTTGCTTTGAGACTCATAGGTTGGGAAACTCTGGCCTAGAGTGATTACGCAGGAAATGTGACAGCAGCAGAAACTCAGTGCTGCTGTAAGGCCCGTTGTGTAGACATAGCCTTGGTTTAACAAAGAAATTGTCTCAGAGGGGTAGCCGTGTTAGTCTGTGTCGGGGGGCTCGCCCCTGTCTTGGGGTTGCCACCCCCATCCGGGGCCTAACTCGGCCCGTCTGTGCCTAGCCCTCAAAGTACACTGCCCCTCTCGTAGGGGAAATACGGCCCACCGGCCTAGTCCCAAAGTACAATGCCCCTGTGCTAAGGGAAATACGGCCTCCCGGCCTAGTCCTCAGTTTGCAGGCCCGGAGGCCTAGTTCACAGTTTGCAGGCCCGGAGGCCTAGGCCACAGTTTGCAGGCCCGGAGGCCTAGGCCACAGTTTGCAGGCCCGGAGGCCTAGGCCACAGTTTGCAGTTTGTATCCCTGCTCCCACGTGTCAGGGTCTCCGGCAGCAGGGGTAGGGGGGTCCGAGCCCTCCCTCTCCACCGGACCCCGACCCAGGGCCCTAGTAGTTTCGGGTGGTTCCCACCACCGGCTCGGCGGGGGCTCCTCCCTGCAACGCCCCGAGCCCTCAGGGGCCTCTCTAGCTCCCTGCCCTGGGCCGCTTCCTACCCCTTGCTCGCAGCCTGCCGCGGTCCCACCTGTCGGCGCCGGTCGATGGGCTGTAGTGGTCCTCCCCCTGGCAGCTGCAGAGTTGGCGGGGTCCGTTCCAGCACTCGGGTCGCGGGTGGTCGGTCGGCGGCTCCGGCGTTGGGGCCGAGCCCGGCAGAGGCCCGGCAGCAGCACGCTCAGCTCCCCTGGCGACTCCCTCTCTGGCCAGTGGTCGCTAGCTCCTGCTCGGGTCGCAGTCTGCCCTTTCTGAGCAGGCCAGCAGCCTTTTATACCTTGGCTCCCTTTGGAGCATGCCCAGTAGGGCTGTGTGGGTGGGGCCCTCTCCGCCCCAGGCCCCAGGTGGTTTCCCTGGGCTTGAGTGCGGGGCGGGGCCGCCCCGTCACACACCCCCCCCCTTAAGTGGGTACCTATCCTCTCGCCCGTTCCCGTCTCTTCTTCCCCCCCTCTGGAAAGGAAATCAGCATTCGTGTGCGCCTTCCCTGGGCGATGGGTTATACTGAAATTGTACGGCTGTAAAGATAGATACCACCGCATTAAACGGGGGTTCGTCTCTTTCATGCTATTTAACCATTTCAGGGGGGCATGGTCTGTCACCACCTGAAACGTGTTGCCCAATAAATAATATCTTAGGGCGTCTACAGCCCACTTTATTGCCAGTGCCTCCTTTTCTATGGTAGCGTAGTTCTGTTCTCGTGGGAAGAGCTTGCGGCTCAAATATACTATCGGGTGCTCCCCTCCCTCTGCCTGTTGGGACAGCACTGCCCCCAAGCCTCTTTCTGATGCATCCGTTTGCAGTAGGAAGGGCTTTGAAAAATCTGGGTGGAACAGGACCGGGGCTTTAGTAAGCTGGTCCTTCAGTGTCCTGAAAGCCACCTCACAGTCCGCTGACCATTGTACCTTGTTCGGCTGGGTACTTTTCGTGAGGTCAGATAGAGGGGCTGCAATGTCCGCAAAACCGGGGATAAACCGGCGGTAGTACCCCGCAAGCCCCAAGAACTGGCGTACCTGCTTTTTGGTTGCGGGTGTCTTGCACTCCTGCACGGCTTTCACTTTGTCCACCAGCGGTCGTACTGTCCCTTGCCCGACCGTGTACCCCAAGTAGGTTACTTCCCGGCGTCCCAGCTGGCATTTTCGCGGGTTGGCTGTGAGGCCGGCCTCCTTCAGGGACTTCAATACGGCTTCTAAATGCTGCAGATGGGCCGTCCACGTTGGGCTATAGATCACCACGTCATCTATATATGCGGCTGCGTAGGCGTGATGGGGCTGTAACAATCGGTCCATTAATCGTTGGAACGTGGCCACTGCCCCATGCAGTCCGAATGGCATGGTCACGAATTGAAACAGGCCCCATGGTGTAGGGAAGGCCGTCTTCTCCTTAGAGGCTGGTGTCAGTGGGATCTGCCAATACCCTTTCGTCATGTCCAGGATGGAGAAGTATTCCGCTTGGCCGAGCCGTTCCAAGAGCTCCTCGGTTCGGGGCATCGGGTAGGCATCGAACCGCGAGATGGCATTCACTTTTCGAAAATCGATGCAAAATCGCGTCGTGCCGTCTGGCTTCGGGACTAGAACTATGGGACTCTTCCACTCACTATGAGATTCCTCCACCACTCCCATCTCTAGCATGGTCTGGAGTTCCCGCTGGACTGTTCCCCACATCTTCCTAGGGAGGGGCCTGTGTTGGTCTCGCACCTTATGGCCTGGCCGGGTAGCGATGTGGTGATGTGTGGTGCGGACGCGGCCGGGTCGAGTGGAGAAAAACGGCTCGAACCTCTGGGCCACTCGCTGTAATTCTCCCCGCTGTACTGGACTCAACTCGGGGCCCATCGTTACCTGAGCCTCCCCCTGGAGGTCCCCTACGGCTGGCCCGAGCTCTGGATCCGGGGGATATGGGGTGACCAGTAGTCCTTCGGCTGTCTTCCACTCCTTCAAGAGGTTGATGTGGTATAATCGTACCTCTCTCCTCCTCCCCGGCAGCCTCACTTCGTAGTCCACTGTCCCTATTCGCCGGACCACCTCGAACGGGCCTTGCCATCGGGCCAATAGCTTGGACTCTCGAGAGGGCAGCAGGACGAGGACGTGGTCCCCCGGTTCAAAGGAGCGGAGTTTGGCCCCTCGGTTGTAATAGCGGGCTTGGACCTCCTGCGCCTGTAGGAGGTTAGCCCTGGCAAATTCCCCTACCTTCCGCAGGCGTTCCCGCAGCTGTAAGATATAGGGTACTGTCCCTTGGACACGCGATTCTTGTTCTTCCCAACTTTCTCGTAAAAGGTCGAGTATTCCCCTCGGCTGTCGCCCATATAGGAGCTCGAATGGGGAGAAACCCGTTGGCGCCTGGGGGACCTCCCGAATGGCAAATAGCAAGGCTGGTAGGAGCTTGTCCCAGTGTCGAGGGTCCTCAGCCACGAACTTACGCAGCATCGTCTTTAGCGTTTGGTTAAAACGCTCCACCAGGCCGTCTGTCTGGGGATGGTAAACCGTCGTCCTCAGAGGGTGGATGTTCAGTAGCCGCGATAGTTCTGCCATCAGCCGGGACGACACATTGGTCCCCTGGTCGGTCAGGATCTCCTTCGGTATCCCTACTCGAGCAAACAGTTTAAAAAGTTCTTCGGCAAGAGTGCGGGCGGTGGTATTACGTAGGGGAACCGCTTCTGGGTAACGGGTGGCATAGTCCACCACCACCATGATGTATTGACAGCCTGAGCTGGCCTTTTCTAGGGGTCCCACCAGGTCCAACCCGATCCTTTCAAAGGGGACCCCTATCACGGGCAGGGCCATCAGGGGGGCTTTCGGCACCCCCTTTCTACTGGTGAGTTGGCACTCGGGGCAGGATTCACAGAAGGCCCTCACGGCGTGGTGTATGCCCGGCCAAAAAAACCTCATCCCTATCCGTTGCAGGGTCTTTTCTCGCCCGAGGTGGCCAGCCCAAGGCAGCCGGTGCGCCAGCCGGAGTACGGCGTTCCTAAACCTGTGGGGGACCAGGAGCTGCCAGATGTCTTCCCCCGTCTGGGGTTCCCGGACCACCCTATATAGCCGATCTGCCTTCACACAGATCCGAGGGCCTTGGGGCTTACGGGGATCTTGGCTGGTCCCCTCCCCTGGGTCCTGTACCTGCTCCCAAGCTCGACTCAGGGTCTGGTCTTCCCTTTGCTCTCTCATAAAGTCGCCCTCTACTTCTAGGGTTTCGACTTCCTCCTCCCAGGCGGGGTGGTCTCCCTGGTTCGGTGGCAAGCCCGCCGCTGTTCCTGGGTTCGGCCTCTCCTCCCCCCTTAGACTCTTGCCTTGGGCGGCTTCCTCCAGGTCGTGTGGGGAGGTGCCCCGCCCTGGCACTGACTGCTGGCCCCACTCCCGCAACACCCGGCCTAGGCCTCTCCAATCGCGGCCTAATATCACGGGGTAGGCGAGCGTCGGGACCAACCCCACGCTATAGACCCCCACCTCCTGGCCATCATCTAGCCGCACCCATGCTGTCGGGTACGCCCGTACGTCCCCGTGTACGCACAGCAACCGGATGGGGCCCCCGGCTGGCTCTGGCTCAGATATTAGGTCGGCCCTAACTAGGGTCTGGCTGCACCCTGAGTCCACCAGTGCCACCGTGGGGTTCCCTTCTACTCTAAGTCTCACCACCATTTTAGCAGGGTCCGTTGGCCCCCTACCAGGCTCGGCAATCGGCGCTTGCCCAAAGGGGCAGACCCCGGGGGGCACCGCCCTTCCCTGGGCCCCCAACTGGCTCGCGACCTCCCGCTCCCATCGGTCCTGTCGCTCTTGTAGGCCTGCCAACTGCCTCCGTAGTTCGGTCAGGTCCCCTTCATACCGCTGCCGCCCGGTCAGCAACCCCGGTTTCTGTCCCCGGGGTTCTCGCGGCCCGCATCTACCAATCCCCTTTGCCAGCCCCTCTGTCCAGGGGCGGGGTCGCGCGCCCACATTCTCCACCACGTGTCGGGGGGCTCGCCCCTGTCTTGGGGTTGCCACCCCCATCCAGGGCCTAACTCGGCCCGTCTGTGCCTAGCCCTCAAAGTACACTGCCCCTCTCGTAGGGGAAATGCAGGCCCGGCGGCCTAGGCCACAGTTTGCAGGCCCGGCGGCCTAGGCCACAGTTTGCAGGCCCGGCGGCCTAGGCCACAGTTTGCAGGCCCGGCGGCCTAGGCCACAGTTTGCAGGCCCGGCGGCCTAGGCCACAGTTTGCAGGCCCGGCGGCCTAGGCCACAGTTTGCAGGCCCGGCGGCCTAGGCCACAGTTTGCAGGCCCGGCGGCCTAGGCCACAGTTTGCAGGCCCGGCGGCCTAGGCCACAGTTTGCAGGCCCGGCGGCCTAGGCCACAGTTTGCAGGCCCGGCGGCCTAGGCCACAGTTTGCAGGCCCGGCGGCCTAGGCCACAGTTTGCAGGCCCGGCGGCCTAGGCCACAGTTTGCAGGCCCGGCGGCCTAGGCCACAGTTTGCAGGCCCGGCGGCCTAGGCCACAGTTTGCAGGCCCGGAGGCCTAGGCCACAGTTTGCAGGCCCGGAGGCCTAGTTCACAGTTTGCAGGCCCGGAGGCCTAGGCCACAGTTTGCAGGCCCGGCGGCCTAGGCCACAGTTTGCAGGCCCGGCGGCCTAGGCCACAGTTTGCAGGCCCGGCGGCCTAGTTCACAGTTTGCAGGCCCGGCGGCCTAGTTCACAGTTTGCAGGCCCGGAGGCCTAGTCCACAGTTTGCAGGCCCGGCGGCCTAGTCCTCAGTTTGCAGGCCCGGAGGCCTAGGCCACAGTTTGCAGTTTGTATCCCTGCTCCCACGTGTCAGGGTCTCCGGCAGCAGGGGTAGGGGGGTCCGGGCCCTCCCTCTCCACCGGACCCCGACCCAGGGCCCTAGTAGTTTCGGGTGGTTCCCACCACCGGCTCGGCGGGGGCTCCTCCCTGCAACGCCCCGAGCCCTCAGGGGCCTCTCTAGCTCCCTGCCCTGGGCCGCTTCCTACCCCTTGCTCGCAGCCTGCCGCGGTCCCACCTGTCGGCGCCGGTCGATGGGCTGTAGTGGTCCTCCCCCTGGCAGTTGCAGAGTTGGCGGGGTCCGTTCCAGCACTCGGGTCGCGGGTGGTCGGTCGGCGGCTCCGGCGTTGGGGCCGAGCCCGGCAGAGGCCCGGCAGCAGCACGCTCAGCTCCCCTGGCGACTCCCTCTCTGGCCAGTGGTCGCTAGCTCCTGCTCGGGTCGCAGTCTGCCCTTTCTGAGCAGGCCAGCAGCCTTTTATACCTTGGCTCCCTTTGGAGCATGCCCAGTAGGGCTGTGTGGGTGGGGCCCTCTCCGGGTGGTTTCCCTGGGCTTGAGTGCGGGGCGGGGCCGCCCCGTCACACCCCCCCCCCCCTTAAGTGGGTACCTATCCTCTCGCCCGTTCCCGTCTCTTCTTCCCCCCCTCTGGAAAGGAAATCAGCATTCGTGTGCGCCTTCCCTGGGCGATGGGTTATACTGAAATTGTACGGCTGTAAAGATAGATACCACCGCATTAAACGGGGGTTCGTCTCTTTCATGCTATTTAACAATTTCAGGGGGGCATGGTCTGTCACCACCTGAAACGTGTTGCCCAATAAATAATATCTTAGGGCGTCTACAGCCCACTTTATTGCCAGTGCCTCCTTTTCTATGGTAGCGTAGTTCTGTTCTCGTGGGAAGAGCTTGCGGCTCAAATATACTATCGGGTGCTCCCCTCCCTCTGCCTGTTGGGACAGCACTGCCCCCAAGCCTCTTTCTGATGCATCCGTTTGCAGTAGGAAGGGCTTTGAAAAATCTGGGTGGAACAGGACCGGGGCTTTAGTAAGCTGGTCCTTCAGTGTCCTGAAAGCCACCTCACAGTCCGCTGACCATTGTACCTTGTTCGGCTGGGTACTTTTCGTGAGGTCAGATAGAGGGGCTGCAATGTCCGCAAAACCGGGGATAAACCGGCGGTAGTACCCCGCAAGCCCCAAGAACTGGCGTACCTGCTTTTTGGTTGCGGGTGTCTTGCACTCCTGCACGGCTTTCACTTTGTCCACCAGCGGTCGTACTGTCCCTTGCCCGACCGTGTACCCCAAGTAGGTTACTTCCCGGCGTCCCAGCTGGCATTTTCGCGGGTTGGCTGTGAGGCCGGCCTCCTTCAGGGACTTCAATACGGCTTCTAAATGCTGCAGATGGGCCGTCCACGTTGGGCTATAGATCACCACGTCATCTATATATGCGGCTGCGTAGGCGTGATGGGGCTGTAACAATCGGTCCATTAATCGTTGGAACGTGGCCACTGCCCCATGCAGTCCGAATGGCATGGTCACGAATTGAAACAGGCCCCATGGTGTAGGGAAGGCCGTCTTCTCCTTAGAGGCTGGTGTCAGTGGGATCTGCCAATACCCTTTCGTCATGTCCAGGATGGAGAAGTATTCCGCTTGGCCGAGCCGTTCCAAGAGCTCCTCGGTTCGGGGCATCGGGTAGGCATCGAACCGCGAGATGGCATTCACTTTTCGAAAATCGATGCAAAATCGCGTCGTGCCGTCTGGCTTCGGGACTAGAACTATGGGACTCTTCCACTCACTATGAGATTCCTCCACCACTCCCATCTCTAGCATGGTCTGGAGTTCCCGCTGGACTGTTCCCCACATCTTCCTAGGGAGGGGCCTGTGTTGGTCTCGCACCTTATGGCCTGGCCGGGTAGCGATGTGGTGATGTGTGGTGCGGACGCGGCCGGGTCGAGTGGAGAAAAACGGCTCGAACCTCTGGGCCACTCGCTGTAATTCTCCCCGCTGTACTGGACTCAACTCGGGGCCCATCGTTACCTGAGCCTCCCCCTGGAGGTCCCCTACGGCTGGCCCGAGCTCTGGATCCGGGGGATATGGGGTGACCAGTAGTCCTTCGGCTGTCTTCCACTCCTTCAAGAGGTTGATGTGGTATAATCGTACCTCTCTCCTCCTCCCCGGCAGCCTCACTTCGTAGTCCACTGTCCCTATTCGCCGGACCACCTCGAACGGGCCTTGCCATCGGGCCAATAGCTTGGACTCTCGAGAGGGCAGCAGGACGAGGACGTGGTCCCCCGGTTCAAAGGAGCGGAGTTTGGCCCCTCGGTTGTAATAGCGGGCTTGGACCTCCTGCGCCTGTAGGAGGTTAGCCCTGGCAAATTCCCCTACCTTCCGCAGGCGTTCCCGCAGCTGTAAGATATAGGGTACTGTCCCTTGGACACGCGATTCTTGTTCTTCCCAACTTTCTCGTAAAAGGTCGAGTATTCCCCTCGGCTGTCGCCCATATAGGAGCTCGAATGGGGAGAAACCCGTTGGCGCCTGGGGGACCTCCCGAATGGCAAATAGCAAGGCTGGTAGGAGCTTGTCCCAGTGTCGAGGGTCCTCAGCCACGAACTTACGCAGCATCGTCTTTAGCGTTTGGTTAAAACGCTCCACCAGGCCGTCTGTCTGGGGATGGTAAACCGTCGTCCTCAGAGGGTGGATGTTCAGTAGCCGCGATAGTTCTGCCATCAGCCGGGACGACACATTGGTCCCCTGGTCGGTCAGGATCTCCTTCGGTATCCCTACTCGAGCAAACAGTTTAAAAAGTTCTTCGGCAAGAGTGCGGGCGGTGGTATTACGTAGGGGAACCGCTTCTGGGTAACGGGTGGCATAGTCCACCACCACCATGATGTATTGACAGCCTGAGCTGGCCTTTTCTAGGGGTCCCACCAGGTCCAACCCGATCCTTTCAAAGGGGACCCCTATCACGGGCAGGGCCATCAGGGGGGCTTTCGGCACCCCCTTTCTACTGGTGAGTTGGCACTCGGGGCAGGATTCACAGAAGGCCCTCACGGCGTGGTGTATGCCCGGCCAAAAAAACCTCATCCCTATCCGTTGCAGGGTCTTTTCTCGCCCGAGGTGGCCAGCCCAAGGCAGCCGGTGCGCCAGCCGGAGTACGGCGTTCCTAAACCTGTGGGGGACCAGGAGCTGCCAGATGTCTTCCCCCGTCTGGGGTTCCCGGACCACCCTATATAGCCGATCTGCCTTCACACAGATCCGAGGGCCTTGGGGCTTACGGGGATCTTGGCTGGTCCCCTCCCCTGGGTCCTGTACCTGCTCCCAAGCTCGACTCAGGGTCTGGTCTTCCCTTTGCTCTCTCATAAAGTCGCCCTCTACTTCTAGGGTTTCGACTTCCTCCTCCCAGGCGGGGTGGTCTCCCTGGTTCGGTGGCAAGCCCGCCGCTGTTCCTGGGTTCGGCCTCTCCTCCCCCCTTAGACTCTTGCCTTGGGCGGCTTCCTCCAGGTCGTGTGGGGAGGTGCCCCGCCCTGGCACTGACTGCTGGCCCCACTCCCGCAACACCCGGCCTAGGCCTCTCCAATCGCGGCCTAATATCACGGGGTAGGCGAGCGTCGGGACCAACCCCACGCTATAGACCCCCACCTCCTGGCCATCATCTAGCCGCACCCATGCTGTCGGGTACGCCCGTACGTCCCCGTGTACGCACAGCAACCGGATGGGGCCCCCGGCTGGCTCTGGCTCAGATATTAGGTCGGCCCTAACTAGGGTCTGGCTGCACCCTGAGTCCACCAGTGCCACCGTGGGGTTCCCTTCTACTCTAAGTCTCACCACCATTTTAGCAGGGTCCGTTGGCCCCCTACCAGGCTCGGCAATCGGCGCTTGCCCAAAGGGGCAGACCCCGGGGGGCACCGCCCTTCCCTGGGCCCCCAACTGGCTCGCGACCTCCCGCTCCCATCGGTCCTGTCGCTCTTGTAGGCCTGCCAACTGCCTCCGTAGTTCGGTCAGGTCCCCTTCATACCGCTGCCGCCCGGTCAGCAACCCCGGTTTCTGTCCCCGGGGTTCTCGCGGCCCGCATCTACCAATCCCCTTTGCCAGCCCCTCTGTCCAGGGGCGGGGTCGCGCGCCCACATTCTCCACCACGTGTCGGGGGGCTCGCCCCTGTCTTGGGGTTGCCACCCCCATCCAGGGCCTAACTCGGCCCGTCTGTGCCTAGCCCTCAAAGTACACTGCCCCTCTCGTAGGGGAAATGCAGGCCCGGAGGCCTAGGCCACAGTTTGCAGGCCCGGCGGCCTAGGCCACAGTTTGCAGGCCCGGCGGCCTAGGCCACAGTTTGCAGGCCCGGAGGCCTAGTTCACAGTTTGCAGGCCCGGCGGCCTAGGCCACAGTTTGCAGGCCCGGCGGCCTAGGCCACAGTTTGCAGGCCCGGCGGCCTAGGCCACAGTTTGCAGGCCCGGAGGCCTAGGCCACAGTTTGCAGGCCCGGCGGCCTAGGCCACAGTTTGCAGGCCCGGCGGCCTAGGCCACAGTTTGCAGGCCCGGCGGCCTAGGCCACAGTTTGCAGGCCCGGCGGCCTAGGCCACAGTTTGCAGGCCCGGCGGCCTAGGCCACAGTTTGCAGGCCCGGCGGCCTAGTCCACAGTTTGCAGGCCCGGAGGCCTAGTTCACAGTTTGCAGGCCCGGAGGCCTAGGCCACAGTTTGCAGGCCCGGCGGCCTAGGCCACAGTTTGCAGGCCCGGCGGCCTAGTTCACAGTTTGCAGGCCCGGCGGCCTAGTTCACAGTTTGCAGGCCCGGAGGCCTAGTCCACAGTTTGCAGGCCCGGCGGCCTAGTCCTCAGTTTGCAGGCCCGGAGGCCTAGGCCACAGTTTGCAGTTTGTATCCCTGCTCCCACGTGTCAGGGTCTCCGGCAGCAGGGGTAGGGGGGTCCGGGCCCTCCCTCTCCACCGGACCCCGACCCAGGGCCCTAGTAGTTTCGGGTGGTTCCCACCACCGGCTCGGCGGGGGCTCCTCCCTGCAACGCCCCGAGCCCTCAGGGGCCTCTCTAGCTCCCTGCCCTGGGCCGCTTCCTACCCCTTGCTCGCAGCCTGCCGCGGTCCCACCTGTCGGCGCCGGTCGATGGGCTGTAGTGGTCCTCCCCCTGGCAGTTGCAGAGTTGGCGGGGTCCGTTCCAGCACTCGGGTCGCGGGTGGTCGGTCGGCGGCTCCGGCGTTGGGGCCGAGCCCGGCAGAGGCCCGGCAGCAGCACGCTCAGCTCCCCTGGCGACTCCCTCTCTGGCCAGTGGTCGCTAGCTCCTGCTCGGGTCGCAGTCTGCCCTTTCTGAGCAGGCCAGCAGCCTTTTATACCTTGGCTCCCTTTGGAGCATGCCCAGTAGGGCTGTGTGGGTGGGGCCCTCTCCGGGTGGTTTCCCTGGGCTTGAGTGCGGGGCGGGGCCGCCCCGTCACACCCCCCCCCCCCTTAAGTGGGTACCTATCCTCTCGCCCGTTCCCGTCTCTTCTTCCCCCCCTCTGGAAAGGAAATCAGCATTCGTGTGCGCCTTCCCTGGGCGATGGGTTATACTGAAATTGTACGGCTGTAAAGATAGATACCACCGCATTAAACGGGGGTTCGTCTCTTTCATGCTATTTAACAATTTCAGGGGGGCATGGTCTGTCACCACCTGAAACGTGTTGCCCAATAAATAATATCTTAGGGCGTCTACAGCCCACTTTATTGCCAGTGCCTCCTTTTCTATGGTAGCGTAGTTCTGTTCTCGTGGGAAGAGCTTGCGGCTCAAATATACTATCGGGTGCTCCCCTCCCTCTGCCTGTTGGGACAGCACTGCCCCCAAGCCTCTTTCTGATGCATCCGTTTGCAGTAGGAAGGGCTTTGAAAAATCTGGGTGGAACAGGACCGGGGCTTTAGTAAGCTGGTCCTTCAGTGTCCTGAAAGCCACCTCACAGTCCGCTGACCATTGTACCTTGTTCGGCTGGGTACTTTTCGTGAGGTCAGATAGAGGGGCTGCAATGTCCGCAAAACCGGGGATAAACCGGCGGTAGTACCCCGCAAGCCCCAAGAACTGGCGTACCTGCTTTTTGGTTGCGGGTGTCTTGCACTCCTGCACGGCTTTCACTTTGTCCACCAGCGGTCGTACTGTCCCTTGCCCGACCGTGTACCCCAAGTAGGTTACTTCCCGGCGTCCCAGCTGGCATTTTCGCGGGTTGGCTGTGAGGCCGGCCTCCTTCAGGGACTTCAATACGGCTTCTAAATGCTGCAGATGGGCCGTCCACGTTGGGCTATAGATCACCACGTCATCTATATATGCGGCTGCGTAGGCGTGATGGGGCTGTAACAATCGGTCCATTAATCGTTGGAACGTGGCCACTGCCCCATGCAGTCCGAATGGCATGGTCACGAATTGAAACAGGCCCCATGGTGTAGGGAAGGCCGTCTTCTCCTTAGAGGCTGGTGTCAGTGGGATCTGCCAATACCCTTTCGTCATGTCCAGGATGGAGAAGTATTCCGCTTGGCCGAGCCGTTCCAAGAGCTCCTCGGTTCGGGGCATCGGGTAGGCATCGAACCGCGAGATGGCATTCACTTTTCGAAAATCGATGCAAAATCGCGTCGTGCCGTCTGGCTTCGGGACTAGAACTATGGGACTCTTCCACTCACTATGAGATTCCTCCACCACTCCCATCTCTAGCATGGTCTGGAGTTCCCGCTGGACTGTTCCCCACATCTTCCTAGGGAGGGGCCTGTGTTGGTCTCGCACCTTATGGCCTGGCCGGGTAGCGATGTGGTGATGTGTGGTGCGGACGCGGCCGGGTCGAGTGGAGAAAAACGGCTCGAACCTCTGGGCCACTCGCTGTAATTCTCCCCGCTGTACTGGACTCAACTCGGGGCCCATCGTTACCTGAGCCTCCCCCTGGAGGTCCCCTACGGCTGGCCCGAGCTCTGGATCCGGGGGATATGGGGTGACCAGTAGTCCTTCGGCTGTCTTCCACTCCTTCAAGAGGTTGATGTGGTATAATCGTACCTCTCTCCTCCTCCCCGGCAGCCTCACTTCGTAGTCCACTGTCCCTATTCGCCGGACCACCTCGAACGGGCCTTGCCATCGGGCCAATAGCTTGGACTCTCGAGAGGGCAGCAGGACGAGGACGTGGTCCCCCGGTTCAAAGGAGCGGAGTTTGGCCCCTCGGTTGTAATAGCGGGCTTGGACCTCCTGCGCCTGTAGGAGGTTAGCCCTGGCAAATTCCCCTACCTTCCGCAGGCGTTCCCGCAGCTGTAAGATATAGGGTACTGTCCCTTGGACACGCGATTCTTGTTCTTCCCAACTTTCTCGTAAAAGGTCGAGTATTCCCCTCGGCTGTCGCCCATATAGGAGCTCGAATGGGGAGAAACCCGTTGGCGCCTGGGGGACCTCCCGAATGGCAAATAGCAAGGCTGGTAGGAGCTTGTCCCAGTGTCGAGGGTCCTCAGCCACGAACTTACGCAGCATCGTCTTTAGCGTTTGGTTAAAACGCTCCACCAGGCCGTCTGTCTGGGGATGGTAAACCGTCGTCCTCAGAGGGTGGATGTTCAGTAGCCGCGATAGTTCTGCCATCAGCCGGGACGACACATTGGTCCCCTGGTCGGTCAGGATCTCCTTCGGTATCCCTACTCGAGCAAACAGTTTAAAAAGTTCTTCGGCAAGAGTGCGGGCGGTGGTATTACGTAGGGGAACCGCTTCTGGGTAACGGGTGGCATAGTCCACCACCACCATGATGTATTGACAGCCTGAGCTGGCCTTTTCTAGGGGTCCCACCAGGTCCAACCCGATCCTTTCAAAGGGGACCCCTATCACGGGCAGGGCCACCAGGGGGGCTTTCGGCACCCCCTTTCTACTGGTGAGTTGGCACTCGGGGCAGGATTCACAGAAGGCCCTCACGGCGTGGTGTATGCCCGGCCAAAAAAACCTCATCCCTATCCGTTGCAGGGTCTTTTCTCGCCCGAGGTGGCCAGCCCAAGGCAGCCGGTGCGCCAGCCGGAGTACGGCGTTCCTAAACCTGTGGGGGACCAGGAGCTGCCAGATGTCTTCCCCCGTCTGGGGTTCCCGGACCACCCTATATAGCCGATCTGCCTTCACACAGATCCGAGGGCCTTGGGGCTTACGGGGATCTTGGCTGGTCCCCTCCCCTGGGTCCTGTACCTGCTCCCAAGCTCGACTCAGGGTCTGGTCTTCCCTTTGCTCTCTCATAAAGTCGCCCTCTACTTCTAGGGTTTCGACTTCCTCCTCCCAGGCGGGGTGGTCTCCCTGGTTCGGTGGCAAGCCCGCCGCTGTTCCTGGGTTCGGCCTCTCCTCCCCCCTTAGACTCTTGCCTTGGGCGGCTTCCTCCAGGTCGTGTGGGGAGGTGCCCCGCCCTGGCACTGACTGCTGGCCCCACTCCCGCAACACCCGGCCTAGGCCTCTCCAATCGCGGCCTAATATCACGGGGTAGGCGAGCGTCGGGACCAACCCCACGCTATAGACCCCCACCTCCTGGCCATCATCTAGCCGCACCCATGCTGTCGGGTACGCCCGTACGTCCCCGTGTACGCACAGCAACCGGATGGGGCCCCCGGCTGGCTCTGGCTCAGATATTAGGTCGGCCCTAACTAGGGTCTGGCTGCACCCTGAGTCCACCAGTGCCACCGTGGGGTTCCCTTCTACTCTAAGTCTCACCACCATTTTAGCAGGGTCCGTTGGCCCCCTACCAGGCTCGGCAATCGGCGCTTGCCCAAAGGGGCAGACCCCGGGGGGCACCGCCCTTCCCTGGGCCCCCAACTGGCTCGCGACCTCCCGCTCCCATCGGTCCTGTCGCTCTTGTAGGCCTGCCAACTGCCTCCGTAGTTCGGTCAGGTCCCCTTCATACCGCTGCCGCCCGGTCAGCAACCCCGGTTTCTGTCCCCGGGGTTCTCGCGGCCCGCATCTACCAATCCCCTTTGCCAGCCCCTCTGTCCAGGGGCGGGGTCGCGCGCCCACATTCTCCACCACGTGTCGGGGGGCTCGCCCCTGTCTTGGGGTTGCCACCCCCATCCGGGGCCTAACTCGGCCCGTCTGTGCCTAGCCCTCAAAGTACACTGCCCCTCTCGTAGGGGAAATGCAGGCCCGGAGGCCTAGGCCACAGTTTGCAGGCCCGGAGGCCTAGGCCACAGTTTGCAGGCCCGGAGGCCTAGGCCACAGTTTGCAGGCCCGGCGGCCTAGGCCACAGTTTGCAGGCCCGGCGGCCTAGGCCACAGTTTGCAGGCCCGGCGGCCTAGTTCACAGTTTGCAGGCCCGGCGGCCTAGTTCACAGTTTGCAGGCCCGGAGGCCTAGTCCACAGTTTGCAGGCCCGGCGGCCTAGTCCTCAGTTTGCAGGCCCGGAGGCCTAGGCCACAGTTTGCAGTTTGTATCCCTGCTCCCACGTGTCAGGGTCTCCGGCAGCAGGGGTAGGGGGGTCCGAGCCCTCCCTCTCCACCGGACCCCGACCCAGGGCCCTAGTAGTTTCGGGTGGTTCCCACCACCGGCTCGGCGGGGGCTCCTCCCTGCAACGCCCCGAGCCCTCAGGGGCCTCTCTAGCTCCCTGCCCTGGGCCGCTTCCTACCCCTTGCTCGCAGCCTGCCGCGGTCCCACCTGTCGGCGCCGGTCGATGGGCTGTAGTGGTCCTCCCCCTGGCAGTTGCAGAGTTGGCGGGGTCCGTTCCAGCACTCGGGTCGCGGGTGGTCGGTCGGCGGCTCCGGCGTTGGGGCCGAGCCCGGCAGAGGCCCGGCAGCAGCACACTCAGCTCCCCTGGCGACTCCCTCTCTGGCCAGTGGTCGCTAGCTCCTGCTCGGGTCGCAGTCTGCCCTTTCTGAGCAGGCCAGCAGCCTTTTATACCTTGGCTCCCTTTGGAGCATGCCCAGTAGGGCTGTGTGGGTGGGGCCCTCTCCGGGTGGTTTCCCTGGGCTTGAGTGCGGGGCGGGGCCGCCCCGTCACACACCCCCCCCCCCTTAAGTGGGTACCTATCCTCTCGCCCGTTCCCGTCTCTTCTTCCCCCCCTCTGGAAAGGAAATCAGCATTCGTGTGCGCCTTCCCTGGGCGATGGGTTATACTGAAATTGTACGGCTGTAAAGATAGATACCACCGCATTAAACGGGGGTTCGTCTCTTTCATGCTATTTAACCATTTCAGGGGGGCATGGTCTGTCACCACCTGAAACGTGTTGCCCAATAAATAATATCTTAGGGCGTCTACAGCCCACAGTCTGGAGAAGTACGAATGAGCCCGGCTGCGGCTCCACCATGCGCTCAGGAGCAGGGACAGGGCTTCTCCTCCTCCCCAAGGCATCAGACACAGCCAGGGCTCCCAGCACCGATCGCTCCCTGCCTCCCAGCTACTCCCTCCGCCCCCGCCCCCGCCAGGCTTCCATCCGGCGCCCAGCCAGAAATCTAGGCAATACCGGACATTACGTGTGTTCGGTATTTTCTGAATTTTTTTACCGGACAGAGGACCCAAAAACCAGAATGTCCAGCAGAATACCAGACACCTGGCAATGCTAGGTTTACTTACGCCAGAAGGAGAGTTTTCTCCCCTCAGCATAGAGCAGCGGTTCCCAACCTTTTCCAGCTAGGGACCCATTTTGACAATTCAGGAAGACTTGGTGACCCAAGGCAATTCAAAAATGGGGGAAGGTGAAGGGCAGAGCCACCTGGGGAAACACTTGGCAACCCTTATGAAATGTAATGGCGACCCATATTTGGTTTGCGACCCATAGGTTGGGAAACTCTGGCATAGAGTGATTACGCAGGAAACGTGACAGCAGCAGAAACGCAGTGGTACCGCAGTGCTGCTGTAAGGCCCGTCGTGTAGACATAGCCTTGGTTTAACAAAGAAATTGTCTCAGAGGGGTAGCCGTGTTAGTCTGTCACTTTAAAAACATTTTTTAAGGTGGGTTTTGCCCACAAAAGCTCATGATACTACATATATTTTTGTTAGTCCTTGAGGTGCCACAGGAATACTCGTTTTTAAAAGAATTAAGGGGTGACTTGATTATAGCTTGTGAGTTTCTTTCTAGAGCAGTGGTCCCCAACCTTTTGAGGTTATCGGGCGCCAGGGGGCATGGCCATTTGCCCCCCCTTGCCGCTCGCGCCCCCAGCTGCGCGCCGGGAGTGGCCCCCCCAGCTGTGCGCCCGGGGGGCGGGGCCCCCCCATAGCCGCGCGCCCGGGGGCAGGGCCCTCTCCAAGGGCCGCGTGCCCGGGGCCGGTGCTCCCCCCGCCCCCCTGCCGAGTGCCGCGCGCCCGGCGCTCCCCCCCGCCCCCCTGCCGAGTGCCGCGCGCCCGGCGCTCCCCCCCGCCCCTTTGCCAAGTGCCGCGCGCCCGGCGCTCCCCCCCGCCCCCTTGCCGAGTGCCGCGCGCCCGGCGCTCCCCCCCGCCCCCCTGCCGAGTGCCGCGCGCCCGGCGCTCCCCCCCCGCCCCCCTGCCGAGTGCCACGCGCCCGGCGCTCCCCCCCACCCCCTTGCCGAGTGCCGCGTGCCCAGGGCCGGCACTCCCCCCCCGCCGAGTGCCACGCGCCCGGCGCTCCCCCCCTCCCGCCGAGTGCCGCGCGCCCAGCGCTCCCCCCCGCCCCCCCGCCGAGTGCCGCACGCCCGGGGCCAGCACTCCCCCCCTCCCACCAAGTGCCGCACGCCCAGCGCTCTCCCCCTCCCCTCCGCCGAGTGCCGCGTGCCCGGGGCCGGCACTCCCCCCCCCCCGCCGAGTGCCGCGCGCCCGGCGCTCCCCCCCTCCCGCCGAGTGCCGCGCGCCCAGTGCTCTCCCCCGCCCCCCCGCCGAGTGCCGCGCGCCCGGGGCCAGCACTCCCCCCCCCCCCGCCAAGTGCCGCACGCCCAGCGCTCTCCCCCTCCCCCCCACCGAGTGCCACGCGCCCGGGGTCGGCACTCCCCCCCTCCCGCCGAGTGCCGTGTGCCCGGCGCTCCCCCCGCCAAGCGTGCTTCCCCCGCAAGCGCCCATGCGCCATGTGCCCGGGGCCACGCCAGCCCCGAGCACCTGGCGGGAGCATTGAAATGCCCCCGCGGGCGCCATGTTGGGGACCACGGTTCTAGAGAATGCACATTTAGTCATTCTTCAGTCCAGCAGAGGAAGATCTAATGTGATCCAATGCCTGGAAGTTGAAGCAAGACAAATTCAGACTGGGAATCAGTGAGGGCAGTTAACTATTGGAACAATTTACCCAGCGTTGTTGTGGACTCTTTTGGCCTTGGATCTATGAATTGGAATGCAGGTGCCTAACTCCCATGGGACTAAGTAAGTAACGTGGCCAAGGACACACAGGCTACGTCTAGACTGGCATGATTTTCCGCAAATGCTTTTAATGGAAAAGTTTTTCCATTAAAAGCATTTGCGGAAAAGAGCGTCTAGATTGGCACGGACGCTTTTCCGCAAAAGCACTTTTTGCAGAAAAGCGTCCGTGCCAATCTAGACGCACTTTTGCGCAAAAAAGCCCCAATCGCCATTTTCGCAATCGGGGCTTTTTTGCGCAAAACAAATCTGAGCTGTCTACACTGGCCCTTTTGCACAAACGCTTTGCGCAAAAGGGACTTTTGCCCGAATGGGAGCAGCATAGTACTTATGCAAGAAGAACTGATTCTGTACATTACAAAGTCAGTGTTCTTGTGGAAATTCAAGCGGCCAGTGTAGACAGCTGGCAAGTTTTTCCACAAAAGCAGCTGCTTTTGCAGAAAATCTTGCCAGTCTAGACACAGCCACAATGCACTGAACACAGATTTCCCAGGTCCTAGATTACAGAATAGAATTTCCAGGCTCCCACCTAGGCCTTGCCTGGGAATAGTTAACTTTGGGGTGTGTCCCATTCACCAGCCTGCATTTCCTTCCTTAGACTGAGACGGGCAGAGCTATGTCGTGATTGCCTGGGGGATCGGGAGCTGGAATGGGAAGTGAGGTGCTTAACCCTGTGTAGTGTTCCTCAGGATGCTGTCACAGGAAGTGCAATGGGAGGGCTCTATTGTGCTCAGCAGAGCTTTAGTTTCAATTTTATGCTGCTGAACCGGAAGCTGCTTCCTGGTTTCTCTCTCCCCATGATGGCCCCGCCGTTTGCTTAGGGCTGTGTCTGTGGGGCTGGGATGGAGAAAACAGGTGACAGCAGCTCCTCCCTGCTGGAGACCCTGGACGAGCTGGGGGAGAAGGATCTCAAGAGATTCAAGCACAAGCTGAGAAGGATCCAGCTGAAGGAGGGCTATCAAGCCATCCCCTGGAGCCGGCTAGAGAAAGGGGACCAGGTGGATGTTACTGACCTGCTGATCAGGCACTGCGGGGAGCCCTACGGGGTGGAGGTGGCTGTGCAGGTGCTGAGAGACATCCATCACAGAGACCTGGCGGAGAAGCTCAGTGAGGCTGTTCCAGCCGGTAAGGCATAAAGCAGCGAGAGCAGATACAACCTGCAAGAGATTGAGGTGGGGAGAAACTTGCTGGACTAATAAATCTGTTCCCTCTCTCAGCGGCTGCTTCCTGTCGCCTCGGTGCCTGAGCCCAGCCAGAAACAGCCCCTGGCTGGAAGTTCTTGAACGGCCTGGATGGCTGACGCCTTTAGATATGTGGCCTTTGCTCCCTGCAATAATTCAGCTCTTCAGACAGCGGGGCAGGCTCGCTGACAGAGGGGGGCAAAGGGGCAATTGCCCCAGAGCCCAGAGATTCAAAGGGGCCCAGGGCTATAGTCGTCACAGTATCTGGGCTCTGTACGGCTCTGAGGGCGAGGGGGAAGGGGAGGGACACACCACAGTCAGGGCAGAGCTAAAGGCTGACTGCCCTCAGCCCTGCCCTATTCACCTGAGACCTTGGCCCTTTCAGGGTGTGGAACACCCTCCCTCCCCCCCTCCCCACACACACACATACATACACACACCTCTTACCCCACGGGCCCGCACTAGCTGTCGGCCCCTCTGCGGCGGGGAATCTGGATGTGTCACAGGAGGCTGCACTACCTGCCCTGTGTGGTGAGACACTAAAACACGCTTCTGCTGGGATCCGCTACCTGGCAGCCCCAGTCCCATGTCCAGAGTGTGAAAGGTGTGGCACTAAACCAGGTGAGTGTAGCTGTAGTCCCCTCGGTCCCAAGGCATCAGAGAGACAAGGCAGGTGAGGTAATAGCTGGAGAAGATCCCTGTGCAGCTCGAAAGCTTGTCTCTCTCACCAACAGACAATTCAATCAAAGATCTGTCCTCACCCGCCTTGTCTCTCCAAAACTGTCAGTGAAGCCGCAGCCTTTATGTATTTCACTAGGATCAAAAGTACGGCAGCCATAGATCGGGCAGTTAGCCACGCATGGCTACATCTTAGGTATCTTGTTCGTTTGCAGGCATCCCCCAAAATGGCTGATAAAGTCTTGCCACGGCTCCTCATTTTCTTGTTTGCATTTTGTTGACATTTTCCTGGGAATTTTCCGGTTTATGTAAAAACTGGTAAAAGCTGAACAGGCCAGGCCAGCAGGAGAGGGGAGGGAGGAAGGGAGCAGATCGCGATCTCAGGTGCGAAGCGGGGGGTGAAGGTAGGGTGGGTGTCTGAATACCTCCCAGCACAATAGGGTATGGGATGGAGTCTGAAACCATTTCTCACTCATGACTCAATTTCACAGCTGGTGGTTTCCTTTTAATACGTTTCACATAGTCACACACACACAGCTGTGTGCATAGTTACATGGATGATGGATGGTTACACAGAGCGTGCACACACTCACACTGAGCACCCACACACACACAAACACTGCAGCTAGAGATCATCGAGTCCAGTCTCCTGCCCTCAAGGCAGGACCAAGTACTGTCTAGACCATCCCTGATAGACATTTATCTAACCTACTCTTAAATATCTCCAGAGATGGAGACATTGTCTGCATGCATGCACACACACTGACTGAACATAGACACACAACATTGCATGTACATCCACTGATCACATGCACACACCAGCGTGCCGTGATCACATTTGCTCACCCACATACTGCACATGCGTGCGCGCACACAGACTAACTGCACATACACATGACTGTCCACACACAAGAATGTGCTGACTGCACGGAGACACATTGCACATACACATGCATGCACTGATAGAATGTACACACATACACATGCCCAGACTCTAACTTTACACCCACACACAGAGTGCATGCATACACATGGACCACACACACATAGAAATGGAAATTCGAAGTAAGGTCAAAATCTCCATTTCTCAGATCAAATAAAGAAACCATGCTATGTGCATGATTCTTTTTTTAAAGCCCCAAAAATGCCCTGTTTATTCTATGAAACACACCAAGGCTGTGTCTACACTGGCCACTTATTCTGGAAAATCAGCCGCTTTTCCGGAATAACTTGCCAGCTGTCTACACTGGCCCCTTGAATTTCCGGAAAAACACTGACGATCTAAAGTAAAATCATCAGTGCTTTTCCAGAAAAACTATGCTGCTCCCATTCGGGCAAAAGTCCTTTTCCGGAAAACTGTTCCGGAAAAGGGCCAGTGTAGACAGCAGAGATTTCTTTTCCGCAAAAAAGCCCCGATCGCGAAAATGGCAATCGGGGCTTTTTTGCGGAAAAGTGCGTCTAGATTGGCCACGGACGCTTTTCCGCAAAAGTGCTTTTCCAGAAAAGCATCCTGCCAATGTAGACGCGCGTTTTCCGAAAATGCTTATAGTGGAAAAGTTTTCCGTTATAAGCATTTCCGGAAAATCATGCCAGTGTAGACGTAGCCCAAGTGTTAGATAAGGCGGGGGGCTCTCAAACTTCATTGCACTGGGACCCCCTTCTGACAACCACTATTTCTCCACAACCCCAGGAGGGAGAACTGAAGCCTGAGCCCCACAACCCAAGCTGTGAGGGGGCAAAACCAAAGGGCTATAGCTCTACTTGGGGGGGCCTGTAACCTGAGCCCCAACATCCCTTGGGCTTGGCTTCAGACCCGGACAATGGAGCTCGGGCTTGGACTTGGAGCCCTGGGCCCCAGCAAGTTTAAAGCCAGCCCTGGTAACCCCATTAAAATCAGGTCACGACCCACTTTGGGGTCCCACAGTTTGGGGAGGGTTGGTGCAGATGGACTCACAACCGGCTCCTTTCCGACCGGCCCAGACTGAGCACCGTCACCAACCTCGCCTTGTGCATTCCTGTTTGCACCCTGAGGCCGGAGTTTGCGCAACACCCCAGGCCTTTGGGAAGGGGGCGGGAGTGGGTCAGTGACCGAGCGCCGCTCATTTGGACTCCCTCTCGTTTTCCCTGCTAGAGCTTTTCACCCAGAAGCAGAACTCAGACCAGCCACCGGCCCCGGAACGGGGGGAGGAAGTTGCTTTTACTCCAGAACAGGAATCAGAGACTCCGCGACATCCAGAACCGGAGGAGAGAGACGTGTCCCAAGGTAGTTGCTCTTTCAAGTTTGTCTCTACAAAGGATACAGCCCAGGAAAGACACACAACTGTGTCCCCTGTACTCCACGCCCGGGGGAGAGCCCCGTTCACTGCCAGGGGAAGGACACTCAGCCGTGCACTCCTGTGATGTGCACATGAACTGCAGTAGCCTCAGATTTAGCTGCATTATGAAGTAACCTGCTGGTACGGGCTGAGGGATCAGGGGTGTCTGAGACTGGTAGGGAGGGAGATGAGAAGAGAATCAGCCCGATCTGTGCATGGGTGTGGGGATTCTGAGGTAAACTGAGGTAGAGTGGGCTCGCCGGCCAATAATACAATGGTGATCAGGAGGAGGTGGGAGAGGATACATCCTTATGTGGAGGAGAAGAAGGCAAGGTCCTAACAGGGAACTGAAGAGGAAGTCTGGCTTCAGCTTATAACAAAAGAATGGCCATCCTGGGTTGGACCAACCTAGCTAGCTAGTATCTTATCTTCCAACATTAGCCAGTGCCAGGTGCTTCAGAGACAGGAACTTAATGGGTCTATCATAGAATTATAGAACTGGAAGGAACCTCTAGAGGTCATCAAGTCCAATCCTCTACACGCATGGCAGGACCAAGCACCATCTAGACCATCCCTACCAGGTGTGCATCTAACCTGCTCTTAAAAATCTCCAGGGACGGAGATTCCACAACCTCCCTAGGCAATTTATTCCAGTGTTTCAACACCCTGACAGGAAGTTTTTCCTCATGTCCAACCTAAACCTCCCTTGCTGCAGTTTAAGCCCATTTCTATTTGTCTTGTAATAATTTTTCTCACTCTTCCTTGTAACTTTTTAGGTACAGGCAGTCCCCAGTTTACATGGATCCGACTTGCATCGGATCCCTACTTACAAACGGGGTGAGGCAACCCCACACTAGCTGCGCCCCCCCCCCCCCCCCAGCAGACCGCCAAGACGCGCCGCGGTCCCGCCGCCCACGTCCTCCGCGGCGAGAAAAGCCGCTCCACGTCTCCCTGGTCTGCTGGCTCCCCCCCCCCCCCCAGCAGACCAGGGAGACGCGGAACGGCTTTTCTCAGCAGACACCTCAGCTTGAGAATAAAGGACTGAGGGAAGTGAGGTGTGGGAGAATAAAACTGAGCTCTGGAGAAATGTTTGGCTAGAGTTTCCCCTACAATATGTACCAGTTCCGACTTACATACAAATTCAACTTAAGAACAAACCTACAGTCCCTATCTTGTACGTAACCCAGGGACTGCCTGTACTTAAACTGTTATCATGCCCCCTCTCAAGTCTTCTCTTTTCCAGACTAAACAAACCCAGTTCTTTCAGTCTTCCATCATGTTTTCTAGATCTTCAATCATTGTTGTTGCTCTTCTCTGGATTTTCTCTAATTTGTCCACATCTTTCCTGAAGAGTAGCGCCCAGAACAGGACACAGTACCCTAGCAGAGGCCTAATCAGTACAGAGTAGAATGGGCGAATCACTTCCTGGGACTTGCTCACATCACTCCTGTTAATGCATCCCAGAATCATGTTTGTTTTGGGGTATTTTTGTTTATTTTTGGTTTCAAGTTGTGGTGGGAGAGGACTAGGTTGGATATTAGGAAAAACTATTTCCCTAGGAGGGTGATGAAGCACTGGAATGGGTTCCCTAGGGAAGTAGTGGAATCTCCATCCCTAGGGGTGTTTAAGTCTCAGCTTGACAAAGCCCTGGCTGGGTTGAATTAATTAGGATTGGTCCTGCCTTGGGCAAGGGGCTGGACTTAATGGCCTTCTAAGGTCTCTTCCAGCTCTATGGTTCTATGGTTATATCAAGGGAGCCAGAGGAGAAGAATTGTAATTTGACTTGTAATTGGGAGTAATTGGGGCATGGTGAAAGGGGGAACATTTAATATTAGGGGATGATAGACAGGGGTAACAGGGCAGAGTTAAGGTTAGAGGAGGGTGGAACGGGTAAGGGTCAGAGTTAAGGTCGGAAATGGTAGCGGCCGGTGTTAAACTTGCAGGGGCAGATATTTGGGAATTGTCACAGTAAAGGTTGGAGGAGGCTAGACGTGGATAAATGTCATGTTATTTTTTTTCTTCTGCAGAGAGAAAACAAGCCACGCAGCTGGTTCTGAAGAAGCTGAACTTGGAGAAACACAGAAGCGAGCAGCTTACACTGAGGGATCTCCAAAAGATTAGCCCAGAAAGCCTAGAGATCCTGGCTCCTATTACATTAGGGGATTTACCATGGCATTTCCTGAGGAAAATCATAGCTCTGAATGGGACCGCCAGAAACACAAGGCTTGTGCACGGGGCACCTGGTGATCAAGAACCCAGTGAGGAGCTGGAAGTACACGCTGATTGCAATAATGTTTCTCTGAGTCACATGGACAGCGCCAATTCTCTGCACCCCCTGGACGTTCTCTGCGCCGTGCTGCTTTGCTCTGACAGTTTCCTGCAGCAGGAGATCCTGTCCAGAATGTCCATGTGCCAGTTTGCCCTGCCTCTGCTGCTGCCCCCCCTCGACTCCCCCAGGCACACCCTGCTGCTGTGGGCCATGCGGGACATTGTGAGGAGGTGGCGGCCGCACTCCCTGGCACAGAGCCGAGGGTTCAGGGAGGAGAGCCTGGTGCTCACCCAAATGCCAACCGTCTCCTTTGTGCGGCTGGGCAGCTGCCGCTTCTCCAAGTCCCAGCTCCTCAACGAGGTTCTCAGCCCCGCCCAGCAGCACCACGACTTCTTTGTGCATCGGGACATGGAGTCTGGGAACGTCCGGCGGGAAATCGCCGACGGGCTGGTCGAGATTGCCTGGTACTTCCCTGCCGGGCAAGAGAATTTGGATCTTTTCCCCGAGCCCGTTGCGGTTACAAACCTGCGCGGGGACATTGAGTCGCACTGGCTGCAGTTCAGCTTTTTAACACAAGTTTCTTCAGCGGTGTTCATCATCACTGAGAGCGTCGGTGAGCGAGAATACGCCCTGTTGTCATCTCTGCAGGGATCTGCCATTCCGTACTACTTCATCTTTAACTGCAAGCTCGAGAACCCCGAGGAGACCCTGGGCTTCCTTTGTAAACTGGAGTCCGCGCTGAAACTAGACAAACCCCGTGTGCTGATGAGACAGAACTCCCTCAGCCTTGCGCAATTTGTGGAGAAGCTGCAATCCACCGTTGGAAACCTCCTGGAGTCCTCTCCCAGGAGAGCCTCGATAGCCGACATGGCGGCCACAGCACGAGAGCTGGGCATCCGGGTGGATGAGGATGGCGAGGGATGCCACAATGCGAGCCAATGGGCGGCAGGAATCACAGCGGAAATAGAGGACGTGGCAAAGTACAAGAGGGAATCCTTGAGACTTCCAGAGGGTATGGCCAAAGCAGAGGAAGAGCAAAGAGATCCTGCCCCTGAGCTCCGGGCATCTCAGCAAAGAGAGGAATGGCTGGACTGGGACACCCTGCAGGGTGAATGTGAACTCACCGAGGGGATGGTCAAGTTTACTGCTGGGCTGGGGAAACTCTCTCCGGTGGAAACTCACTACTTCCTGAAGTGGATGAAATACCGGCTGGGTCACGTCGCTCAGGGGACTCCCTCCAGACGGACTGACTATGCTGAGAACTCTCATGCTGGAAGAGATGATCCCCCACACAGAACAGAACGGCATGAACCAATGTCCTCCAGTTCCTTAGGGGTGGAGCATTTCCTGCGCGGGGTGGGGCGGTTCTATGAAGCTGAATGCGCAATGGTGAAGGGAGGAAAAAAGCTAAAAACCCAAAGAAAATACACCCATCTCCCAGGCATCGCTGCTGAGCTGATGCTGGAAGGGTTTCCCTTGGAGCTGATGGATGGAGATGCCGCCAACATCCCGCTGCAGTGGGTGACCGATGTTCTGACTGAGCTCCATGCCAAGCTGGGGGCAAGGTCCAGGATGCTGGTTCTATCAGTGCTGGGCGGGCAGGGCACTGGGAAATCCACCCTCCTCAACACCATGTTCGGCCTGCAGTTCGCAGTGAGCAGCGGCCGATGTACACGAGGAGCCTTCATGTCGCTCCTCCAAGTGGCAGAGACCTGTCAGCCGGTCCTGGGCTGTGACTGCCTCCTGGTGATCGACACAGAAGGCTTGAAAGCCCCCGAACTGGCCAAGCTGGAGGACAGTTACCAACACCACAACGAGCTGGCCATGCTGGTGGTTGGACTGAGCGACATCGTCATCGTTAACATGGCCATGGAGAACGCCACCGACATGCAGGACGTTCTGCAAATCGTGCTAGATACATTTCTGAAAATGGGGATCGTCAGGGAACATCCAAACTGCCAATTTGTCCATCAGAACGTCAGTGATGTGTCTGGGTGTGAACCCCACATGGGAGATTGGTATTCATTCCTGCAGCCGCCGGAGGAAATGACTCTAGCCGCAGCTTCTACAGAAAAAGGAATCAGAGAAATGAAATGTCCTGATATTATATATCATGATCCAGAGAAACATAGTTGGTACATCCCTGGTTTTTGGTGTGGAGTCCCTCCCATGGCTCCAGTGAATATCAGATACAGTCAGAGTGTGTTTGAGCTAAAGAAATACCTGATTGAATGCATGAGAAGATCCTCATCTAACAGACCCCTTAAGGACGTTCCCCAGTTGAATGAGTGGGTAAGGAGTTTGTGGAATGCTATCAAACATTCCAATTCTACCTTCAGCTTGAGAAATAACTTTGTGGCTCACACGTACAACCAGCTGACTACCAAGTATGCTGAATGGGAATGGGATTTCCGCAAGGAGATGCATCTTTGGGTGTCTGAGCAAGAAACTTTTATCCAGAATCAGCCTCGAGCTGAACTAGATCTTCTGCCTTTAAGTAGGTTCAAACATGAGGCTCAGCAGAAATTGCAGCACGAAGAACAGAGGCTCTTGGATGCTTTGCAAAAATACATTGACAGTGGAGCTGAGAATTTGCTCCTGACAGGGAAGTACCGGGAAGATTTCATCAGGAGCACCAATGGCCTCACAAAAGAACTCAAACGGTATTCATTCAGCAAGTGTAAAGAAGCGCTTGACTGCCAAAACACCCCAGAGATATTGGCCCACCAGATCCAAGCCATGAACATGCAGACAATGCAAAGGAACACAGACAGATTGTCGGCACACTGCAGGAAAAGAGAATGTGAAATAGATTGTAAGGCTTTCGAATTAGATGAAACTTTGGCTGAGTTCTTATTCAGTCATGTGCAGAAGATCCAAACCATGGTGTTCCAGCAAACCAATGACCTAAATAACGAAGGGGTTGCAGGCAATCCAAAGCTACAGCAAAGAGGAAGCCGGTTGAATTGTTGTGCTAGCACCGTCCGAATGAAAAAGGAGCATTTAGACTTTTTAATGTGGACCGAACACATGAGAGAAGTGTCCACCAACCATCACGGGCAGAAAGCAGAACTTGTAATGACCTCGCTGGACAATGGCAGGACTGGCAGAGATGAAGAAGTCGCATTCATGACTGACTACATTGAAATCTTCCAGAGAGAATTGCCAGGCATGATCAACGAGAGACTTCCACAGGCTGGAGAAACTGTTTCTAGCATGTATTTAGACACTGACCGTGAGGATCACATTTGGGAGGAGGGGACACGTGTGTTTCAGAAGAGTCATGAAGATACCATCAAAGGCAAAGGCCCTCCACAACAAAGCGAGAAGCAGAAGCCTCCGTATCTCTCCCCATTTAGAACGCCGTCATTGGAAAAGGATGCCTTTCAAAAGGAGATCCAGATGTTCTGTGAGGAGTGTCTGAGGCCAGCCCTCATGGATTATGTTCATAGGATGCTGGGTATAAACATAGTGGGCAATTTTCTCAACAGTGCACAGGCGACAGGCTACCGCAATCGGAGCATCTTCCAATTTTGGTTGCTGAGCAGACTCTTGGAGGAGATGAACTTTGATTGCTACGTGAAATACATTAATAACTATGAAGCGTTTGCCAAAACCTGGATATGGACACACCTGTTAGATCACTACAAAGAGACGAGAGGCTTGGTGGATCTGCAGAAAGAGCTTCTGTCCACGGTAATAAAGAAAATCAGGGATGCTCTGGAGAACTCCAAGACTCAGGTTGACATTTCAGGAAGCTTTTTCAAATCTTTGCAAAGAGATCTTGTAATATCTAGGGACAGTTTAGCCAGAATCCAGCTTATTAACCCAACAAATCCCAACCAATTTCCCACTGCTGTCCAAGCTTTCCTGTCCACATTTGAGCAAACAATCTTAGCCCAATTTGAAGACTTGGATGTTGAGTCTAAGCTCTCCATCCTGCCTCTGAAGCCCCAGGAAGAGATTTTTAAGCGTGTATTTGGCTGTGGGTACTGCTGCCCATTCTGTAAAGTCCCATGTGAAGCAGGAGGCATGGATCACAAAATGCATTTTGCATCAGTCCACCGGCCTCAGGGGCTCATAAAACCCAAGAGAGTCTTCTCACCCTGTTTGGAAAAGGAACCAAAAATTGATTCTTCTCCGTGCTCTTCTGGATGGCTTATCAAAGATTCCCATGTCCACAGAAGTCACTGTTTTTGTGAAGATGAAGTCTTGGGCTATCCTTCTCCAGCTGATCCGAGCTACAAAAATTCCAACTATTGGAAGTTTGTTTTCAAGGAGTTCAACCAACAGTTTGCTCGAGAGTACGGAACTAAACCTGCCGATCTGCCCAGGGACTGGGCTAACATAACCCAAGGGCAGGCACTGGAAAGCTTAGAGGAAGCTTTTAAAGGGGCAATCTCAGTGCCAGGTCAAAACTGGCTCCGGATTGTGCAAAAGAAACCCAAGGTGTTTCCATGATACGTGTTCAACACAGTTCTAATGGAAACAGTTTTCTTTTCGATACAGTACATCTTGTGCAGCTAACACTAAATCATTAGCTACCTCTAGTGATTGGAGCCATTGTAGACATCTGTGAATCTGCTCCTGCCTTTAAGTTGCATGGGACCGAATTTGATTCCCCAGTTTTCGTTTTCTTTTGGAATACTGATGTATTTAATTTTTGTTATTTATTTGCATTGCTGTAGCATTTAGACGCTTTAATCGCAGACCATGGACCTGAGGTGCACACAGAACAAGAAGGCAGTCCCTTGAACTCTTTAATTCACACACTGAGAAAATTCTCTCTTCAAATGGGTGTCAGAGTTAAAATCTGTGTGCTTAAGGGATGATTGGTGTGTAGTATCCACACACATCCTCCCTTTGGAGGCAGGCCGGGGTTGTGATACCACTGTGGTTACAGTCTAGAGGTGACTGTCTTTAGGCTGAAAGCATCATGGTCCACAGGCCAGAGTCAATATGACAGGCCTCGGGTACGGGGCTGTGCAACCTAATGGCCAGAGTCCATACAACTGTTGTGTTCAGGGGCGTGGTTTAACAACTAGTCCATATAACTGCCCTCAGGGTATCAGAGCTCTTCAGTCCAGTAACTGGAGTTAACACAACAGCCTTCAGGGTCAGGGCAGCATGGCCTAGTGGCCAGAGACAGAAAAGTGAGCCATCGTGCAGGGGTGGGAAGCAGCCAGGGTAGGGGGAACCCAGCCTCCCTTTCCACCAGTCCCAGCCCATGGCTCTATCAATGACAGGTGTAGTCACCACCCAGTCACCAAAGAATCCTACAGCAACATGCTTAGCTTGCTCGGATGGGAGACACCTCCCCGGGCCACTTCTTCCCATCTCTCCTGAGAGACGGGTCCCGACATGGCTGTGGTCTCTGGGTTCCCTGGCAGGGGTCACTCCGTGGAAGTCTGATTGCTGGCCGGTGGTTGACAGAAGGCAGCAGCTCTCCAGCTGGTCACTGGGTTCTCTGGTTCCCACAGTCAGTGGGTATAGAGGCTTCTGGCCTTGCACTGCCACCAAGTATCCGCTTTCCTTGGCAGTCAGCCTAGAACGAGATGAGCTGCTCCCTTTTATAATGAGAGTCTGAGGGGCGGGACATTGGTTGCCCATAATGTGGGGTTAACACTTTCTTGCCCAGGGCAGCGTATGCACATATCACAGTGATCCAGTTGTTAAGGTGCTAACTTGAGAGACTTGGGGGTCAATTCCCTGCTCTGACACAGGCTTCCTTGGGACAGTCACTTACCTTCTCTGTGCCTCGGTTTCCCTAACTGTGCAATGAAGAGAATAGCTCTGCCCCGCCTCACTGGAGGGGATATGAGAAAAGATACATAGGATCGTGGGGACTCAGATACTACAGTAAAGGGGATCTGTACACATGGCGTGTTCCTCATGACCACACCAGGGCAGCTGGAGAAGTAAGAATGATGCTCTGCTGCAGAAACTCAAAGATGAGGTGGATCTATATGGCTGGCCAAAGCTGACCAGCCCCCTCTCAAGGGACAGGAGGTTTTCTGTATCAGAAGGTCTCAAGATACTTTCACTGTGTAACAACTTGTTTCCCTTGTTTAATTTGAGGTGTGCCTGTTGAAAAGAGGCTTGATTGTGTTATGAGATGGGGTTGCCATTTTGTTTGGTTATGACAATGCGTCTGCCATGCTGGGCAGGGCTCTTACTCCTCCCAGAGGAGGAGAAGGTGGGAAGTTTAGACAGAGTGGGAAGGAGAAGGTGGGAGTGGCTAGGGGCTCTCATTCTCACTTCAGGCTCTCTAGATTGCTTCTTGGAGAGAGTGGGGCCGTGGCAGCCCCGCCCTGAGGCAAGCCGTCTTTCTCTCTCTCTCCGAAAGGGCACGGTAGCATCAGCCTGAGGCAACTGCTGAGGAGTGGGAGCGGGACAGCTTGGTGTTTGCTGTTTTACTGGGGAGTCCACATGGATTTATTCTGGTTAAGTCGAGCTCACCCGCACACAAAACAGCGCAAAAGGGGATCGGGTGGAGGCTAGTTAGGGAATCCGGATCCGCTTCTGTTCCAGTCAACTTCCATCATCATCATCTCAGGGGCGATCGCTGGCAACCCAGGCAAGCCACGAGGTAAGGTAGAAAGGTAGAAAGCTCCCAGGTCTCCATTGTACTTACCTGTGTGTTTAATCTGTGGTCGTTCTAGCCCTACATTTTCATCCTCCCTTCCCTTCTCCCCTCGGTTCCTTGTATTCATCCATCTCCTTCCCCTAGTAAACAGAGTTTGGTTCAGCGTCTGGAGTGGCTCATTTTATTTACTCAGTCAGCTCAGAGAGATGAGCTCAAAGAGGGAACCTTGGAAGGAGACCTGTGCAACTCCTCATGGGTACGTCTACGCTGCACTCTAAAATCGAAATAAGAGACGCAATTTGCACTATGTCTACACAGCACCAAATTTCAAAATAAAGCATTATTTCAAGGCATTCCTTATTCCTTGTGGAACGAGGTTTACAGGAATGTTGAAATAGCACGTCCGTTATTTAGAAAATTATTTCAAAATAGTGGACACGTTCGTTGGATGTGGGGTAGCTATTTCGGGATACCAGAACTACTGTCTAGATGTATCCTATCAGTCTTCCGGTCAGAACTTTGGCCTCCTCCTTTGCACCTGTGGTGACTCACTCTGTCCTTCAGGGTTGTGTTTATAGAGTCATGGACATTCAGCATCACCGGACTTTGGATCAAGCCTGGAGCACACAATCCAGTCAGTGCAGGAAGCAGGCCTCGCACCATAAGAACTAGTGACCAGTGATGGGGGTGGCTAGCATTGAATGCTGGGAATTATTATATCCACAGGCTGCAGCTCTCTGATTGGACCAGGGTTGAATCTGGTGAATGATGAAGTGGGAGCTGACATCGCGCTGAGCTGATGCGGCCGATTAGAGCACACGTAGAGGATCGATCACAGTCAGTGGGCTGTCTTGAGCTGTTCTCTATGTGGAGCATTTTTAATTGACGCTCCCTGGCTCTCCTAGAGCAGTTGGTTCTTTTCTGGTGATGGGGGCAGTTGTCTGAGACGTGATACTGCCCAAGGCTGTGGTCGCACTGGTCATGGCCATCGGAGATTGAAATGGCAAGTTTGCAGGGGACTGGACTAGGTGACCTGTCAAGGTGGGTCCCTTCTAGTCCTGTTTCCATGATTCTACAGGGAGTTTAACAGCATTACATTTTAGTATTTGTCAGTGCACCTCTTAAGTCCCACCTCTGCCCTCATTCACTCCACAGAACCAGCAGAACCATTCTATGACCGGAGGGATGCAATCAGATCACTCTTACCCCAGTGTAAATTTGGAGTAAAATCCAACGGGCTTAATCTAGGTTTAAGTATTGGCAGTCTGGATCCCGTGATGGCCTCTCTCAGGGTATGTCTACACTACCCTCCTATTTCGAAATAGGAGGGTAATGTAGGCATACCGCACTTGCAAGTGAAGCCCGGGATTTGAATTTCCCGGGCTTCATTTGCATAAGCGGGGAGATGCCATTTTTAAATCCCCGCTGGTTCGAACCCCGTGCAGCGCGGCTACACGCGGCACGAACTAGGTAGTTCGAACTAGGCTTCCTAGTTCAAACTACCGTTACTCCTCATTCCACGAGTAAATAAAATAATGGGTCCTCATTCCACGAGGAGTAACAGTAGTTCGAACTAGGAAGCTGGTTCGAACCAGCCGGGATTTAAAAATGGCGGCGCCCGGCTTATGCAAATGAAGCCTGGGAAATTCAAATCCCGGGCTTCATTTGCAAGTGCGGTATGCCTACATTACCCTCCTATTTCAAAATAGGAGGGTAGTGTAGACATACCCCCCGGGGTTGGTTGGGAAACATGACCAAGTGGCCAGGCCACAGCTCTGACCAGCACGAGGTTGTTAGTACAGGAGTCTGGGCCCTCCCACTCCACCAGACTCTGGCTTCAAACCATTTGGGGCTACCAGTGGTCTGGCAACCAAGAATACTGGACATTACCCTGCCTGGGCCACCTCTCCACCACCCCTAAGTCCAAGGTTATTCATGGCTAGGACAGAACAAAGCAAGACAATAAAAAGGGATTGCCAGTGTCCAGGGTCCCTATGAGGAGAAGGGAATACTGCCCTTTCTGATTGTTTCTGGGGTGGGTTCTCCCTTCCCTTTTGGGGCAGTAGTTAGAGATTCAGCCTTCCCTCTGCTCTGCGCAGGCTGCAGGTCTGCTCGCTGCCAGATCTGCCCGCAAAGGAGCCGTTTTCCTGTCTTAATCCCTCCACCAGATGGAGCCTTTGCTACAGGAATGGCAGGGCCCAAAATAATCCAAATTAACCCCTTCTTAGGAGGAGTCGGAAATACCTCGTCATCATCCCCAGTCTGCCTTGTCTGCAAGCAGACTCCATATCTTTCATTCCTTCCTTCCGACCCCTCTAAGGCACATTTTAGGGCACCCGTCACCACGAGATCTAGGTCCAGGAGCTCAGATCCTCAATGCTCGATGAAGTGATATCTTTGAGGTTTGGCATCCAGGGATACGTTCGGTGATGCACATTTATATAACACACTTGGGGTGTGTACACTGCGCACTAGGCCCAGGATCTGACTCAGGTTGAGCCCAAATCCACACACAAATCTGTCCGAGTCAGGTCAGCAAGAACTCAGGACACTGCAGGGAGTAGATGTAGGAGCCCAAGTCCTGCTGAGACTCAGGTCCAGGCCAGGTCAGTCTGCAGTGTGGACACTGGTCTAGCTGCAGACCCAACTCAGAAGATCGCACAGTGTGGATGCGTCGGAGGTGCTGTGAGACTTGGGTCCAGCACCCATAAACCCAGGTTTTCACTGCTGGGTGGATGCTCCAGGGCAGACTTGGAAACACTATTTGACCTCCCCACAGCTGGTCCAGGTCAGCCAACTTGGGTTCAGGCTGTGGGGCTTACGATGCAGCGTAGACATATCCTTATAGTGCAGCTGGCTCCTGAGAGGATAAGAACCTACTGCTACTACCAGCTGAAGGAGCTACTCCTCAAAATCCAACAGCTAAGCAGCACAGGAGGTGCCATGAACTTCCAGCTTGTGCCAAGGTAGGAATATAGGGGTGATGGAACTGCCAGGTATGGAAATTCAGACAGATTGGTGTTACAATTGTGAGTCTCTAAGGCTGTGTCTAAACTACACCCTTGTGTTGGCAGAGGGATGTAGATTAGGCACGGGTTTTTTGCACAAAATGGACCCGTCTACACTGCTTTTTTTGCGCAAAAACCTCTTCCGCAAAAAGCATCAGAAGAAAATGCAAATGAAGCATGAGAAGTTGCTAATTAGCACTTCATGTGCATTGCCTCTTCCACAAAAACGAAACAGTGTAGACGAGCCCTGAGGTCCCCATGACTGAGAGGAGAGCGCCCCCTGCTGAGCCCCCCATCCCTGCCGCACAGCACCTCCTAGCGCCGCCATGAGGCATGGGAGTCAGCCCTGACCGTGAGGTGAGAGTGCCCCCGGCTGAGGCCCTGCCCCGCTCCCTGCAGCGCAGCGCCCCCTAGTGCCGCCCTGGGGACTGCAATGCCTGCCATGGGAGAGCGCCCCCTATCACTGTGGGGGCATTGAGGACTGGATTAGGCGTGTAGGGGAACCGCCCCCACCCTGCTCCCTGCAACACAGCGCCCCCTAGTGCCTGATTCCAAGCAATTCCACTACCCGCTCCCTTTATGGCCTGACCCTGGCCTGCCCAGTCCTGCTCGGCTCAGGAGAATGGTGCTGAAAGAGCCGCATCAGCAGGCTCAGCCCAGCCAACCCTAGGGCGAGCTACTGGCACCCTGCTGAGTCGATTCCCACACCAGCATGCTGGGTCCGGAAGTGGGTGCGGGGTGGACGGTAGCCAGTTGGACTCAGGGGCCATCAATCACGCCAGCAGCTGGGTATTTGAACAGGAAGGAGCCCTCGATAAGGCCACTCCCTGCTGGATCGCGTGGTACAGCTCGACTGCCCTGCGGCTCTGTGTCCAGGTATGTAACGATGCCTCAGGGCCTTTTCCCTTTCTCTTGTACATGCCCTGGCAGCCCCGCCCTTATCTCAGTGCCCGGGTGGTGAGGCTTTGTCTGCCACCAGCCCCTGGGGTATCCATCACCAGCAGTCAGCACACTGCCTGGCAAGCTGTGCACTGTGCAATACAGGGGACAGCATGGCCGTCTACTATATAACCCTAAATGCAGCGCGGCTGGCTGGCTCAGGGGCAGGATAGGGAGCTTTCCTCCTCTAGGGGGCGCTGGCTCCAGTCCAGGTAGGGCCTGGCTAGTGTAGGGGACCAGGGAATGGGATACGGGGCCTTTCCTGTCTCAGGAACATCATCCCCAGGCCAGGGGGACTGGCTGGCTCAGGGGGAGGGAATGGGACACAGACGCTTTTTTTCTGAGTGTGGCAGGGCGGCTGCCCCACACTGGCTGGGGAGGGAGGTCAAAGCAGGCAGGAGGGGTCCTGCGCCAAGCCCTGGCCAATTAGTGAGAGGCTTTTAAGTAGCCTATCAGAAGGAAACTTGCTGGGGCAGCCCTGCATATAAGGAGCTGCTGGGCAGAGAGAGGCAGCTGCGTCCTGACGGGGAGGGTGCGGACTCCGTTCCTGGAGAAGCACGACACGGCACCTCCAGGGGAGCTGCAGTTTGATACCTGACATGCAGTAGCGGAGGCAAACAACCTGCCTGGTCTGAAGACGTAGATTGACCAACTCCTGGCTGGGATTATACCCCAGCCTTGCCTGGGAGAGCAGGGCCTGGACTGCATGACCCAGGGCGCCCCTTCCAGGCCTGTGTTCTTAGCTAGTGGTGCCATCTTGTCGTAAGCACTTCAGGCATGTCTATGCTGCATTGCAGAGCTGGATCCGTGGGAGCCAGGCCTGGGGACTCGGTGTTTCCAAGCACTCGAGTGTCCATGTACTTAAAAGTACTGCATGCAATCTTTTCCGGGGGGGGGGGGGGGGGAGGAGGCAAAACGTCACATTTACATATAGAGCAATCAACACTTATCATCTGCATGTGACATGCCCCACTCACACACACTCCGTCGTCTTGTTACCAATAGTTGCTCCCTGTAACAGCACTGGCCCCGTGAGTTAGATGGGGCAGGGGTGGAGCCTGGCTCCTGCTGATCTGGATCGATGCTCCCACATTGACAAGATGAAACCCCCGGGTCCCCTGCAAGATGCCTTAGATTGATAATAGTTCCACTATCATGCAGATCTACTCCAGTCAGTCCTCAATGCATATGCATCACCTGTGAGAGTCATTATATGCATGTGCAGTTTCCCCTCTGTGGCGCCCTCTTCCCTGTGGCGTCTCAATGCTGCCACATTCCCCTCCAAAGAGGGGCCTTCCAAAAGCAGCACTTGCTGCTGACTCCCAAGGCGTCCGTCCATAGGTCCAGACTTCTTTCCAGGAGCCCACTTTACAGGCCCCATTGTTCTTCTTTGTTCTTGGATCTGGTTTCCACCCCGCCCCAGCCATTGCAAATGCCCAGAGGTGTTTCTCTTCCACGCCTCATCCATTCACACCTCAGTCACTCCACAGGGCGATCAATTAAGCACAAAGGGGAAAGACATTCTCTTTCCCTTACTTATTTTCAGGGACTATTCTACAAGATACAAAGCCTCTCTGTAAAAAGACGTAATAGGATGCTATGTAAAAGGACTTCTAAAAGAACTTGATACAAAATTAAAAACGTCAATGAAAAAATAGTTAATACAAGTATCAGCGGGGTAGCCGGGTTAGTCTGAATCTGCATAAAAGAGGAGTCCTGTGGCTCCTTATGGACTAACAGATTTATTGGAGCATAATATTGGTCTTTTCCCACAAAAGCTTATGCTCCAATAAATTGGTTAATGCAAAATGCAGGACAATGTAGCACTTTAAAGACTAACAAGATGGTTTATTAGATGATGAGCTTTCGTGGGCCAGACCCACTTCCTCAGATCAAATAGTGGAAGAAAGTAGTCACAACCTACTACTTTCTTCCACTATTTGATCTGAGGAAGTGGGTCTGGCCCACGAAAGCTCATCATCTAATAAACCATCTTGTTAGTCTTTAAAGTGTTACATTGTCCTGCATTTTGCTTCAACTACCCCAGACTAACACGGCTACATTTCTATCACTTGGTTAATGCAGGGATTTATGATTAATACAGAGATGTGTCTATATCCACACTGCATAGTTAACTCAAGTTTATCATTGCTTGCCTCGGGTCTCACAGCCACATTAACACGTCCATACTGTGCTGTGCATACCCTCTGACGCAGGTCTGGCTCGGCCTGCATCCGCACTGCATGCTGGCAGAACCTGAACCCGAGTTACAGGGGAACTCTGGCTCTGACCCACTGTTCTAGCAGGGTCCTAGGATCTGGGTCCGGAGTGGCTGCTGACCTGAGTCACACTGATGTATGTATGTGTGTGAACGGAAAGGAGGGCCGGGGCTCGAAGCTGAGCCAGAGACCGGTCGTGGTGCGCCGTGTAGACAGAAATGCCCAGCACTTGATCCAGAACTGTTGTAGGTTATGATGAGATCATTAGGACTGGCTCCCGGCTTGGTTACAATGGCACAGGTTTGAGAGCGCCAAGTAAACTACCATTAGCACTTCCTGCGGGTGGAGGGACCCGGCCGTGGGGCTCAAAGAAAAGCTGCCGGACTCTGCAGCCGTTGGAGTGAGGAACAGAAACTGCTGAGTCCCGTGAAACTGACCAACTCTGATGAAATGACACCCACGAAGAGCAGCACCGTGGCTTTGCCTGCCTGACTGATCCAGAGGGAAACTTTGCTCCCCAGCAGAAGAAAGTTCAATATCCAGGCTGAGCAGCTTTATAGACCCTCCCTCCCCAACCTCCTCTGTTGCAGAAGGGACGTGGGAAGGAGGCTGGATCAAAACAACAGGCAGAAGGTAAAAAGCTGCAGGGCTGAAGGAGAGAGTCTTGGCTCGGATCCCCCAAACAGCCAGCAACAAAATCCTCACTTAAGTTTCTCTAACTTTATGGGGCCAGGTTATTGCAAGAAATGAGCTAATTTCTCCCAGATTGCGGGGAGAACCGAGTACAGATTGGGATTCTCTGGTTCCTACCATCCAGCTGGGACCCATCAAACAGGAAAAAGAAAAGACAGTTCAGGGCATGAGTGTAATGAAAGAAACGGGTGGCTAACATGGTCTGTTGGAATCAAGACCCTTGTGTTTTCTCCCCATTGGGCAAAATCCGTTTGCCAATTTCTCCCAGAGCTGAGAAACGGGGTTGGATGTCTCCAGGCCTTTTTGCCCTCATTTGTAAAACAGAGGCATATTCATTAAATTATGTTCCATAGCTACAGTGTTTCTAAGTCCTGATGATGGTATCTGAGCTCCTTGCGATCTTTAATGTATTTATCCTCACACACCCCCGTGAGGTGGGGCAGAGCTAGTATCCCCAGTGCACAGATGGGAAACTGAGGCAAGGAAGTATGGCTATCCTGCAAAACAAAAAGCCCCCGGCAGCAGGTCTAAGTCCGGACCTATATACCGGGGCTCATGCCACCGTGCTGAAAACAGCCACAGGGGTGTTCCCTCTCTGGCTCTGAGAACTCAGCCAGGACACCAAGTAGGTATTTAAGAGTAGCAATCTCTCTCCCCAGAAGTGGCTGCATTTCAGTGCTGGGTGAATGACTAGTCTGCAGGACGCTATGGCCAAAGAACAGAGTAACGCGCCTATGCTGGAAACAGAGGGACGTCCAGCACTGGGCGAAGTGGAGGGGGTTCTGCTCGCCCAGGCCACCTGCAATGAATGGCCGCGGATCCAGAGGTTCCAAGCCAGGCCTGACGACCTGCTCATCTGCACCTATCCCAAGGCAGGTGGGTGTTTGCTCAGGGGAAGACAGTGGGAAGAGGCAGGAGCACGGACAGTCACTGTGCCCCCACTCCTGGGGCTGGGAGCATTGTGAAGGGGCTCCTCCATGAAGTTCAACAGACCCACCTTGGAGGGGTGGGTGCTGGTCAGGTGTCATGCGAAGGCCTCTCAGGGAGGGCTAGTGCTTGGATGAGAGACATGGGGGAAATCCCAGGGTGCCGCAAGAAAGCATACTGGTGACTCAGTAGCAATCTAATGCCCCAGTGCGGCACTAGGGGGTGCTGTGCTGCAGGGAGCGGGGTGGGGCTATGGCAGCAGAGGTGGTGCCCAGCGCTCTGGGCCCTTTCCCTAGTGCGGCACTAGGGGGCGCTGTGCTGCAGGGAGCGGGGTGGGGCTATGGCAGCAGAGGTGGTGCCCAGAGCCCTGAGCCCTTTCCCTAGTGCGGCACTAGGGGGCGCTGTGCTGCAGGGAGCGGGGTGGGGCTATGGCAGCAGAGGTGGTGCCCAGAGCCCTGAGCCCTTTCCCTAGTGCGGCACTAGGGGGCGCTGTGCTGCAGGGAGCGGGGTGGGGCTATGGTAACAGAGGTGGTGCCCAGGGCCCTGGGCCCTTTCCCTAGTGCGGCACTAGGGGGCGCTGTGCTGCAGGGAGTGGGGTGGGGCTATGGCAGCAGAGGTGGTGCCCAGGGCCCTGGGCCCTTTCCCTAGTGCGGCACTAGGGGGCGCTGTGCTGCAGGGAGTGGGGTGGGGCTATGGCAGCACAGGTGGTGCCCAGGGCCCTGGGCCCTTTCCCTAGTGCGGCACTAGGGGGCGCTGTGCTGCAGGGAGTGGGGTGGGGCTATGGTAACAGAGGTGGTGCCCAGAGCCCTGAGCCCTTTCCCTAGTGCGGCACTAGGGGGCGCTGTGCTGCAGGGAGTGGGGTGGGGCTATGGCAGCACAGGTGCCACAGCTCTAAGGGCTGGGCGGGGCCAACACCTCTCCCCCTCCCCCTTTTCTCCCAAGGCTCCATCCCTTCCGGGACCACAGAGCCAGGCCCACATTGCCCAGGGATCCGGCATGGCAGTAGGGGCCGCTGTGCTACGGGGGGTGAGGTGACATACTCGGGAGCTAGGGGTGCTCCGGCCTTAATTCAGCCCTACAGCCACCTGACTAAGGATGTTAAGCATCGTGTAATTCACTAATTGACTAGTCGGTGCATTTTTGCATCGACTATTCGATTAGTCGATAGGGCCGTGCTGCATGGAGCTCTGGATCAGCTGTGCGGCGCTGCTGCTTTGAAGTACTCCACCTTCTCCCCCTTGCTGCCTCTATCTGATAGAGACAGCAAGGGGGAGGGGAAGCGACTAGTCGACTATCCAATGAGCATTTGCCGATCGGCTAGTCGACTAGTCCTTAACATCCCTAGACCTGACCAGCACGACGCTACAGGCCGCGGTGCTGCGGGAATTGATGGCCTGCAAAAACTACGTGGAGACGACGTCATTAGCCCTTTTGATCCCGGGGGGAGAGTGAATTTTTGGGGTTCTGCAGAATCGTTTTGTTACAAGGAAAAACTAACACTGGAATTGGTGTTTCTCTGGTGCAGTCCTGTTTATTGACAGGGACTGTAGAGCATCCTGTGCCCTGAACACAGAAAAGGACCATTTCTTTGTTCTCAGTTCCAAGCCTCTTTCCAGCCAACCCTCTGCCCAAAAGCTCTCTCTCTCTCTCTCTCTCTCTCTCTCTGGGTCATGTTACCAGGGCTTTTTTGGCTATCTCAGGTTTCTGGCGGCTGGCTTCTAGCAGACACACAGCTGCATCCAAGAGAGTTAATCCACAGCTTCCTGTATTTGCACTTTTGTTCTCTGTCCTTTGTCTCAAAGCCAAAAAGCATTTAATTGCTCCCTGGTTCAGGCTGAACCCAACATCCCGAGTTCTTATGCAGCATTTTCCATCAGCACCTCTCGGAACACTTCGCAAAAGAGGTTAGCCCGGTTGTTCTCCTCTAAAGATGGGGAAACTGAGGCACAACATGGGAACATGAGGACCACCAGCTGGTCGAGGGCAGAGCCAAGATTAGAACCCAGGTCTCCCAAGTCCAGTGCTTTAGCCAGCAGGCCTCAGTGTCGCAAGGCAGCCACTAAACAGTCTCCTCCATAACAATATGGGCACCGAGGGTCTGGCTGGGATAAAGACTCCCTTCCTTTCCTGGTGGGAAGGCACAACATGGATCCAGGAGATCGTAGACATGATCCAACAGGAGGGGGACCTGGAGAAGTGCCAGCGGGCGCCCGTCCACCGCCGGCACCCCTTCATCGAGTGGGCTCGCCCGCCCCAGCCCTCAGGTGGGTGCCGCTGGGATGGGCGGGGTGGGTTTTTCATGCACAACGTCTGAACTTCGCTCCCGCTCGCAGGGGTGGAGCAGGCCGAAGCCATGCCCCCGCCACGGACCCTGAAAACCCACCTCCCCGTCCAGCTGTTGCCTCCGTCCTTCTGGGAACAGCGGTGTAAGGTAATTCTGCCGAGCGCCGTGCCCCCAGAGCAGGGGGGTTACACAGCCACTCTGCCCCACCCCAGAGGTGGCTGCTTTTCCATGCTAGGTGAGTGATCCCTGCGCAGGGCCACCGTGCGAGTATTTAACAGCCATGAACAGGTGTAAGGTGGCTGGAGCTTCGCGACCCCCTGGCCCTGCTGCAGTGACCCACAGAAACCCCTCTCCCTCTCTCTCGTTCCTGCTCCCACCCCAGTTCCTGTACGTGGCTCGCAATGCCAAGGACTGCATGGTCTCCTACTACCACTTCCAGAGGATGAACAAGATGGTGCCCGACCCTGGCCCCTGGCCCGAGTATTTCGAGAAGTTCATGGCGGGCAAAGGTGAGTTCGGCCCAGCTCCTTGACTCGGCACCCGGGAATTCTCCTTCCTGTTGTCTGAGCCCTGCGGGGAGCCACCCCCATCCCCCCAGCCCTGGGGCCACCCTACAGTATCCCACCCTGGGGGCAGCACCCCCTACTGGGGAGACATCCCAGCCATGTACCCTCAGGCCTGAGGTCTCCCCTTGAAGCCCCCCCTCCCAAGGAAGGCACCCCCTGCTGGGGAGACACCATCCCTGCACCCTAGAGTCCTCCAGGGAGAGCGCCCCCTACTGGGGAGACACCATCCCTGCACCCTAGAGTGCTCCAGGGAGAGCGCCCCCTACTGGGGAGACACCCCTATGCCTTCAGTTATGGGGTCCCTCCTTGAGCCCTCAACTCCTGCTGGGAGACACCCCGATTCCACAGCCTCAGCCCTGGGGTCCCCCAGTGACCCCATTCCTGGGGAGACTGCCCCCTGCTGGGATGCCCCCAACCCCTGTGCTCACAGCTCTAGGGTCTCCCCTAGCGCCCCCTGCTGGGGAGCCCTCCCACTGCAGCACAGTCCCGCCTGGGCTCACCGGGCCGTCGGTCTCCCTGCTCTCTCTGCTGCAGTGGGCTGGGGCTCGTGGCACGCCCACGTGAAGGGCTGGTGGAAGGCGAAGGACACACATCGCCTGCTCTTCCTCTTCTACGAGGACATGAAGCAGGTGAGCGGCTCCGTGCGGGGAACTCAGAGGGGCTGCGGTGCGACCCGTACAGGAGCTGCAGCATCGGGGACTCCGTCGGGGAGGGGAGGAGAAATGAGCCCTTCCCAACGTGTGTCCTTAAAGGGAACAGGAGATGGGTTTCCAGTGCTGTGAGCTTCCCTGCAGCAGTGCCCTGCTGGGCACCTCAGTGCTATGAGCTTTCCTGCAGCAGTGTCCAAGGCTGTGAGCTTCCCCACAGCAGTGTCCTGGCCGGGATATATCTGTATAGCTCCCAGACAGTACCAGCATGGCAATGCACAGCAGGGCCTCTTGTGCTGTGAGCTTCCTCGCAGCAGTGCTTTGTCAGCGTCGAGCAGGGGCTGTCGTGCTGCGAGCTTCCTCAGAGCAGTGCCTTCCCCGCAGGACCCGAAGCGTGAGATCGAGAAGGTGGCCCAGTTTCTGGGAAAGAACCTGGACCAGGCGCTCCTGGAGAAGATCGTCTACCACACGTCATTCGACGTCATGAAGGACAATCCCATGGCGAACCGCACCGGTGTCCCCCTGTCCGTCATGGACCAGTCCATCTCCCCGTTCATGCGCAAAGGTAACGCAGTCCGTAGGCCTGCCCGTGATGGGCTGCAGGGCACCCCCTGCTGGTGAGGGGTGTGTGACACTCCCCTCCATAGCCAACTAATGCAGGCTGCTCCTGATTGGACGGAGTTAACCGAGCCTGGACTGGCCATTAAGGTTCAGAAGGGCGTGTAAAAGGGGGAAGCCCAGTCCATGGGGGTCAGGGGCCCTGCCCCACTCAGCTCACAGCAGTGCTCAGCAAGGCCTTGAGGGCTGTGAGCTTCCTCAGAGCAGTGCCTCGGCAGCTGGGTTAGGCCTGGTGCAGATGCTGGCTGTGGATGCAGGGTCTGCGGATGCAGGCCTCACACGGCGACTCCGCTCTCTGCTGTCTGCAGGGACCGTCGGGGACTGGAAGAATCACTTCACCGTGGCGCAGAACGAGCACTTTGATGAGGACTATGAGAAGAAGATGGCTGGGAGCAATCTGACCTTCTGCATGGAGCTCTGAGGATGCCGCCTGGGAGCCTGGCTGGCAGGATCCACTCCGGAATCGCAACCAGCCTCTTCCAAGGTGCCAGGCCTTCTCCCATGGATCGGTCCCTGGCTCAGCCTTTCCCCGGGGTTTTTCTGTGGAGCAGTGGGGAGGGTTCCTCCCCTGTCTATCCCACCCTCGCTGTCCCGTTTTCAGCTCTTCGTCTCCTCCCCTTCCCGCCGCCTGCCTCCCTTTGGCCAATCTGCAGCTGGCTGGGAAACGGGGACTTTTTTCCTCCCATGGAAAATGCTTCTTGTTGGGGGCCAAAAACTTGAATTCCACCAAATTTCAGAATTTTAGACTCCTTTTTTAGAACCGAGAGAATTTTTTATCTCCAGAATTCTTTATGATGATCAGGTGTTGAGATTATTTTGTTGATTTGATTTTGATTTGGCAGTTATAATGAATGTTAGTGTCTCTCCACCCGCCCGCCAAAAAAAAATCTCCAGGCAAGAGTTTTCCATCTGAAAATGGTCTCTTGATCCAAACTGAAAGGTTAGATTATCAGCTAACCTTTTGGCAGAAAAAAAACTCTCCGCACAATTCTGAATTAAAATGGAGCATTTCATTTTGATTTGCTGCTTTTGTATCCCCTTATATTGTGAATATTTCCTGTGGTACTATTTTGTAATAGTTCAGACTTCTCCAAACACTCCGAGTGTACTGTTAGCGGGGTTCTAAATCACAAATTTTGTTTTGAAGCTTCCATTCCATGAAAACGGCAACGGCTTATTTGGATTTGCAACACAGTCCAGTGTCAAAACATTGGGCTTTCCCATGGGAAATCCTCTCTTCCAGCCAGCTCCAGCTGTATTGCTTTTCTTTGCAATTTGATTTTACATTAGTACTGATAGCTTAGCTTTGGGAGAGGGGATTGAAGTGGCTTTAATCACATGTATAACGGGATACCAAGTCACCTTTCCTTCAATAATCCGTTTGGGTCCAGCAACCTTGAAGATCTGGGTGAATATCAGCTCATCAGCCTAAAACCCTGACCCTCTCTTCCCAGTTCGCCTCTAGTCTAGCCTCGCGGTAACAATAAGTGATCTGAGTGTAAGTGGTTAATTTTTTTGCTTTGAAATGTGAAACTAATAAAATATTAAGGCTCTTTGTTTAATCTCTAGTTCTGTTTATGCTCCTTATCGGCTATTTGACAAATCCTGTTCTCAGATTTACAGAACTTCCCTTTTCCTTATAAGTTGTTCTTGGAATCCTTCAGGGTCACCTTCACAGGCAGTATCGTAATGGCTCACTCAGCTGGTGTTGACAGTGAGGTGGGGCGGGCAGGTAAGAGCCACACAGAAACACAGCACAGAGATGGCTTCCCCCAGGCTGAGATGCAGCTACCTCTGGTGTGGGGCATCCCCACTCTTTAGGGATAAGATTTAGGAGCCCTGGCTTCCAGCCTCCCTTTCCTTAGGCTACAGAACTGCAGAGCTGCTGCATGCCTCTTATTGCACTGCCAGCCTGTTCATTGCTAAAGGCATTTGCATTCTTAGCATGTCCCCAGCCATACCCTTCCTCATGGCCCAGGCCATCTTTCTGTGGGTCACACTGACAGCATCGTCTCTGAGCTGGGAACAGATCCAGACATCCAGACTCCAAGCACCCTCACCCCACTAACCATTGGACCCCACTGCCCTTCCAGTGGCAGTGACAGGATCTAGACATCCTGATGCCTAGTTTTTGAGCTAACCACTTGCTACACGCTCCTGCCAGAGCTGATGCTAAATCCCCAGCATCCTGACTCCCATGCCTTGAGGGATGAGATGGTTAACTCTGGCTGGGCTGTTCAGGGCCCCTATTAGAGCTGACTTTAAGGTGAAAGGGCCCCGCTTGGGAATTTCCTGTGGGTGTGTTTCATACATTTTCACATACAAAGTCTTGCTACCGCCGTCCATTCCTTGCAAGCCTGGAGAGGACTCGCTGAGCCGGTGCTGCTGGGGGCTATGGCACTGAGAAACCTGGCTACTAAGTGACCCGGATAGAAACACAGGGCCAAATTCATAGTTTGTTGCCAGAAGGGACCAATAGATCGTCTTCCTGACCTCCTATGTGTCAGCCATGCGCTCCGCTTCCACCTTTCTCCACTAGCTAAAAGACACCTTTAATACCTGGGATTTTCTCCCCATGGAGCGCCGTGTGCACCAGGATCCAGGGCACTCCATCTTTCTGGAACCAGTCCGAGTCGCTCGCTCCCTGGCGTTTCTCCAGCCCACCAAGCATTGTTTCGGCTTTTCTCTGCACCCTCCACAGGGTTTCAACCTCCTTTGGAAAATGTGCCCAGCAGCGCCGGACACAGCCACTTATGCAGTGCAGAGAGGTGACACGGCCCGTCTGGTGAGGACCGGAAGAACTCCCCTGCTGTCAGCGGAGCCACGGTGACTGACGCCGGCCGACAGTCTGTCCACGTGGTGCTAAGTTAGCCCAGCCTGCGCTTCGTGGCCTGCACGCTCACAATTGCCACACCCTGCTTTGTTACCCTGGGGCGCCCGGTTCTTTTTCTTCTGGACACCCACAACGTCCACCGATCTGCTGCCTCAGTGGAGGCGAGTGTCACTGAAGTTTGGGGGGGTCACTGGGTCCTGCACCTACCTCCACAGCCAGATGTGACTGTCAGCCAGCAGGGAGAGCAGAAGGTTTATTAGTGAGAGAAGGGCCCAGAGCTTGGACCCTTCCTCTCCTCCTACCTCCTCATGCCAGCCCCCACTGATCCAGGCCCAGCCCCCAAGCCAGGCTCCTCCTCCCACCTCTGTCCAGCTTCCAGGGCAAAAGGTGTCACCTAGTCCCACCCACTTCCCAGGCTCAGGTTACAAAAAGCATCAGCCATTGTGTAGGTGCAGGGAGGCTGTCACCCTAGAATTCCCATCACCATCTTCCAAGTACTGGTGCAGGGAAACTGAGGCATGCACATGGGGTCAGTGTAGGGCAGCAGAACTCACAGGCAACATAGCAAGGCAAACACAATCCCCACTTTGTCACAATTGGGCACCCCCGTTTCGCCTAGTCCGACACCCTCCTTGGTGCGCAATGTGATTTCCACTCAAAACAAACTGGCCCGGTTTGACCGACCCTTGAATTCAAGATTCCGCTCTAAGCAAGTGAAAGGATTGGGAAACACGAGGTTAGCGGTAAAGGAAAAACACAAAATGCGATCTAGGTTACACCTTCCGGCCTAGTAAAGTATTTCTTACCTCTGCCAGTTCTTGCAGAATTTGTCCGGTTCAGAAAGATGGGGTCCCCCTTTCATGAGACATGCCTCTGCTAGCCGAATGTTTCCTCAGTAACAGGTAACCCCTTTGGGCCTCGGATACACAGACACCGGCTATTGTCTCTTGGGTTCCTTTGTTTTTGGGAATCTCCTGCCTGCATACAGGAAGAACAGCACAGGTCCCTAAATGCCCATTGTTCTCATGGTGACAGGATCTGCTCTCAGCCTTCCACTCCTCGGCTGAGAGGTTTCACTCCCAACAGCTTTGGGACACAACCACCTACACATTACGTAGCTCAAACTTGTTTCCCGCACAAACATCTTGCAGTAATCATGACAATCAGCCAACACTTAGCTTTCCACCTTCACACAAGCCCCCTTTGGTAGACCTGACTGGGCTTGTTTGGCCGTGTCTGTGTCACAATGACCCAGCGGGCAAGTCACGTCCCCGCTCCGTACCTCAGTTTTCCCATCTGTAAAATGGGACCGATACCTCTTTTGTAAAGCACTGTGAGATCCACTGATGAAAAGCACTCACTAAGAGCCAGGTATTACTATTATACCTGTTTTACTGTGGGGTAGCTCCCTAACCAGATTAGACCTCTCCTCTGGCATGACTACCAACATTTTGTACCACGAGCACATATGTTTAATAGTAACAGCTGTGGGAAATCAAGTTTCTGGGCTAAGCACGTACTTTCGCAGATGTAATAACAACAGTTCGTGGTCGGGGTGTGCCCGGATATGGTATTTTTCTAGTTTCAAGCTTTTGCCCTGGGATTTAAGCATTTTTAGGCAGCTAGCTCCACTTCCAGAATATTCCTCTGTTGCCAAGTGGCTGGCACCCCCCAGAAGAAAGCAAAGTTCACTGGAACAGGGGGAGGTATCTGAATCCTGGGCCCAGCTGTGGAGTTCTACCATCATCCAAAAAAGGGATAGAGAATAAGACCGAGACTATCTTACTGCCTCTATATAAATCCATGGGACACCCACATCTTGAATACTGCGTACAGATGTGGTTGCCTCATCTCAAAAAAGGAATATTAACATTTGAAAAGGTTCAGAAAAGGGCAACAAAAATGATTAAGGGGATGGAACAGATGCCATATGAAGAGAGATTAAAAAGATTGGGACTTTTCAGCTAAGAAAAGAGGAGACTAAGGAGGGATAGGATAGAGATCTATAAAATCATGACAGATGTGAAAAAAGTGAATAAGGAAAAGTTATTTACTTGTTCCCATAAGAACTAGGGCTGTCCAAATGAAATTAATAGGCAGCAGGTTTAAAACAAACAATAGTAAGTTTTCCTTTATTGCAGTGCACAGTCAACCTGTGGAACTCCTTGCCAGAGGATGGTGTAAAGACCAGAACTTTAACAGAGTTCAAAAAAGGACTAGATAAATTCATGGAGGTTAGAGCCATCAATACTTATTAGCCAGGCTGGGTAGGAATGCTGTCCCTAACCTGTTTGTCAGGGACTGGAAATGGGTGACAAGGGAGGGATCACTTGATGATTCCCTGTTTCTGTTCACTCCCTCTGGGGCATCTGGCATTGGCCACTATCGGAAGACAGGATACTGGGATAGATGGACCTTTGGAATGACCCAATACAGCTCCTCTTATGTTCTTATCTGGATTTGCTTCAAATCAGGACTGTGCTTCCTAGAAGGTCAATTGTCATCCCAAAAAAATCACATGATCTTGCTTGAAAATGTTTTACCATTGAGCGTTAGTGTGATGGGGTGGAAGCGCCCCGCACTCCAGTCCCGTGCGGCCGGCGCCTGCCTACCAGCAGTGCGCCAGCTCATAGACTCATAGACTTTAAGGTCAGAAGGGACCATTATGATCATCTAGTCTGACCCCCTGCACCCTGTTCCTGGGCGGCCCCGGCCGGGTGCCTGGGCGCCGTCATGAGCGGAGTGACGTCGGCGTTCAGCCCCACCGACAGACCGGAAGCGGGGGCACAACAGAAGAGGCGGGACCCTGCGGACCCGGAGCCGGCGCGGGGATTTAAACCCCAGAAGATGCCGGGGGAAGGAGGAAGGCGGAGAGAGCGGCTCCGCATTGGGGACCCGCAACGGATGGGACCCAAGGCGAGGAGGTGAGCCCAACGGCAAGGGCATGTTTGACCGCGGAGAGAGGAAGTAGCCCAGGGCGGGCAAAGGGAGTCTGCGAGTTGGCAAGTTACGGCGGACGCCCCACCAGCCGGACCGGACGACATAGGCATTCGTGTCCTTAGGGCCCTGGGCTGGGGTCCGTGAGAGGGGGCGGGCCCGGACCCCCCTCTCCCGACGGTCGGAAAGGGGATGGCCCCGCCTCGGGGGCCAGCGAAGCCCCAACCTAGGGGAGGGCCTACGAACCTCTGTTAAGACAGACTCGGACGCCAGAGGACGCTCAAAAAGGGGTAAAGGAAGCACGGGACCGGGGAGGGGTGGCGTGGTGCCAACGGGGCGCCCTATAGACCCGTTTACAGTTAGATTCACGGATCCAAAAGAGATCAGCTAAAATGAGTGGAGAGAAATACACTAGGGAATTGTGGCCGGGGCGGGGGGGGGACGGACTACTGAAGGCAAAGGGTGATGCTGGTCCAAGAACAAATAGGCAGGCACTGGCCCTAACTAAATTGAGATTGGACATTGAAAGGTTCCTAACCCTCAGAGAAGGCAGGCTCTGGAACTGTCGAAGCAGTGGGACACTCAGTTTAATTCGTTTGCATAGGAGATAGATACATTCATGAATGGATTGTGTGAGAGTGTTTTCTGGGAGAGCAGTGGCTGGATTTGCTAACCCAGGAGGTCCCTTCCAGACCTACATGTCTCTCCATAGTGTCCGTTTCTGTTCTTTATTGCATTTAACAAGTGCAGCATCAATTTAACAGTTGATTGTGTGACTCTTGCAAGTGACAAAAGGTTTTGTGTCTGCCCAGCACCTGGTGCCGTAGGGTTTTGGACTCTGCCTGGGGAATCCTCTGCCTTGACAAATAGATAATGATTATGAATGACTACTAATGATTAATAAAGAGGGAGATGGAAACACTGAGAGGGGGAATTTTGTTGTAAGTCAGGCTCCACACAAATTACGAAACTGCTTATGATTCAGGAGTTATTTTTAAGTAAATAACAAACGTCAGATTCTTTTCATTTGATTTCTAGTTTCGGTGTCTTTGGGGTCATGTTTTCAGGCTTTGCTCCCCAACCAGGAGGGCTAAACACTTTTTTATTTCAATTTTAAGGAGAGCTGAGATTTCCACAAAATCACAGTTGGGGCCTTGGAAGCTTGCTGTCTCCTGTTCTCTGTGTGGGGCACACGGCAGGTGATCTTTTGATGACTCGAGTGCTTTAGACTCACTAAAAAGTCTTTGGGCTCAGTATAGGGGCATTTGGGTGGAATTTAATGGTCTGTGCTGTCCAGGACATCAGATCGGATGCTCTAATGGACTCGTCTGGGTTTGAATTTTGTGCAACTGGGGCTTAAAGAAAAACACTATGAACACAGAGAGATTTATGCGGGGGGTGGACCTGAAACTGCTTTTCGTTGATTAGATTTCAAAGGGAGGCTGTTCCTTAAAAAAACAGCAAATGTGTGAAATGCAATGGACTCTTTGGCTGTGTCTAGACTCGCAAGTTTTTCCGCAAAATCATCTACTTTTGCAGAAAAACTTGCCAGCTGTCTACACTGGCAGATTGAATTTCCGCAAAAGCAGACGATCTCATGTAAGATTGTCAGTGCTTTTGCGGAAATACTATGTTGCTCCCGTTCAGGCAAAAGTCTTTTTCCGAAAACCTTTTGCGCAAAAGGGCCAGTGTAGACAGCAGAGATTTGTTTTCTGCAAAAAAGCCCCGATCGCGAAAATGGCGATCGGGGCTTTTTTGCGGAAAAGCGCATCTAGATTGGCCACGGATGCTTTTCCGCAAAAAGTGCTTTTGCGGAAAAGTGTCCTGCCAATCTAGACGCGCTTTTCCGAAAATGCTTTTAATGGAAAACTTTTCCATTAAAAGCATTTCCGGAAAATCATGCCAGTGTAGACGTAGCCTTTTAATTTAAAAAAGTAGGGATAAGATAGGGTTGCCCTTGGTGACAGCTCAAAAGCAAACAAGGTTTTCAATTGTCCAGTGTGTGTGTGTGTGTGAGAGAGACACCTTATGACCATGTTGGAGGGAAAGTATTTAGGGCTGGTCATTTTTGCAGGTCTGAAAGCCAAAGCACAGGAGCAGGGCTCAGGATTCCTGGGTTCTGTTCTGTCACTGGGTGCCCCTGGGCAACTCACTTCCCCTTCCCGTGCCTCAGTTTCCTTCCTTATACTTATTGTCTCTGTAATACTCTTTTGGGGTTGACAGATGAGAGGCTGTAGAGGAGAGCTAGATATTATTATTATGTAAGGGCCGTGTGAATTTGTGTGGGAGTGGATAGGGGTCTGTATGTGTGTGGGGCTAGAGGTTCTGGAGGGCCTGTGTGGGGCTCTACAGCTGTGCACACGCCTGCACTCTGCAGCAGGGATCCGTGTGAACCTGCACTTGTGTCATGCACTGAGCCAGTGACCTACTTTCCACGGTTGCCTTGCCAACGCCCAGCAAGGCCATTCATAAATGGCGCATGGGCCTCTGAGCCGGATTGAACCGGTTTCAGGGACACAGACAGGAAAGCCTTGGACTGGGGAAGAAACCATTTTGCAGAATAAGGGGGTTCCAGGGAGAGGAATCGTTTTTCTTCCTGAATCCCGATCCGAGACATGGACCAACCTTTTCTATTCTGTGTGGGTTCTTATACCACGTCACCACTGCAGAGTCAGAGCCCCCAGCGCAGATAGGCCCCAAGACAAAGAATCCAGGCCTCAATTTTGTTCATGGGCTTTTTTTCTTCCCCAAGTGCAATTTCTGCTCACCTCCCACGCTCATTTTTTCATCCATTGACTTAAACGTGCGTTCGTTTTCTTTTGTCATGAGGAAAACACACTGCGCCAGACACGAATTCTGTGCAGCTGAATGGACCCTGATCCTGAGGGGTTTTAAAAGAAATGCTGCTTAAAAAAGAAACCCACGGTGACAATTGTGAATTGGATACCCCAGTGATAAGTACAGAATCATTACGTTTATTTATCATACCACTTATGGGGCCTAGCAGGGCAGGCCCTACACTAAATGGCGTCACAAGCAAAGAGTGTTTCATGCCTCCCTCCACTTGTTCAGCTTTTTAACACCTTATTTTTAGCCCATTTCATGACTCTGATGCGTGATTTATCCCTGTTATATAAGAGATGATGTATTTGTTCATGCCATAGATAAGCAAATAAAAAAGGTGTTTCCTCTAAGCTTATAGAAACCTTTTAATTTTAAGAATAAGTGAAATGTACTAACCTCAGGAAACTGTCACCAAACGATGTATTAAGCATGGCAAAAGAAGTAACGGTATTGCTTTTATATTATCGTGTTGATAGGCGTTTGATTACTATCTCTGGCATCTAATTATGTCCTCTATGAATTGCTACTTACACTTTTCAAGTCATAAAACACAAGTACACATTCACAATGACACAATAAAACAAGGTTCAAAATATCACAGCTGGGGGCCTTTGTGCTAGGGGCTGCACAAACACACACCAAAGAGATGACTCGAACCCCAAACAGCTTCTGATCTAAACTCCCAATCCTTGCTGAGACATCCGGCCTGGGAACCTGAGGGAAAGATTTTTCATCTTCCTTTAAAAACCTGCTCAGGGGTGCAGACTGAAAAAGGGAAGGAAGGGCTGCTTCGATATAATGTGTCTTGAAATAGGGGGAAATCTGACTCCACCCTAGAACCTGCAGCTAATGGAATTACATTTTAGGCCTCGTTAAACTGGGATGTGAAGGATTCGGCCACCCTGCAAGCCATCTGTTGCTTGGGAGGACTTTGGAGTTACTGTATGTGGATCTAAATCACGTAAAGGATAATGTGTCAAAGTCTTGAGTGATCTCCTTGCAGCTGTGGGTAACCTTTCCCTCTCAGTTTCTCCTTGGAACAAGAGTAGCTAACGAGAATTCAGAACCTAAGTCTCTCATAGGAATGGCTTGTGGGACAGCTATCAAGTTTGAATTTCCCAGAAATTCTGCAACCAGCTTTTTAACCAAGATTTGGTCTGCTCCAGCAAAGATCCTGTGATTTTTTTTTCCGAAGAGGAAGGGTTTGCTCTTAGCTCAGCCAGCCAACAGTAGTGATATATGTGGGTTTGACTGCTAGGCTCCACCCCAGAGAAGGATGCACTGTGGCAAAGAACAGCATAACAAGAACCAGTGATTGGGAGACAGACAAATTCCAATGAGAAATAACAAGGCCCTGACTTTTAACAATGAGGGTAATTAGACTCTGGAACTAACTTCCCAAGAGAGCTGGTGGATTCTCTATATTTTGATAGCTTCAGATCAAGAATAGACAAGATGCTTTAGTCAAACACAAGTTACTTGGTTCAGTACAGAGGTATCTGAGTGAAACTCTCTTGGAAGTCAATTCCACTTATGGAATTACAGCAAGGTAGGACTGGATAAAGCCTCAAAAGACCATCTAATCTGATCACACTGCCCTGCACTGAGAGAGGATTAAATATGAACAGACCTGTGGCCTCTTCTGGTGTTAAAATCTATTAATCTACTCACCCTAACAGTGGCTGAACTTCAGTACAGTTCAGATCTGGTGTACAAAGGGAACATGGGGAGTGTCTTTCTCCTTCTCAGTCAGGGGCCACATCAGTGAGGGTTTGGTTTTTCTATTTTGCTTCTCACTTGTGTGTGCTCCCCGACTGATTTTTCTGTGGGGTCAGCATCCCCTGGACTCAAAAACGGTTCCCCACCCTTGCAGAGTAATCACTTTTTGTGACGTTCCTGCTCCAAAGAGCTTACAATCTAATTTAAAGTGCATTCTTTTAGAGACCGTTTTCATCCTTTCAAACATCCCACCCCAATATCAGCGCTGAAATCCAGCTGTCTGAGTTCTAGGTGATCCCTATATTGTATAATCTGAAATGGTTAAAATCTCAGACCCTGCCTTTGGAATTGTTCTGGCCTGATTCTACCATTAAAACTGACTCTTACTTTTATTACCATGAATTCTTTCCTACTTTGTTACTGGAGGATGGCTCACTAAGAAACGTCCCCACTGAAGGGAAACAAGAAGACCTTTTATAAATACATTAAAAGCAAGAGGAAGACCAAGGACAGGGTAGGCCCACTGCTTAGTCAGGAGGGAGAAGCAGTAACAGGGAACTTGGAAATGGCGGAGATGCTCAATGACTTCTTTGTTTCGGTCTTCACCGAGAAGTCTGGAGGTGTGCCTAACGTAGTGAATACAAGCAGAGAGAGGGTAAGTTTAGAAGATAGGATACACAAAGAACAAGTCAAAAATCACTTAGGAAAGTTAGATGTCAGCAAGTCACCAGGTCCTGATGAAATGCATCCCAGGATACTTCTTCTAGGGTTTGAGAAGAAGGTGTAGTAAACAGCTGAACTGTTATAAATATTCAGACGTGAACTTTGCAACAAGAGAACAAAGGTCAGTCAAGGATCTCACTAAGCTTTATTGAGCAATTTAACTGGCTCGCCTTCTTGAATCAAGAGCAAGACTGCAGACATGAACTCAGTTTATGCCAACAGTCAGGATTAATCCAGATTAAATCAGCTTTTGGAAATACCATCAACAAATGCACAGAGTGATTTAGACACTGGAGAAAAAAAATGGATCCCCACACATATCTAGACACAAATACGTACCTATCCATCTATATAAACCCATGTACTTGTCTCAGTCCCCTATACACACACACACACACCTTAGCACTTATCTAGTGTTCTTGGTCTGCTTCTAGGGCTACGTCTACACTATAAGCTTTTTGCGCAAAAACCTGCAGAGCATCCACAGCTCAAATGAGTTCTTGGGCAATTAAATGGGCAGTTAAACGGCAGAACAGAGGACTTTTTCCACCATAAGTAAACCTCCTTTTCTGAAGCATAACTGCTTTTAGCACTACAGCTATTGCACAAAAAGGCAAGTGTGGATGCTCCAGAGGGGTTTCTTGCGAAAGAAACTGCTATAGGAAAAAGCACAGGTGCTCTGATGGTCATTCTGTGAATGGCCATCAGAGCTTTCTTGCGCAAGAGCGCCCATGCAGTGTGGACACTCTCTTGCGCAAAAGCACAGCGCAAAAGTGATGTGCTTTTGCAATGTGATTTGAGGTGTGGACGTGCTCTTGCGCAATAAATTTTTGTGCAAAAGCTCTTACGCAAAAGGCTTCTTGCACAAGACGCATGTAGTGTAGACATAGCCTAAGAGTTCTGCAAAGGAGTTAATTCCAGTTTTACTAGTAAGGAAGATGAGGCATGCCAAGGGAAAGTGACTTGCCCATGATCACCGAAAAGGCCAGAGATCTAAGACCCTAGGTATTGGCCCATGGCTTTTACCATTACTCCACATTGCCCTCAGGAGACACTCCCCCAAAGAGACACTACTGGACAAACCCACCTCCTATCAATTCAATGATTTCTTGTTGGTATGACAAACTAAACAAGTGTTGCTTGCACATTTACCCGCAAAGATTTCTCTCTTTCTCTCTCTCTCTCTCCCTCTCTCACACACACACAGGTCTGCACACAGACCCACAAATATCTTAAACCCCTGCACACTGATGCACCACAGTCTCGTACACATGCACCTCTGTACACTTACCCCAAAAGATCTTTCTCTCACGCACACACACTCCTGCACACTGACCCACAACTCAGACTCCTGCTCACTGATGCACAAAGGTCTCCCACAAATGCACACCTATACACACACACACACACACACTCACACTGCCCTAAGCACAAACCCCTCCCTGCCTCCCTCCCACCCAGCCACACACACAAATACCCTCCCCCCCCGCAGAAAACCAAACTCCTTCTCCCCGCATCCTCCCCTCCCCCCCGCTTCCGCAGTCACTTTGGTTCCTTCCACCCAGCCCCATGACCTCATTCCTCCTCGCGCCCCCACCCCCGCAGCCTGCACCATTCCCCTCCCGGGGGGGGGTGGCCGGAAGGGCAGAACAGGGGCCTTGTGCACAGAGAAAAACCACCGCCCCCCCTGCACAGACAATACACCCGGCTGCGGGTCCGCCCCGAGTGGGGGGGGAGCGGGCAACAGCGGCTCTGAGAAGGGAGGGGCCAAGCAACCCCCCCAGCTGCCGAGGGAGTTGGTACGGTCCAGGAGCAAGGGGCGGGGGAGGGGAGGGTATAAATACTGCCGGGCGGGGGAGGGACGTTCACTCCAGCGGCGGCAGCAGCAATGGCGTCTAACGGTGAGGCGGCGCCGCTCTGCGGCAGGGCACGGGCTGGCGGGAGGGGGCTGCTCATGGGTTGTAGACCCGTCGGGGGGGGGGCGGGTCGCAGCCCCCCCCCCCGGGGACGAATGCCCCCCCCGTGGCGGGGGCGGGCTCCCGCGCTCAGCGCCGCCCGGTGCACGCGGGGCCGCAATTCCTACATAGCGCGGGGGGGCCGGTGCCTCGTGCGGGGGGGCGCCCTCCCCCCTTCAATACCTGCGACACTGAGGCCTTAGCCGCCATTTTGGGGGGGAAAGGAAACGGCTCTTTCCTCGCTGCGCGCGTGTAGCCCAACGGCGCCTGCGCGCCTGGGGAGGGAGGGGGCGCGAGGCGCGCGCGGAGAGGGAAGGGCGTGGCAGAGAAGAACGCACGCGCGCTGTGGCCCCTGACGCCGCCGCCGCCTCGAGCCGCAGAGGGCGGCGCATGCGCAGTAGAAATGGGCCGCCCGCCCTGCACCCGCGTGTGGGCGCATGCGTCGTGCGGATTTTTTTTTTTTGCCGCAGTCTTTCATCCGGGCTCTGCCACGCGCTGTGCAGGCGGCGCCAGAGCGGGTTGGTTGGAGCCTCCGCGCCCGACCAATCATCGCCTCTCCCGCCCACTGAGTGAAGCGTGGTCCATTCCCTCCCCCCCCACGCACACACGCTGCCACCCAGCCTGGGGGTAGATGCCCTGCACTGCCTGTGACCGCCCCATTGCGGGGGGGGGGAGCCACACACACACACCTGCGCACTGGGCCTCCCCCTCCCCTCTGTACGGTGCCCCCCCTTGCTCCCCCCGCCCGTCCTCTCCCGGGAGCTGGGCTTTGGTCTGGGACCTGACTCACTGCTTCCCTCTTTGTGTCTTGCAGATTACAGCCAGCCGGCCACCCAGAGGTAACCCTCCCCCGCCCGTGCGCGGCGCTGGCCGTCTGGGCTCTGCAAAAAGAAGACAACGCTGGCACATGGGGGAGGGGGGGGTTATCCCAGGAGTCTTTCCTTCATCGCTCTTCTATTAGTGCCTTAGATCAGTGGGCTCTTCCAGCCCACATTCCTGCCTTGGATTAGACCTGTGGGCCCATCTAGTCTGTTATCCCTCCTTGCTCCTAGAGACCTGGATCACATCAGTGCACCTATCTAGCCCAGCATCCTGTTTCCCAATAGCGGCCAGCATTCTCTGCTTTATAGAAACATCTAAATAAAACAACAGCAGGGAGTTAAATAATGACGTGATTCTAAAGGAAACTTCCTCCTAAACACCCTTGATTTCTAAGCTCTTTTGGGCAGGGACTCTGCCTCTATTTAGCACAATGCTCTTATCTGCCTATTGCCCTGTAATGCAACTGACACACTTGTTAGTCCATGCTGTTAAATCCATTGACTCGTTGCTTCCCTGGAGCAGTGCTAATGGTGTTCAGGGCTTCTGATACAATGTGGGTTATTCCCTCAAATCCCCCTCAACCCAAATTGCATGATACATGGTGTCACCATGTCATGGTAATTTTCAAATTAGTTTGCTTATGTGTGTGGGACTTCTGAAAAAAAATGTTTCTAAACTGCTGCAGCCTTAACTATGGAGTCACTGCTGGCCTCTGGAATATCTAACCTGTCTGATCCTCATTTAGCTATGGGGCTTACCCAGCACCACCAGGACAGGGATACTCTCAGCAAACGAGTCAGCCCTACAGCCAGCAGAGCTACAGCGGTTACGGCCAGTCTGCAGACACCTCAGCATATGGACAGAACAGTTACAGTTCTTCTTACGGCCAGAATCAAAGCAGTAAGTGTCACTCTCTTGGTCCAGCTAAAGTGAAGCTGTTTTTCACTGCCAGCAAGTCTCATCAGCACCATCCAAAAGTTACTTGAGTGACGTCAGAGTATTTTCCTATCGGTTCTCTCCAGATGGCCAATTCCATCAAAGGATCCATTAATTGGTGTGGCTATATTGCTGATTCAGTCCCTACTGCATCAAGTGTTTAAAAACCCAATAACACTCTTCAGCCCTTCTGAATAATACAAAATCCCTATCACCTTTCATTTTTGGGTGAGAGTGAATCTGCATCATCTAGTTCTAGCCTATATATGGGCTAGGGATTGCGTAAAATTTGCTTCCCTACTTGGTATCCTCCCCCAAGGTTTGCATTGTGTATCTAACTAGTTTCTGTATATCATCCCCAGAGGTGCCTGCAATTTAGGGCCGATGGGAGGGAAGTTTAGTATGATACATCTTACCAAGTGCCTTGAAACTATAGACATGTGGCAGAACTGAGGTTAGAATTTGTCTCCTGAGTTACTTTTATTCTTTACTAAGTAACACGGCCTTTCCAAAGGAGCTGTGGAGACATAAGCTGGTGCCTCTCTTCTATACTTCAGTTGCACTGAATCAGCTTGAGGTATAGAAGGGATTCATTGGGTCTGTTTAGCCTGGCCATGTTTTAAGAATGGATTGGGTTTTTTACCAGCTGGCTACAGCACTCAGTCAACACCTCCAGCTTATGGAACAACTGGATATGGCAGCAGTCAGACCTCTCAGACCTCTTACGGACAACCCTCATCGTATCCTAGCTATTCCCAGCCACCAGCAGCCAGCTCAACAACGGGAAGGTATGGCTAAACATTTCCCTTCTGAGCCCCTGTCTATATTCATTTTACAAATGGTGAGGGAAGGGGGCTTGCTCAGGCTCGCGGATTGAGTCAATGGCAGAGCAGTGTATGGAACCCAGGAGTTCCTACTCCCATCCCTGCTCCAACCTGCTAGACTCCTCCTTTCCTAAAGCTGAGGCTAGAACCCAAGGCTACGTCTACACTACAGGCTTTTTGCGCAAGAACAGCCATTCTTGCGCAAAAACTTAGAGCGTCTACACTGCATGCGTATTCTTGCGCAAGAAGATTTATAGTAAAATGTTGGAAAACAGGGTTTCTTGTGCAAGAATTTTTCCTTTCCCCATGAAAAATAAGCCCTCTTGCACAAGAATCCCCTATGGCTAAAATGGTCATCAGAGCTTTCTTGTGCAAGAGAGCGTCCACATTGCCATGGACGCTCCTGCGCAAAAGCACATCTCTTCCGCAAAAGCACGTGGCAGTGTGGACATGCTGTTGTGGAAGACGTTTTGCACAAGAAGTCTTGCATAAAACCGTTCTTGGGTAAGAAGCCTGCAGTGTAGACATAGCTCAAGAGTCACATAGCTCAAGAGTCAATCTGGTGCTCTTGCTGCTAAACCATGGGTGGGGAACTCATGCTCCCTGCATAATTTTCTGCATGCTGTCTTCAGTGGCCAGTGCTGCACCCCCACAGCTCCCATTGGCCAGGAACCACAGCCAATGGGAGCTTGGAGGTGGTGCCTGAAGGTGAGTGAAGCCAGCATCCTCAACCCCCTCCTATACCCTAGCCTTGAGCCCACTCCTGCAGTCCATAGCCATTGGCCTCAGCCCAGAGCCCCTCCCACACTCAATGTCTTATTCCCAGTTGCACCCCCAGTCAGAGCACACACTCCCTCCTGCATGCCAGCCTGGCCCCACACCAGAGCGTAGGGGAAGCTCTGAGCCTCCATTCATTCACCCCCCAGGCTGTGTGGCCAGTGCCTGATTTCTCTCCCCTCCCCTCCCCCCCAGGAGTCAGTGGTCTCCAAGTTCCCCCTTCCTGCACTAGACCATACTATTTCAATGATCACTGTCCTACAAACCAAATCCCTGGAGAATTGAAAAGAGCTTTGGCATGTATTTAAAGGACAATGGCCTTTTTAATCCATAGCTATGGAAGCAGCTCCCAAAGCACAAGCTATGGCCAGCCCCCAAGTAGCGGCTATGGCCAGCAATCCAGCTACAGTAGCCAGCAACCAAGCTCCTATGGGCAGCAGCCATCTTACAACCCTCCACAAAGCTACGGGCAGCAGAGCCAGTACAGTAGCGGCAGTAGCAGCAGCGGAGGAGGTGGAGGCAACAGTGGATGTGAGTTGATCTTAATTGTACTGGGGGGGATTGTGATGTGGGGGAATCCAAACTTGTGCAACCAGATGGTGAACAGTAGTCACTACAGCTCTCAAAAGTGGGCTGTTTCTTTACCTGGGTTTGACCTTTTAAGGGCCATTCATGCAGCTTTCACCCTCTGTTTATCCCAGGAGGCTGGGATATTGAGAGATTGCTTCAAGGTTGTACAATCTGTTACCTTGGTGACAGTCCTGGAAATCCAACTCAGGGATATGAACTTCCAGTACATCTCTAAATCACTAGACACATACACATCCCATGCAGAGCTTGGAATAAACCCAGGAGTTCTGATTCCAGTTCCACTGCTTTGGCCATTCACTTAACTTTGACATGTTATTCTACTCTCCAGCCAGCAGCTACGGCCAGGACCAGTCGTCCATGAGCGGCAGTAGTGGTGGTGGCGGCGGTGGTGGCTACGGTAGCCAGGATCAGAGCAGCTATGGAGGTGGCCAGCAAGACCGTGGTGGCAGGGGCAGGGGAGGATATGGCCGGGGCGGCTTTGACCGTGGTGGAAGAGGCGGCCGTGGTGGTCGTGGAGGCATGGGGTAAGTGTCTAGATGCTTGTGGTGGGAGAGGGAGTGGGTTTAATGTCACTGTCTTCATTATGTGAAGTGTACATGTTGGGGAGGGTGTTGTGTAGAAGCTCTGTCTGTGTGCATGGGTGGATTGCCATATCCTTGTACTGTGTGTGGTAAGGGAGCTGCAATGTTTTACATGGGGAGGAGACTGAATGGCAAGTGCTTTTCTTGTGCGAGTGGGGAAGACTCCCACTGTCTAATTTAAGAACCGCTGTAGGTTCATATCTACATTGGAGAATTTATGCATGGGGGTAAAGTACCCCGCTGGTGGTTACTATTGAAGTTATATGTCTGACCTCAAATGTCTTACCATGTTGAATGCACAACGTGAATTCCAAGCGTTTCTGATGGTACATGTTACCCTGTCTAGGTATCTACTGAAGGTTTATAAATACCGCTTTTCGAAGGGCGTATAAATCTACATCATGGGATTATTTGCAATTTATCTGGTGCTATAATTTGTTCACCAAAGCACCTGGGTCATGCTGGTAAGAAAAGAGGGCTGTAAGTCTCTCACTGAGAGAAGATGTCTTCCCAACCTGGTTGCTTTCAACCTGTGTAACATACTTGGTTAACTCTGTGGTCCATCCACACTGGATACATTCCATGGGTTAAAAGAAGTGTTTGGGCATTCATTTAGCAGCTTCAGCAGCTGTGCTTGCATTTTATATAGGACTTTCTTTTGGTTTATCTCATGACACACAGAAAAGCAGTGTCTTAAACTGCCTTGGTGTAACAATCCTCACTCAGCGGAGGTTTGCTTGGTGATTTATTAAAAATAAACTGTTAGGTTGAGAAACATGCTAAATAATGCTGATTGTGAACTCTGATCAGGAGAAATATTGAGTTTAAATTGTTTTTTTAGAAAGGTAAGTATTAGGTTGGGGGGAATCAAAGTATTGTTACTTGTTGTCTGCTGTTAACACTACATGTTATCTGTTAACAAACTCTGCATTTTATGTGCTACAGGTATGAAAGTCAATGAACTTTATCAATTCTCCACCTTCCACATGTTAGTTAAGGGTGAGGAAGGGAGAGAGAGCTTATGTCAGATCCAGGCTTAGCAGTCAATTAGTTTATTGTGCTATGTTAGAGAACTTGGGTTGGATTTTTTTATATGCTTTCAAAGCAAATATACTACGTACCTACATTTAGGTGGTATCAACACTGGGGGAATACAATATATTGGTACAGTGTGATATACGGTTCATGGATCGGTACCTACGCTAGGACTGCATCGAGGACTCAGCGTTATCTCAAGTGTACATCACGACGGCTGAAGTGATTAGGAGAAGGTTAGAAGCCAAAGTTGCACTTGTATTAGATTTATCCATTCAATTTTTGCAAGACAAAAGGATGTATTTTAAAAATAAAAAGCCTAAACATGGTGAGGGACAGAACAAGGTTGAAAGGAATGTTCTTTAGGTATTCAGGAAGAACTGGAAAAAAAAATTGTTGGTCAGGATTTTAAGATCTGGTAGTTTTAGTGAACCTTTTAGCCATGGAAAAAGCTTCATTATCTTCTAACTTATCTCCTCAGCGGTGGTGAGCGTGGTGGCTTCAATAAGTTTGGTGGTAAGTCCAAAGAGTTCAAAACTTGAACCAAAAAAGTATATATTTTTTCCAGAGACTTGTCTTTCATATGCAGAATCTTTATGCATTAGGAAAAGCCACCATTTATCAGATATAACCTATGGGAGCACCCTCTGCAGCCCTATACCAAATGAGTTCTTTAGATACATATGGTGTCATTTATTTCTGTATTCACTGGGCTTCTGCTTTGACCAAAGTTCTTGGTGCCAATACATCTTGGTTGAATGTTTTGCAACAAGACACACACAAAAAGTGTGCTTTGGGGAAAGAAAACAAAAGTGCTATTTCCTAGAAGTGTCTGGTTTGTGTGTGGTTCCTTTTTAAAAAACAAAACACACAAGAAGCTTTAAGTGCTGGTGATTTTTGGAGTTAAAACATGGTAACAATTGCATGCAATCCTGAGGATAACAATGCAAAGAGTTTGTGCACTTTTTTTATGGTTACTGGTAAAGAAAATGGGGGAAGTCCCCAAAAACTGGAATGAAATTTTGGTCTTGCGTAAACGTCCCTTTGACTACATTACATGGTTTTGTAAGCTTACACTTTAAGAAAGATGGTTTATATTTAAGCTTATATCTTAAGATGAAAAAAGGTATTTTTGCACTCAAATATACCAAACAAAATATCTAAACACTTCCAGGAGAGTTCCCATGGGTTTGCTGAAAAGGGTTTGGCATGAATGATCTCTTGACCAGGTCAATTTAATTTTAAGAGACCAGTGTTGGGCATATGCTTTTAGGTTCCTTGAGATAATTAATCTGATCTGGGTGTGATTAATGGTATAATGGATGAAATGTCTAAATATAGCAGAAATACTAATACATCAATGGTATGTATAGGTAAATAATGGTTTAAGTGAAGCAAAGCTATATTTATGCAAGGTTAGCTCACTGCTAAATGTGGCATGGGCTAATGCCACTATATCTCTGCATAAATCTTAGAGCTGTTAAGAGTGTGTTTATATACTGTGATCACTAACCAGGGTAGCAAGTGGTATGATGCTACAACCTGTTACTGAAGGATGTGAATGACAAAGATGTATATAAACCTGTGGACAAATCTCTTTGGGTAGCAGCTCCTTAAATTGTATACACAAAGGTCTCAATTTAAACAGACCTCTGAAGGTGATGCTAAGCAGGACTAAATGTGTGTTATGAGGGCTTTTGTAGTTGACCCTCTACATAGTGTTGGAAAGAGGCTTTTTCTGTGTACAGTATGACATCTGAAAACGGAGTTGTCACTGGTTTTGCAGTACTGTCTTCAAAGTATCTTAAGTTCTTTGACTTCATAGTAATTTTGCCTATGGCTAAAGTAAACGTAGGTTCAACCATCAGAGCACATGTACCAACACTGGCCTGCTGTCTTTAAAACGTTTAGTGTGTGTGGGAGAGGAGATTGTCCCCATCGACTAACTAGATCTCTCCTTATTTTCATGTGCAAAAGGGCCCCGGGACCAAGGACCACGCCATGACTCTGGTACGTGACTTTGTTCCCAAATAGGTTACCTCTGTGTGGAGGGGAGGGGGTTTGCTAAAAGATCTGAAGTTGATCTGAGGTAGCCCCCTAAGACATAAGCACTGTACTATTTCACAAGAAAGCTACTTAGAGCAGCCTGTCAAGAGTCGGCATGACATTGTGTAGCCCTAGTGCCCCCTAAGGCTTGTTAGACCCTGATAAGCAGCTCTTCCTGGAGCATTGGCAGTGTGGTATGACTGACTCTCTTACTTTGCAGCTTCTGAACAGGATAACTCTGACAACAACACCATTTTCGTCCAGGGACTCGGTGAAAATGTCACCATTGAGTCAGTCGCTGACTACTTCAAGCAAATAGGGATCATTAAGGTACCAGCATAGAGAACTCCATTCTGGAATTGCAAAAACAGTTATGGCTAATAAAGCACGTTCCTTGTCACCCTGTGCCCCCTGCCCTTAACGTACAATCCAAGCACACTTAACTGTGGAGAGCGTTTGGCCTGTAAGGCAGTCACTGTTGTGACCGTCTTGCAATCCTGATTATTTTGAGATCCTTCCATGCCTAGTTCTCAAATACTCTCTAGCCTAAACCAATAGAATATTTGTTTACATTTCACTGCCCACCCTGTAAGGCTAATCTCTAGAACGGGTGGGTAAAAGGGCTTCCGAGGGCCAAAGTCCAGCCCGCCAAGTAGGTTGGTCTTGCCTGTGGAGGTCCTGCCGCGAGGCCAATCAGGGCCTGAGGGTGGAGAGGGGAGTGTGAAGCCTCTCCCCACTCTGCCAGGGGCATGGGTGCCCACGAGGAAGGGGGACACAGAGGCTCACCCACCCCCAGACCAACTGTCTTTTTGAAGTAGCTCCTGGCTAAAAATTATTGCCCCACCCCAGCTCTAGAAGCTAAACTCTCATGTGCTTATTGTTTGTGTTCCAGACAAATAAGAAAACTGGACAACCCATGATTAACTTGTACACAGACCGTGAAACTGGGAAGCTAAAGGGGGAAGCCACTGTGTCTTTTGACGATCCTCCGTCTGCCAAGGCAGCCATTGATTGGTTTGATGGTAAGAGGCAGTATAATTGGTGGAGTTGGAAGCCCAGACTCCTGGGTTTTGTCCTTGGTTCTGGGGTGGGTGTGGGACCTACTGGGGAGGAAGAGTAAATTCTAGCAGTGATCTGTTCTTCAGTCACTTCCTTTCTGGACCTTTTTTCTCTTTGTGAAATGGAGGTCCTACGTCAGCGTCAGGTGCTGCAATCATTCAGATTGTGGGCAGGGCTTCACTTGAGCAGGATTCATTCTCTGTTGGAAGTGGGGAGTGAATTTTAGTAGTAGCTATTCCAGAATAGCTCCATGTGTGGACAAGCCGCTAACTATAGTGCTGTAACTTGATCCAGAGACCGGGGGGTTAAAGTGCGCAGCTGGTCAGGATTCCTGTCATGTTCTTACAGTTGAAAATAATTTCTTTGTAGTAAGGTTTTCTTTTTTCTCCCCTCCCCTTCCCTCCCTCCCCCCCCCCCCCCCCCCCCCCCCGTGGGAATATTTCAATTTGACTGGAATTTTGTTTTCAGTTAGGGTAAAATCAATTTTTCATTATCTTGACATTGATCTGCATCAGACACACACATGAATGAAGTCTGAGGGGTAGCCATGTTAGTCTGTAACTTTAAAAACAGTAGTCATGAGGCACCTTGGAGATCAACAAAAATATACAGTATGAGCTTTTGAGAGCAAAACCTACTTCAGAGTGTTGCCCACAAGCGCATGAGATTGTGTTTTATGTTCTCTTAGTCTCTAAGGGTTCGTCTAGGAGGCATACCTGGGAGGTCAACAAATGCCTTTGATGTCGATCGTGTAGCGTCCAGACTACCGCGCTGAGCCGATGAACAGCTGATTGGCTCAGCATGGCAGCCATTTACATTCAAATGAAACGGCGATTATTTAAATCGCCGCTTCATTTTCCTATGCCGGGTAGTCTAATCTACATGCTTCTGTCGCCAGAGGCACGTAGTCTAGACATACCCTAAGATGCCACAGGGCCACTTGTTAATCACATGAATGGTAGTTTCAGGTGCCTCATTCTTGGGCTGAGCTAGGTTTCTTCACTGGACTGCATTTCCCACAGTGCATTCTGATGTTCTCAGACCAAGAAAAACATCTGTAGAGTTGTACACTGGAGATGCAGCTCCAACAATTGGCATGTGGGTTCTAAGGCCAGGAAAGGGACCTATATGATGAGCTAATCCAAGGGTTGTCAAACTGCACTGCAACCCCCTTCTAACAAAAATGTCCTTATTCCTTGAGGGGGAGACTGAAGCCAACCAGCTGTGGGGTCAAGTGAAATGCAGACACCTTTAGAACCATTAGCAAAACCAATTGTAAAACTGGTGAAATTGACATGTTTGGTTTCTCTTTCCTCCAATCAGGGAAGGAATTTTCCGGCAATGCTATCAAAGTTTCCTTCGCTACCCGGAGGGCGGACTTCAACCGTGGTGGTGGAAATGGCCGGGGTGGTAGAGGCCGTGGAGGTAATTAGAAATGTGTACTACTTATGGGGAAGGGTGCCCAATCCCAAGCAGGAAAGCGGCCCTTGTTTTTCAGGCTTTGGACACAGCCAGCCTAGAAGTTATTGACAGACTGCTCTAAGGCCCAGCCGTATCTTTATACAGTTGATCGGGTCAAAAGACAACTATATTAGTAAGGTCTTCCCCCATCTGAAATGGAACCAATAGGGTATTCATGGTGTTCTCCCAGTTGACTACTCAGTCATTGCTCAGTATGCTCTTCCTTCGCTGGTATGTGATGGGTGCTGTTGCTGACACCTCAGATTTCCGGAGCTAGTAGCTGGGCCATAAGACTTTTATCTTCTGTGAGGATGCACAGAGGGACCCATCATATGTGCTTACCTGTTGTGTTGCAGATGTGCAATAGACATACGGGTCAGACATGATTTTTTTATCTGTATTTTCTGTGGTGTAATCTTGCCAGTGGCAGTGCATGCTGGGAAAATCTGCCTGGGCATGTGCACATATAGGGGCAATGCATTCTGGGATCCCTTGCTGCACAGAGTTGGCTGGCCAGTGGGTAAGCAGTTTTATGGGGAAAGGCAGAGTGAAATAAGTCGTCATCAGTGTGTAGGAAATGAAGCAGAAGCCGTTCTCCAGAGATGACAGCTGATGGTCTAGACGGTATGTGAGAGCAGGGGACTGGACTTGATGACTTTTCAAGGTCCCTTTCAATTTTGATCTAGGATTCTATGAATCCAGCTCTTCAGTGCTGTTGTGGTGAGGCAGGGAGCAGAAAGATCAACACTAGTAGCCATGTCCTTTCCAGGGAGGCTGATTCCTTTCATACCTCTCCTTGTCCTTTCGCAGGGCCCATGGGTCGTGTTGGATTTGGAGGTGGTGGAGGTGGCGGTGGCAACAGTGGCCCTGGTGGAGGTAACCGGGGTGGCTTCCCTAGCGGTGGAGGTGGCCAGCAGCGTGCAGGGGACTGGAAGTGTCCTAACCCGTAAGTAGGGGCTCTGATGGCAAGTGGAGAAAGAAGCAGGGTCTCCTGGGTTTCCCTGACATTAATGCATCATCTTAAAATTGCATCTTCCAGGGCCTGTGAGAACATGAATTTTTCATGGCGTAATGAGTGCAACCAGTGCAAAGCGCCAAAGCCAGAGGGACCTGGAGGACCACACATGGGTAACTTACATGACTGCTTGTCTCCTGCCCACCAGTGGAGCAGGGCAGCACTACTGCCAGGGAGGCATTCTTGGCACCACTCACTCCTGTGCTCATTTGTCCCTCTGCAGGAGGAGGAGGAGGAGGAGGATTTGGGGAAGAGCGCCGGGGAGGCCGAGGTGGCTACGACCGTGGCGGCTTCCGGGGAGGCCGAGGTGGTGATCGGGGTGGCTTCCGAGGAGGCCGAGGTGGAGATCGGGGCGGTGGATTTGGGCCAGGAAAGATGGATAACAGGTAAAGCAGACTGGCACGAAGTGACTTGAGGGCTAGAGGTAAATTCAGACTAGAGAAGGACACACGCTTGTTCTGTTTAAATTGTGAAAGTAACAACTGGTAAATGAGTCTCCATTTGGATCTTTTAACAAAGCCTGTGGGCCTCAAAGCTTTGCCACAAATCGCTGGCTGAGTGGTCAGACAAGAGAATCATAAACGGCCCTTTCTGAGCTTGCTGTAGATGAAAGGGGAAAGTCCCTTCCCTGCCTCAGTTTCCTGTTGGTAAAATAGGAAAAATGCTGCAGCATCTAAAACCATTCTGACTTGTTACAATCACTTGGCTGCTTGAGGGAAGCTTAAAATTTCCCCTTACTGTGCTGCACCTACTGGTTGCTTCTATTCCTAACACTTGTCTCTTTCCACAGGGGTGACCATAGACAAGACCGCCGTGACAGACCCTATTAAGATTGTACAAATTCCCAGACTGTGACTTTTTTATTTTGTATGTCAGACTTCGTACCGCAGCCCGTGTAAAACTTGTTCCATTTGTGTCAACTTTGTATTTCCCTCAATTTTACCTGTTTCTCCCCCTTGTATTGAAATAATCCCTTACATTAAAAACCCCCTTGTTTTAGTTGCCATGTGTAGCTTTCTTTGGGGCCAGGGCTTCAATAAAGGCAACTAGTGTATACCGGACAGCTTGGGCTGACTGTTCTGCAATGCCCCAACTTTAGCCATGAGAGTTAAATATACATAGATGTGTTCAGTTACGAACAGGATTAACATGTTATCAAGCAAATGAGTGCAGAAAGGTGATCTTGATCTGTGGTTTAAATGTAAAGCTCCTTAATTTACACTTATGTGCATTTACATTTGCGTGTTCTCATCTTTATTGCATGAAGCACCATCCTCCAACATAGGCGTGTTTAGCTTATAGAGACATTGTCCATGTATGACTTCTCGTATTGGTGTCTACATAGGAAGTTTTCTTGAAAGTATTTTTGGGAAGTGTGGCAGGGATGGATGGAAAAAGCTTGCTTGAGGGTTTTTGCTATGCCATTGGAAGCATGGTAGCTGCACAATGAAAAGCTGTATTCTATGAAAGGTCAAATAGTATGTAAATATTTATCATGCAACCTCCAGGGTTATGTACACATTTGCACAAGGTGCCAATTCTCCATGAAAGTGTTAAACACGTTCAACAGAAAGGTCTATTCATGCATAATTGAAATACAGAATTGCATTGGTGAAACTGACAAGTTTTGTTAGCTTGCAAAATTGTATACTGGGTCTTGAGGTACAAGAATTTTTTCTTTATTAGCAACTTGTTGCTCCAAATTCACCCTAATGCAGTGATCTGCTGCATACCTAGGAAAATAAACATTTTTGTTGAATAAATTCATAGCTAAACCCATGGAAGCAAAGAGGTGACCAGTAAGTACAGCTTGCTAGGGCTGTGCGTCAGTGATAGCATTATCTACCTGCATATAAATTGGCATGGAAAAAGGTGGACATGGATCTCTGCTGGGCTGGTAAATGTCTCAGGGGCAGTGCTGTTGAAGTGAGCAAGTAGACAAGTCAGTCCTACAGTTGGAGCTGCAGTGTGTATGAATGTAATGAAGTTTGACTTTTCAATGTGCTGAATAAAAAACCCCACAGGTTACGATCCCTGCTCAGCTGTGTTCCTTGATTTAGCAGTGTTGCAGTTAGAGCCTTATTCACAAAGTATCAATCTTATGCTCGGCCATGAGGATTCAAGGTGTAGGATATAATGAGCTGTGACACACAAAAAGCTTGGCTCTGCTGTGAAACAACTACACACAACCACGAGGCTGTGTAAAAAAGGCCTTGGCATGAACAGGTGGAAAAGTAGGGGTGTAGTCTTGAAGGGTGTGACCCTTTGGACAGGAGCTCTACACAGTTCATCTGTGCCATCTGCTTGTGTGGAGCCAGGAAGAGACGTCACAAGAATGGTTTGGGGCTGGTCCTGGTGCAAAAGCCCTGCAATCTGTTAATGAGGCTTGTTCTTACTGATGCTTTTTGGGACAGGACTGACATCCTCGTGTGCCTGGCCTCAGTGTACTGGGGTGCACCAGTTGGGGCTGTGGCATGTCATTGGGCAGCTTGGCAAGCCTGGGTCAATAAAGGTCTCTTTCCAGACATGCTATGGAGAGCGTGGCTTAGGTGTGTCTAGGCAGGGGACTGCACATAAGCTCCAGCTATTTACTTGAGCTACTTTTGGGTATGGGGAAGTATTTGCCTCCAGGCCTGCTGGCAAAGGGAGCAATTGCCCTGGGCTCCTTGGATCTCTGCTGTTGCAGGTAGATCTGAGAGCCTTCCTTGTACCTGTGCTGCTCTCCCAAAGGTTCTGGCCTTAGTCCTGCCCCTAAATGTTTTTAAAATCCCCTCTGGTGCATACAGCAAGTCACGCGGCCCAGCTGCCAGCCACAGGGACTCTGAAATTGCAGAATGATGAGCAGGTACGTGACCTGTGGCCTGATTCGGCTGCTACCCGCAGGCTGGGTTGCGAGGGGGCCCTTGTGTGGGGGTTTCCCAGTCCCTAAACCCCACTAGCAAGGGCCCTGCCGAGAAATCTCAAAACAGATCTTGTGATTGGGAGACCAGGGGCATTAGACCAGTTCCTATGTCTCAGGACCCTGCATCCCCTTTATTTTGGGGCTGCCTGCCCTGCTTCAGCCCAGTGGGGGGTCGGGGGGGGGGGGAAGCACCATGGCTGGTTGGACAGAAGGAGCTGAGAGCGTGCTGGGTTGGTTGGACCCTTTATCCCAGTGCTGCCAATGCCTGGCACCAGGGGGTGCCAGAGTTGACCTCAACAGGGAGCTTTTACTGAGGCCTCACCCATGCTATGCTTGAGAGATCTCTACCTGCCCCCACGCTGGGACAGGACAACGGGATGGGTCGCCCAAAATGAGCCGGTTCTGCTCATTCCCTTGCGAGCACTGGGCGCTGGCCAGGCACCGGGCTGGCTGGACCTTGGTCTGACCAGCGCAGCCCTTCTTGTGGATGATGGTTGCAAAGAACTGCAGGGTTGGGGCAGGTGAGGGGACCGGAGAGGGGGACGTGGCACAGGCCCTGTGAGCTAGTGAGAGGGCACTAGGGTCGAAGTGCTCTGGCAGCGACTGGTACCCCCAAGAGGGCCATTCCTTGAATTCGCCGATGAGGCCTGCGCCAACTCCTGCCAAGGGAAGTTGACTCCACAGCCACTACGCACCTAGAGCCCACTGGAGCCCCCATCCACGCTGGAGGCCTGCAAGGTGGCAAAGAATCTAATGCGCCTTACCACGCGGTTCTCCCCTCCTCGGCGAGAGATCTCCAACACTGGCAGTGCCTGCATGCCCACAGGTGCAAGCCAGGGGCCGACCTGCCATGATGCCCATCCCCCACAAAAGCCTGTGGCCCGACAGAACAGCCGTTTGCCAATCTCCCATCGCTCGGCACCCCATGGTGGTTAGAGTCCAAGACCCCAGGATCAGAGTCAGTCCTACCGATGCGCAGGAGCTTCACCAGGCGAGCATCATCTAGACGTGAGCACAGTCAGCCCCGATGCAGTGGCTCTGCTGGAGCCTCTGGCATTCCACAAGCCCACGTTGGGTTTCAGGGAGCTTGGGCCGTGGCAGGTGGAAACCTCAAATCCTTCTGCTGAGGTGTCTGGTGAGAGGTCACCATGGCCAAGTGCCTGCTACTCACCCCCTCCTCCCTATTGCCACCATTCTTCCCTGCCTGCACCCCCCCCCCACCATTAGGTTTCATATTTCCGCTCAAGTGCCCCTAGTACGCCCGGAACACACCTCTCCACACGCACACACGACCCGCCTACCCTGTCCCTGCACCCACCCGCCTCAGAGCGGCAGCTCTGGTGGGTTTCAGGCTGCAGCAGTTGTGAGCAAAAACCCTGGAGCTGGATTGGATTTTAGGAAGCACGGCTTGGGGCCTTGTTCTCTGCCCTTGCTCGCAAGGAGCAGCTGACAGCTGGTGGAGGGAAGTGTCATTCGGCTTGAGACTTTAAAGTTCATCCTTCATTTTCAGCGTTAACTTTGCTATTCAGATGAGCGGGGTCACTTCCGGTGGAGTAATTGGCTCAGGCTCGCTGCAGACTCAGGCAGCTGCTGCAACAATGGTGACACTGACCTGTTTGAAGCACAAATGAAGAATGTCAGCGACCTGCTTTCGGTGATCAATGAACGGGGAGGCCAGGAGAGTGGGGGGGAGGGTGCCGTGTGCTTTCTGTGCTCATAGACTTGCTGGCCAAAAGGGACCATCATGCTTGTCTCGTCTGACTTCCTGCATCTTGCAGGCCACCAAACCTCCCCCACTCCACTCCTGTGAGAGACCCAGAACCCCCCACTGAGTTACTGAAGCCCTCAAGTCGTGGCTTAAAACGGGTGGGCAATAATTTTTGATGGGGCTGGCACGCCAAGATTTTGGAAAGAGGGTCAGGGATGGAGGTTGTGACCTAGGGCAGGGGACTGGGGTGTAGGGTTGAGGGGGGGTATGGGTGCAGGAGAGGATTCTTGCCTGGGGGAGGGAAGTAGGAGGAGGTGCAGGATCTGGGAGGGAGTTGTGACCTGGGGGAGAGGAGGTGCAGAGGGTGGTGGCCTGGGAGTGGGAGGGGCTGGGATGCCAGAGGCAGGCTTTGCCAGGAAGTACTTACCTAGGTGGCTCCCAGCCAGCAGCCCTGCAGGATCCCAAGGCAGGCTCCTTGCCTGCCCAGCTCCAGTCTGCTCAAAATGACTGGCTGCTCCCTTAGAGGGAGTTTGCGCCCTGCCCCTGCCCCCCGCACAATCTCTCAGCCAATAGGTTCCCAGCCAATAGGAGCTGAGAGATGGTGCTGGGGGAGGGGCAGAGTGCAAAGCCTTTTCCCCCCCCCTCCCGCTCAGCGCTGGGAACAGAAAGCGGCAGGGAGCAGCCAGCCCCTTAAAGCAGCGCTCTGTGCCTGAGGGTGCTGGCAAGTCGGCCCTAGGGCCAGGGCCAGCAGCTTGGCGGGCCGGATCCAGCCCGTGGGCCATATCTTGCCTGTGCTTGGCTTCACATTGCAGAGACCACCATTTGCACAAGCTCAAACCTGCAAGCGACCGGAGCCCCCTGCTGCAAAATCCCCCAGGGTCTCTGCCAGTCCAAGCTGGGAGGGAATAAACTGGGTGTGTAGCTTGATAGCCCAAGGCCCTGGAGCAGGCGGCTTTCCCCACCAGGGGGCGATGGCTCCATTCCGGCTCTGGGGGGAGGGGAGGGACTGTCTGGCCGCGGGGAGGGCGAATGAAAAATGGGGCCTCGTCCAGCCAAGCTACTAATTTTGAGGAGACGCCGTATTTCAAACCTGCTTCCACCTGCCACCGGCTGCCTCCGAGCCAGGCAAGTCATCCCCATGAGGCAGGGCTGCCTGCTGGCCCCAGCTATCTCACCCTGGAGGCAACTGCTTAAGCCGCCAGCCTTGTTCACCCTTCAATTACAAGCCCCAGGGACGTGCTGCCGTGGGGTAATCGCACACTTCCTGCTGTGGGGAATCCACACCCCGTCACCGAGGACTCACCCGGATCTAGCCCGGCTATTTATGCAAACCACAAAGAGAGGCAGGTGCCTCGTTAGCTGCCTGCACGTTAACCCTGGCAACCAGGCCACTTGCTCATCCCTCAGCTGTCCCCTAGTGACTAAGGGACAAGTCACGGGGCATTGACGCAGGGCAGGTGACTGGGGTGGATGGGTCGTGAGGGCTGGGAGATGTGGGCTTGGCCAGCCCCAGAGCTGGCTGCTTCGGAGCGCCCGGTGGACCCTCCCTGTGTGGTGCTGCTGTGCAGCTGTTACCCAGAGGCCCCTCCCCAGAAGTTGCTGCATCTCCATATGGCGTGAACCAGCCCTGTTCAGCAGCCGTAACAGCAACACTGGCAGCATCTTCCTTTGGGGTGGGAGATGGGGGGGGCGTATGTCTGTCCCTGCTGCCCCCATGCAGCTGTGGGTGGGAGGGCCCCTACCCCGTGCCCCCTGCCCCCTACCCCCTACTGCCCTGGGTGGGGAGGTTTGTGTTTATATTCACCACACCCCATGTGGACTGTAATGTCTACGTCATGCCAGTTTCTGTTGTCCTTCCCTTCCCTTTGCCCCTTATTTGCTCCTTTTCTTGAGGCCAATTAATCAAGTATAAAGCTCAATTGAGGAAATTGTACGGCAAAGTCAGGGCCTCGCCCCTACCCTGGAGATAACAGGCAGATTAGAGACTGTACAGCGCTAGAAGCAGAACCCAGCAGCCTTCACTGCTCTACCCCAGACCTGGTCCCCTTCTAAGGACAGGGCTAGAACCCTGGAGTGCGGGGGGGGGGGGGAGCCATGGGTGGGCCCCATTTTTAATGCAGGCCGGGTGTGGGGTCTGACACCCAAAGTCGGGGCCCACTTGCTCTTCTGGCTATGCCACCGCCCTGGAGCCTTGTCCCCACTGCCCCCCGGCACTACTCCCCCACACCCCTTCCAGAGCAGTGTTCTCAATTTTTTGTTCATTCGTGCAGAATAAATTTTGTCATGCGCACCAAGGCATGTTCAGATGTGCACCACCCATCTCTGCTAGTCATCTGGGCAGCACTGGTATCTCTCCTGGGAGGCCACCCAAGTGCTCAGCATACAGGGAACATTGTTCCTGAGCCCCAGACCAGCTCTTCTAACCCACTAGCTCCGGGGACCCTCCCTGAGTACCTAGGAACCCTGACTCCCAGCCACTCCCTGCTCCCTCCCAAATGTCCTGGCTTCACTCTGCCCAGCCCTGTGAGTTTGTCCGGTGGGGGCCCTCTTCAGCCTCCCCTCCCCCAAATCTGTAGTCAGTTTTTGTAGCCCATAAACTCCAGCCCACAAAAGAGAGGCAGGGTGTGGGGCAGGGTGTGGGGCTGGGTGCTTTCTCACCAAGGCACCAGGAACCTGGCACTCAGCCCCGGTAGCTCTTCCCCCCAGCTTAGATAATGTCACATTCTTCACAGATCACTGCCGATAAAAACACTTGAGAACATTCCTGGCTCCGGTGTCTCTTATCCAAGGGCAGCGAAACCAGCTCGGCTGACGCTACCTAGTTACCTATTCACCTGCTCCAGACTCTTATGCTTGGAACAGGGCAAGGCAGATAAGAGCCCAAGACTTTAGCCTCTAGTACAGGGGTCTAATAAGGCCCCAGAGAGGGGGAAGAAATAAGCAACTGGCTCTGGAGGGTGGGGAATGGGATATGGGACCTAGCTCCTGCCAGGCTCCGGCCCATCGCTAGCCCCTGTCTGGCTGCTCTGGAGGGTGGGGAATGGGATATGGGACCTATCTCCTGCCAGGCTCCGGCCCATCGTTAGCCCCTGTCTGGCTGCTCTGGAGGGTGGGGAATGGGATATGGGACCTATCTCCTGCCAGGCTCTGGCCCATCGCTAGCTCCTGTCTGGCTGCTCTGGAGGGTGGGGAATGGGATATGGGACCTATCTCCTGCCAAGCTCTGACCCATCGCTAGCCCCTGTCTGGCTGCTCTGGAGGGTGGGGAATGGGATATGGGGCCTATCTCCTGCCAGGCTCTGGCCCATCGCTAGCCCCTGTCTGGCTGCTCTGGAGGGTGGGGAATGGGATATGGGGCCTATCTCCTGCCAGGCTCCGGCCCAGCGCTAGCCCGTCTGGTTCAGGGGAATAGGCCATGGCACTTTTCCCCTCGGGCGTGCTGACTTCGTGGAGGGCCTGGCTGGCCCAGAGCCAGGCCTGCACATTTCTGTGGGCTGTAGTCCTGGAGGTTTCAGTGCATGACACTCTAGAAAGATGAACCTTGGATTCCTGGAGAGGCCAGGACAGTCCTGGAGGGTGGGTGACTGCCCAAGCGAGGTGAGAAGGATACAGGCCCTGTCACCTCCCCCCTTTCCTGAAAGGGAAAAGCGCATTCTAGTTCCCACACCCTCCGGAGTGCAATTAGCTGAGCTGGGAGGTGTTAATCCCAGGGAAAGGGGATTTGAACAGCTCATTTCAAACCACATTTGCTTGGCACCCCCCAGGTCTGGCTGCTTTCCCTGTGGGCTTTCAGATTGGCGGGCTGCCCTGGAAAACCACAAATACGCTGGGTGCACCTTCCTGGCCTGGGGCAAAGCCAGCCCGCTCACCGCACTGGCTAATGGCTCTGGCTAGAGGCGAAGTGCCCCCACCCGGGGGTTGCCCCTAGCCAGGCTGCAGGTGTCACTGAACACAGGGAAAATGAGCAGGTGCAGTACAGGCTGCCAGACTCTAGGGGGAGCCAGAAGAGCCCCCCCCCCCCACCTGCACCCTGCAGCACAGCGCCCCCTGGGGACTGGGGCCAGCCCTGAGTGGCAGGGGAGAGCGCCCCCTACTGATCCCCTTCATGCTCCCTGCAGCACAGAGCCCCCTGGGGACTGGGGCCAGCCCTGAGTGGCAGGGGAGAGCGCCCCCTACTGATCCCCTTCATGCTCCCTGCAGCACAGCGCCGACTGGGGCCAGCCCTGAGTGGCAGAGGAGAGCGCCCCCTACTGATCCCCTTCATGCTCCCTGCAGCACAGCGCCCCCTGGGGCACTGGGGCCAGCCCTGAGTGGCAGGGGAGAGCGCCCCCTACTGATCCCCTTCATGCTCCCTGCAGCGCAGCGCCCCCTAGCGCCGCTCGGGAGCGTCGGGGCCAGTCCTGAGCGCTCCCTACCCCCCTGCGCGGGTCGTTCACACGCGCCAGCCCCGAGGAAGCGGGCGCGGGGAGGGGCTGATGGATTCCCCGCCCCAGGGCTCAGGGCTTTCATCCCCAGGGCAGGTGTGAAAGGAGCCAGCCCACCCCCGCGGAGCGCAATTAGCACCTTCCCTCTCTGCCCAGCCCCGGGGCCGTGGGAAGGGAAGTGCACACATGACATACACACAGTAGTGCCACCCCTCCCCCCACAGCACACACACACACACACACACACACACACACACCCTTCCTGCACACCCCCATTCATATACACACGCCTTCGTGCATGCCCGCATTCATGCACACAGAGCATTCATACACACACACACACACACTCACACATATACTGCATTCACACACCCCATCCACACCCTCCACACTCATTCATACATACACACACTACCCCCTTCCTACACATACCCCATTCATATATACCCCCATTCACACATACCCATCCACACACACACACACACACACACACACACACACACACCATTCTCACACATACACCACACACACCATTCATAGATCCACATCGTAATCACGCACACACCTATTGGTATCATACACACACCATCCCCTACGCACTTCATTCACATACGCACATCCCTTTCACACACACACACGCACCCCACCACATTCACAGACACACAACACACCACCCAATTAAAGAGACAAATTGCATCCACATTGCATCCCACATACACCCGCATTCATACACACCGCAGTCACACACACACACACATTCCACATCTAGTCACCATGACACCCCCACTCTTCCCCAGTGGGGGTGACAGGGCCATGGCTCACGTGCCGACGGCAGGAAATAATTTTTCCCCTTCCGGACCAGGAGCGTGAATCAACCGCACATTAATGGCTCATGAAACCCGAGACAGGAATGGCAGGCATGTGCCAAGACTCCCGCGCGACCCTACCATAACAGAGGTGTCGAACCGTAACAAAGCCCTGTGAGCAATGGAAAGAGAACGCCTTCCCCTGAGCAGAGCAATGAGAGAGTCTATCGTAATAGACCAGAGCAATGGGAGACCCTACAATAACAGAGCAGAACAACGAGAGATTCTACCATCACAGAGCAATGAGAGACCCTATAATAACAGAGCAGAGCAACGAGAGACCCTATCGTAATAGACCAGAGCAACGGAAGACCCTATAATAACTGAACAGAACGAGAGACCCTACCGTAATAGACAAGAGCAATGAGAGACCCTACCATAACAGAGCAGACCAGTGGGAGACCCTACCATAACAGAGCAGGACAATCGGAGATTCGACCATGACAATGCTGGCGCCCCGCAGTAGCGAGCAGGGCGGGGTGCGGCGGGGGAGCAGGGCCCGCCGGTAACGGGCTGCGCCGCGGGGCAGGGGAACGGGTCCAGGGGCAGGAGCCGGGGGCGGGGCCGGGCGGGAGGCGGGTCCCTGCGCAGCAGGTTGGGCGGCTTCCCTGGCTCGGGGCGCCCTGAAGAGGGGAGGGACCGGGCGGCGCGTCCCAGTGCAGAGCGCACCTGCCCCCGCCGCGCCTCGCCCGCCCGCCGCTCCCAGCCGCCAGCCAGACCCCGCGCAGCGCGCCCGGGACATGGGGCCGCCGCCGGCTCCCCTGGGGCCTCTGATCGGCCTCCTCTTCGGCCTGGGTGAGTGCGGGCCGGACCCCGGCGCCCCTCCCGCCCCCCTCTCCCGCCTCCCTCCCGCGTCCTCCTTCCCGTCCCCTGCGCCCCCTTCTCCTCCCTCCCTCCCGCCCCCTTGTCCCGCTTCCCTCCTGCGTCCTCCTTCCCGTCCCCTGCGCCCCCTTTTCTGCCCCCCTTCTCCCTCCCATCCCCCTTCTGCCCCTTCTCCTCCCTCCCGTCTCCCCCTTCTGCCCCTGCCCCCCCGCACCCCTCCCCCTTCTGCCCCTTCTCCTCCCTCCCGTCTCCCCCTTCTGCCCCCTGCGCCCCCTCCCATCCCCCTTCTGCCCCTGCCCCCCCGCACCCCTCCCCCTTCTGCCCCTTCTCCTCCCTCCCGTCTCCCCCTTCTGCCCCCTGCGCCCCCGCACCCCTCCCCCTTCTGCCCCTTCTCCTCCCTCCCATCCCCCTTCTGCCCCTGCCCCCCCGCACCCCTCCCCCTTCTGCCCCTGCCCCCCCGCACCCCTCCCCCCCATTCTGTTTTCGGCTCCTACCCTGTCCCCGCGCTCTGCCGGGCCGGTCTCGGGGCGCCCTGTTGCGCGCCGACCCATGGGTGCTGGCACTAGGGGTGCGGGGGAGCTGCCCCCCCGCTTGAAGCGGTTTCAACCATAGACAGGGGCAGTGCCCCCCCCCCCCCCCCGCATCGCCACTGGACCAGCGGCCCCCGGCCCAGGCTGGGGGCGGGATGGAAATCGGGGGGGGGGGGGGAGCGCTGCGCCGTGGTATTGACCCCGGCTTGTGCTGTGCTGTGTGAGGGGTCCGTGGGGTCCGTGGCGGTGGGTCCGGGTGGGGCAACGTGTGTGTGGGCTGGGTATGATGTGTGTGAGCGTCACGTGTGTGCGGTGTTGTGTGTGCGTGTGGCCCCTGTTGTGTGAGGGGGCGGGGTGTGTCAACGTGATGCACCCTAGTGGGGTGGGGTGGGGTGTGTTTCCCGGGTGTGATGCGCGCGCGGTGTGTGTCTCGGGGTGTGTGGTGTGTCTGTATGTTGCCCCTGCTGTGTGAGGGGTGAGGGGGTCTGTGTGATGCCCCGTTGTGTGAGGAGGAGGGGTGTGTGTGTGTGTGTGTGTGTGTGTGTGTGTGTGTGTGTGTGTGTGTGTGTGTGTGTGTGTGTGTGTGATGCATGCTGGTGGGGTGGGGTGTATTCCTGGGTTAGAGCTGTGTGTGTCTCCCGGTGTGTGGTGCTCCCCTGTGTGTGTGTGTGTGTGTGTGTGTGTGTGTGTGTGTGTGTTGCCCTTGCTGTGTGAAGAGGTGTGTGTGTGTGTGTGTGTTGCCCTTGCTGTGTGAAGAGGTGTGTGTGTGTGTGTGTGTGTGTGTGTGTGTGTGTGTGAGATGCATGCTGGTGGGGTGGGGTGTGTTCCTGGGTGTGATGTGCTTGGGTTAGAGCTGTGTGTGTCTCCCGCTGTGTGTGTGTGTGTGTGTGTGTCTCCCGCTGTGTGTGTGTGTGTCTCCCGCTGTGTGTGTGTGTGTGTGTGTGTGTGTGTGTGAGATGCATGCTGGTGGGGTGGGGTGTGTTCCTGGGTGTGATGTGCTTGGGTTAGAGCTGTGTGTGTCTCCCGCTGTGTGTGTGTGTGTGTGTGTGTGTCTCCCGCTGTGTGTGTGTGTGTGTGTGTGTGTGTGTGTGTTGCGGGACTGGGCTGGAAGGGCAGGTCCCTGCCCGGTGGCTCTACCTGGCTGGGCTGGAGGGTTTGTAGGTTCCTGCCGGGCAGGTTCCCCAGGTCTGTTATCTGTGGGGTGAGGGAGGGGTGGGGGGGGGAGGGGAGGGGCTGCTGCCCTGGGTTGGGAGCAGCTTTGTCTCTGCGCAGGGTTAGGGTTTGTGTGACACCGGCCAGCAGGCCCTGGGAGCCGCTTGGAGGAAGTGATCCCACTGAAACGTGTCCAAGGGGTCATGAGCCTCTGTGGGCGCAGGCCACTGCTCCGGATGACCGGTCGCCTGAGGAAGAGGCCGTGCCCACGAAGGCTCGTGACCCCACGGACATGTCGTTAGTCTATGAAGTGCTCCCAGACCAGCTGCTGTTCACCCTGCACAGACTAACTCGGCTCCCCCTCTGGCACTTTTGATCCCTAATGGTTAGAGCAGGGGTGGCCACAGGCAGGACTCCAGGGAGGGTGGTGGGGCCTAGTGGGCGGAGCAGAGACCTACAGAAAGGCCCCGAAGCCCTTTGCCAAGTGCCCTCTCTCCCCTTGTACAAACAGAGCTTGGGAGACTGAAACTCCCTGGGGGTCGCCTGAAACTCACAGGCTGGGCCCCTGGGACTCAAGCCCAGTGCAAACGGCCCCACGGCCCCTGCCTTGGGTGTGAGGCTTTGCTCCTGGGGGTTGCCTGGGCTGCAAGCTACAGCCCCGAACACCCCTCTTCCCCGCCCCCAGCGGGGCCCACCCAGGGCAGCACTCGGCCCCACACTCCATTGCCCCGGGCTATGTCTGCCTCTCTGTGCAGCCGGCAGTGGGACTCTGCCGGGGGCCTTTCCCCCTCCGATCCTGTCACACAGCGTGGGGGCAGGGAGGTGTGGCATGGGGCCTTTCCCCACACCTGACCCCATAGGGGGAGGGGCTGGCTGGGGCTGGGGGGCAGCCAAGGGGCCTTTTGTCTCTGGCGGGCGCTGTCTCTCGTTGGGAGGGGAGACTGGTTGGCCTGGGGTGGGGGAACGGGTCGGGAGTGAAGGTTTGGGTTTAATTTTGCCCGGGCCTTGCTTTAGGGAAAACCCAGCCTCGGACCTGCCCCTCGGGCCGTGGCTCCTGGGGTAACGGCCCAGAACCAAGGCGAGGTGCCGCCTGTGGGCTGGGGAGGGGAGCGCCTAACGCTCTCCCAGGGGTGGGCCGGCTCCCACCGCCCCGCTAGCGCAGCTGAAGCTGCCTGGGTTCCTCGCCGACAGGCCTACGGCCCTTGGGGACACGGTGTCCTGACGTCCCGCCGCAGGAACCTGTCCCGCAGGTCTGGCTCTATGTTTAGCCTCTTGGCTCAGGCGGGAGGAATGCAGGGCAGACAGGCTGCCACCAATGCCAGGTGCCCTGTGACTGGGTGCCAGGTCACACGGGGTAACCATGTGTCAGCCCAGCCTGCCCCGTGGGGAGCGGAGGAGAGGGGGCCAGCGGCCCATTGAGCCCCAGGCTGGGGCTGGCTCACGTGACGATGCTGAGACCTGGCAAATTCGTGTCACACAGGCCACTGAATGGGACATCAGGTGGGCAGGGGGAGATCAGTACTGAGCTAAGATGCCCTGTAGGGAAGGAGTCTCCAACTTAGGACCCAGTGCAGGTCTTCAACCCCCCTAGCGGGCCAGTGGGCACCCCCTCTGGCAGGGCACCCATGGGGGCAGGTAGGGTCTCCTTACATCCCCTCCCCCACGTGTCTCCTGGCTCTGCCTGCTGGCCCTTACGCTCCCCCCCCCCCGTGTGTGTCCCCCCGGCCCCGCCTGCCACCAATTTATAACCAGCCTGGGAGGGAGGGGCCCTGCTACCACCCCGACAGGCTAACGGGGCTTCCAGCTGCTCACGCCACGCTGCTGCCAGCACCAGCCGGAAGTCCCGGTGCCCCGGGGGAGGCGTGTGCAGAGCCTGGCCCATAGGTGTCAGCCGAGAAACGAGGGCCGTGCTTTGTGACATTGACGGGATCTCAGGGAGGCCAGCGCTCCTGATATGAGGCGTGGGACCCAGAGCATCCAGGCTTGTTTTTTGGGAAGCCTCGGCCACGTGGGTAGACTTAAGCCGGATCTGGGAACTTCACCACCTGCCGCCTCTATCAAACTGTGACCGCTCTGTCAAAGCCGGGTTGGCTTGCTTGCTGGTGCCGGGGGTTAGACGTGAACTCTGGCCGCCTGCTTCCTTTCCTGTTTTCAAGACAGACCTTCGGTCTCATGGTCTGAGGAGAAAAGCTAGAAAACGTGCCCCGAGTTCAGCCAAAGACCTCAAATGCCCAAGGCCAAATATCTAGATCCCCAAGTGTATTTTAATCTGGGTTTTCAAGGAGCTAAGCTCCTTTTTTTTGGGGGGGGGGGGGGCGATTCCTGGGTTTTGAAATCTTGGGGTTGGCACTACAGGACATGCGAGTTGTGCAAGACCCCAGCCAGAGACCAGGCGCCTACAAAAGGCATGAGAGCGAGTCCTCACTCTGACACTGGGATTCCCCCCTCCCCCGCTAACATCTGCACCCTCACGGTGGGATCCTGCCTGCCTCTCCCCCCCACTAACATACACACCCTTGCACTGGGCTCTCCTGCCCCTGCTCCGGGTAACGGGAAGCAAAATCCACCAGCCCGGCCTTGCTGGCTGCAGAAACACGTCACCTGGCCAGTGTGATTGGCATCCCCCCGAAGCAGCTAGCGCAGCTTCCCAGCCTGAGCAGGACCCTCTACGGCCAGGACCACATGGCACTGGGGAACGGGTGCTGCTGGGAGCCGGGTGCGTGGGTGAGTCCCTGAGCATCCCCCCTCCTCCCAGTGCGGGCCTGGTTAAATGACTCTTTCATGTACATTTCACTGTCCGGATTGGGGACGTAGTCGGGCCCTAGATGGCTCCCAGGCTGGGAGTGCGAGACCCCTGAGGGTAAAGGCCCCACTCCCCTCTGCTTTGTGGCAGTCGGTCCCCTTCCCTGGGGCTGGATCGGCTCCATAAAAGGGAAAACCCCCATGCCCTGTTCCCGCCCTCCCAGTCAGGCAGCGCCTGGAGAAGTGAAACTGACAGCCCTGCCTGCCTCTGCGGAGGAATCCGGGGCGATGCTTTGGACGGGCAGGGAGCAGTTCCTGGAAAAGGAGGGTGGCGCTGGGTGCGAGACAGAGACAGGCCAAAGGGAATCACCCAGCCAGGCTGCCGCGATGGCTGCTTGGTTCAAGGGCTTGTCTCATGGGCTGGGCTGGGGAGGAGACAGCCCCAGGCGCTGTGATGTTCCTGGTTCAGAAGGTGGCACTTTGCTCTGTCTGCGGAGACACTTGGCTCCCTGGTTCTGGGAAGGAAGAAGAGTCTAATGGTTGGAGCAGGGGGGGCTGCGAGTCTGGACTCCTGGGTTGTAACCTGGACTCTCGGAAGGGAGTTAAATGTAGTGGGTGGAACTTAGCTTTACTTTATTGCTGCATCGGCAGCTATTGAGCAGGGTCTAGCCTGGAAATGTAACGGGCTGTTCCCCCAGCAGGAATGAAGCTGTCCCTTGCTAACCCTTCCCCTCATTGTCATCCTGGGGTGCATGCCTGATTGTGCTTTTTTTTCCCCTCCTCTGACTAGGTGTACAACAGATCTCTGGACAAACAGGTAAGAATGTGGCTCTTCTCCAGATCATTTCCAAGTTACAGTGGGGGAGGTCTAGGTTGGAGATTAGGAAAAGCTATTTCCCTAGGCAGGTGGGGAAGAGTTGGGATGGGTTGAATCTCCATCCCTGGAGGTTTTTAAGTCTCAGCCTGACAAAGCCCTGGCTGGGTTGATTTAGTTGGGATTGGTCCTGCTGTAGGCTGGTCTTGATGTCTCCAACAGCCCTGTGATGGCCACAGCCTCCCTTGAATCATTCAGTCAGTAGAATTATTTTTTGGGGGGTGGAGGGGAGATTATTGGTGTGTTTGTGAAGCCACCATCCACGGGGGACAATTGTGTCCAATATAAACCAGTTCTCCCTCAGGGTATGAAGCAGGATTCGAACCCACCATCTCTTGGGTAAAGGCTCAAGCAACAACCAGCAGAGCTAAGGGAGGAGCTCCTGTGAGTGTAGGCTCATTCCACTCATGTGGGGGCCAGCCAGTCAAAGGAATGGTGCCCCCTAGAGGAGGAAGGGTGCGAACCTCTCTCCTCCCTTGTGGCAAGTGCGTGTTACAGAGTTAATCCAACCCAGCTCTCTCACTCGGGGCTGGGAAAGATCCACCCCCATGAGCGGCTGTTTCTGTTTCACTCGCTGCTTCTCTGCTCCCCTGCAGGAACATGTGGGATTCCTGCCATGGGCCGGATCGTGGGGGGCACGGATTCGCAGGCCGGGCAGTGGCCTTGGCAGGTCAGCTTGAATTTTCTGAATAATCACGTGTGTGGCGGCTCCCTCATCGCCCCCCAGTGGGTGATCACCGCAGCTCACTGCTTCCCACCGTAAGTAGAGCACCGGGGGGTGGGGGGGATGTGGGCCAGACCCATCTCTGAGAATTCCTTGGGGGTGGGAGCACGAGGCCGGGAAGGGGACGAGTCAGAAGGAGCCTGTATCTCCGTTTCTGGCCCTAAACCTGTTTGACTGGGTTTCTGTGGGCAAAGCTGCTCATTCTCAGTCTCCCCCCTCTTAACTCACTAGAACCCAGGAACGCTGACTCCCAGCCCCCCCGTTCTAACTCACTAGACCCCACTCCCAGCATGGATGTGTCCCTCTCCTCTCTCCAGCATAGAATCTGAGGCAGCATGGCGTGTGTCCTTGCCCCTACACTGCTGCCAACTAAGGGAGAGTCCCCATTCACTGAGGCTTCCTGCAGCCTGAGGTGCAGGCTTTTCTCCTGGCTGAGATCCCATGTCTTTCTCCCCCACCGTGCAGGGAAAACCCCATCGCTGACTATGAGGTGACACTAGGAGCCTATCAGCTGAGCAACCCTGGAGCAGACATCAAGGTGGTTTTGGTGGCGGAGGCCATCAAGTTCCCCAACTACACGGATGAAGGCTCCGGTGGGGACCTGGCTCTGGTGAAACTGAAAGAGCCTGTCTCCTACTCACGTACCATTCGCCCCATCTGCCTGCCGTCCGCGTCCGTCAGCTTCCCCAGCGGCATGAAATGCACCGTGACTGGCTGGGGGCACGTGCTTACTTCTGGTAAGTGCAGGGTTAACACGGCCTCCTCTGGGGCGAGGCAGCTGGGTAATGAAGTCGCGCCGGGAGATGGCTCCCCCGCTGCGGAGCTGCAGCTGTGTCTGGGGTGGGGCAGCTGGGTAATGAAGTCGCGCAGGGAGATGGCTCCCCCGCTGCGGAGCTGCAGCTGTGTCTGGGGCGAGGCAGCTGGGTAATGAAGTCGCGCAGGGAGATGGCTCCCCCGCTGCGGAGCTGCAGCTGTGTCTGGGGTGGGGCAGCTGGGTAATGAAGTCTCACAGGGAGATGGCTCCCCCGCTGCGGAGCTGCAGCTGTGTCTGGGGCGAGGCAGCTGGGTAATGAAGTCTCACAGGGAGATGGCTCCCCCGCTGCGGAGCTGCAGCTGTGTCTGGGGTGGGGCAGCTGGGTAATGAAGTCGCGCCGGGAGATGGCTCCCCCGCTGCGGAGCTGCAGCTGTGTCTGGGGTGGGGCAGCTGGGTAATGAAGTCGCGCAGAGAGATGGCTCCCCCGCTGCGGAGCTGCAGCTGTGTCTGGGGTGGGGCAGCTGGGTAATGAAGTCGCGCAGAGAGATGGCTCCCCCGCTGCGGAGCTGCAGCTGTGTCTGGGGTGGGGCAGCTGGATAATGAAGTCTCACAGGGAGATGGCTCCCCCGCTGCGGAGCTGCAGCTGTGTCTGGGGCGAGGCAGCTGGGTAATGAAGTCTCACAGGGAGATGGCTCCCCCGCTGCGGAGCTGCAGCTGTGTCTGGGGCGAGGCAGCTGGGTAATGAAGTCTCACAGGGAGATGACTCCCCCGCTGCGGAGCTGCAGCTGTGTCTGGGGCGAGGCAGCTGGGTAATGAAGTCGCGCAGGGAGATGGCTCCCCCGCTGCGGAGCTGCAGCTGTGTCTGGGGTGGGGCAGCTGGGTAATGAAGTCTCACAGGGAGATGGCTCCCCCGCTGCGGAGCTGCAGCTGTGTCTGGGGCGAGGCAGCTGGGTAATGAAGTCGCGCAGGGAGATGGCTCCCCCGCTGCGGAGCTGCAGCTGTGTCTGGGGTGGGGCAGCTGGGTAATGAAGTCTCACAGGGAGATGGCTCCCCCGCTGCGGAGCTGCAGCTGTGTCTGGGGCGAGGCAGCTGGGTAATGAAGTCTCACAGGGAGATGGCTCCCCCGCTGCGGAGCTGCAGCTGTGTCTGGGGCGGGGCAGCTGGGTAATGAAGTCTCACAGGGAGATGGCTCCCCCGCTGCGGAGCTGCAGCTGTGTCTGGGGCGAGGCAGCTGGGTAATGAAGTCGCGCAGGGAGATGGCTCCCCCGCTGCGGAGCTGCAGCTGTGTCTGGGGTGGGGCAGCTGGGTAATGAAGTCTCACAGGGAGATGGCTCCCCCGCTGCGGAGCTGCAGCTGTGTCTGGGGTGGGGCAGCTGGGTAATGAAGTCGCGCAGGGAGATGGCTCCCCCGCTGCGGAGCTGCAGCTGTGTCTGGGGTGGGGCAGCTGGGTAATGAAGTCGCGCAGGGAGATGGCTCCCCCGCTGCGGAGCTGCAGCTGTGTCTGGGGCGAGGCAGCTGGGTAATGAAGTCTCACAGGGAGATGACTCCCCCGCTGCGGAGCTGCAGCTGTGTCTGGGGCGGGGCAGCTGGGTAATGAAGTCGTGCAGGGAGATGGCTCCCCCGCTGCGGAGCTGCAGCTGTGTCTGGGGTGGGGCAGCTGGGTAATGAAGTCGCGCAGGGAGATGGCTCCCCCGCTGCGGAGCTGCAGCTGTGTCTGGGGTGGGGCAGCTGGGTAATGAAGTCTCACAGGGAGATGGCTCCCCCGCTGCGGAGCTGCAGCTGTGTCTGGGGTGGGGCAGCTGGGTAATGAAGTCTCACAGGGAGATGGCTCCCCCGCTGCGGAGCTGCAGCTGTGTCTGGGGTGGGGCAGCTGGGTAATGAAGTCTCACAGGGAGATGGCTCCCCCGCTGCGGAGCTGCAGCTGTGTCTGGGGCGAGGCAGCTGGGTAATGAAGTCGCGCAGGGAGATGGCTCCCCCGCTGCGGAGCTGCAGCTGTGTCTGGGGTGGGGCAGCTGGGTAATGAAGTCTCACAGGGAGATGGCTCCCCCGCTGCGGAGCTGCAGCTGTGTCTGGGGTGGGGCAGCTGGGTAATGAAGTCTCACAGGGAGATGGCTCCCCCGCTGCGGAGCTGCAGCTGTGTCTGGGGCGAGGCAGCTGGGTAATGAAGTCTCACAGGGAGATGGCTCCCCCGCTGCGGAGCTGCAGCTGTGTCTGGGGTGGGGCAGCTGGATAACAGCCGCCAACCAGTTTGGAGAGGCAGTGAAGGTGAGTTCAGCTGCAGGGAGGGCTTTAGGGCCATGTACCAGCCCCTGAGACCTGCTCTGGGACCTGGACCCGCCACCCCGCGCAGCTCGCCCTGGTGGCTCCCTTTCCCCCCCATGGAGGAGTAGGCTGCCCCACCCTGACTTGGCTGCTTTTGCTTCCCCCATGCAGTGAGCTTGCCCAATCCCAAGACCCTGCAGCAGCTGGAGGTGCCAGTCATTGGGCTGGAGACCTGCCGCTGCCTCTACAAGATCAACGCCGACCCCGCGGAGCCCCACGTGATCCAGGAGGACATGATGTGTGCCGGGTTCGCTGAGGGCAAGAAGGACGCCTGCCAGGTGAGCGGGTGCTGGGGGTCCGGCTCTCCGTAGAACTAAGGGCGGGGTTGTTAGGATATAGATATGTCCGTCCCTTCCTTGACCTTGGCCTCAAGGGCCCCTCCCCCCCTCGGCCAGTCTCCACCCGCCACAGCTACGCTTTAGTGACCAGGCATCTGTATCCCACTACTGCCACCAATCCCCCGCCTAATGCCCTCTCCACACCCTGTTCTTCCAGGGTGACTCCGGCGGACCCCTCTCCTGCCGCGTGGGAAATGCCTGGCTGTTAGCTGGGGTGGTGAGCTGGGGGGATGCATGTGGATCCCCCAACCGGCCCGGCGTCTATACCCGCATCCCAGCCCACATCGCCTGGATCAAACAGATCATCCCGGAGGTGGAGATGAGCAACGTGCGTGTGGATCAGGAGCCCGTCTCGGAGGAGGGGCTGTGCCCCAACACCACTGCTCACTCTGGCCCTTACGATGACGTCCAGCACCATCCCAACTGGCCCCGGCCAATCTCCCCGAAACAGCCGTTGAACCTCGCCACCTCCCACATCCTGGCTGTCAGCCTGCTGCTCTCCTGCCTGCTACTTCACACGCTCCCTGCCCTATAGCGCCCCAGCCATCAAGGTCAGCTCCGCAGGGGAACCCCACCCCTAGCAGTCCAGGGGCATCCGGCCCCCCGCAAAACCCAGCTGGATGGTCCCAGGACTTCAAAGACTTGGTTTCCCTCTCCACCTGACTATCCCTGTTTGGCTCACGTCGACAAGGGACTTGATGTGACTTCATAGCCCTGTTCCTGGCAACGTCGTTTCTGGCTGTGGTCCTGCAGACCCGTGTTCTGGCCAGCGGGGTCCTGCAAGCCTCGCTCTGGGACTCGCGCCGACCCACCCCCCAGGCCTCGCTCTGGGACTCACGCCGACCCACCCCCCAGGCCTCGCTCTGGGACTCACGCCGACCCACCCCCCAGGCCTCGCTCTGGGACTCACGCCGACCCACCCCCCAGGCCTCGCTCTGGGACTCACGCCGACCCACCCCCCAGGCCTCGCTCTGGTGCCCAAGTTCTTGCCAACTCCTCCAGCCTTGCTGTGATACCTCCCCCGCCCCGGGCCCACAATCTGGGCCATAGCAATAGGCAGCCCCAACTCCTGCTCTCAGGCCTGCGTCTGCCACCGCGGCACCTCGCAGGGCAGCCTAACAAGGTCCCATTCTCCCCCTCCCCATCCTGATTTTTCCAGGGTGACTCCGGGGGACCCCTCTCCTGCCAAGTGGGTAGTGTCTGGCTGCTGGCCGGAGTGGTGAGCTGGGGGGAAGCATGTGGGGCCGCCAACCGGCCCGGTGTCTACACCCGCATCCCAGCCCACGCGGCCTGGATCCAGGAGATGGTCCCAGAGGTGGAGCTGAGCGATGTGAGCGTGGATCAGGAGCCGGGCTCTGAGGAGGGGTTGTGCTCTGGGGCAGCAGCGTGTGGCCTGGCCCCCTGGCTGCTCTCCTGGGCCTTCCTGAGCCTGGCCCAGGCAGGGTAATGCCACCCTCGCCCACTCCTAACATAGTGGGGAGGGGAGCTGGGGGCATGGGATCTGCCGCTGGGATCATGGGGGCAGATACTCCAGTAGAACTGGATTTTGCCCCCCGCTTTCCCTCCTCCTGCTGGCGCTGCCCCAAAGGAGTCCCCCAGGCGGCAGAGTGGCCTCAGAAAGGGGCGCAAGGCCATCCCCAAGGACGGAGAAACACTCCCTCCTCCTTTCACCTGCGTCACGTAGAAACGGCCGGGTTTCAGTCCCACAGTGAGTCAAGGCAAAGGGATCTCAGCAGGAGCTGGCAGATCGCAGGGGGCGGCTCCTCGAGGCCAGCCGAAGCCCCAGGGCTGGGCCGGGCTGTCCCGGCAGAACTGGCTTTTCTACCCCGGGAGAATGGCGGAGGGAGGGAAGGTTGTAAGGAAATGGGAGTTCAACACACGCCCAGCTGGGAGCGCACAGGCCTGGCCCCGACTTTCAGGCATGGGGTCAGGCCAGGCGCCTGCTGGTTCTAAGCTTGGGGGGAAGGGGAGGGAATGGAAGGGCTTTGACATACGTGAAGGGTTTAATAAAGAGGAGCCCTGTGTTATGGAACTGGCTGTTAGGGTTTTTGTAAAGCATTTGGGGTGTTCTAACCACTGAACCCCACTCTCGTCCCAGAGCCGGGGCTCGCACCAAGTACCCGGCCCCCAGAACGGTCTGAGGGGCAAAGCAAGGCTGGGCCACGCCTGGCTAGCCCCAATGCTGGGTGCAGGGCAGTTACTCCAGCGCTGTGTCAATACGGCAGGGGAATCCGGCTGGGAGCCGCTCCAAGGAACCTGCTGGGTAGGGAGGCGTTAACGCTCCAGGGATGGGCAGGAGCATTAACACAGCCCGCAATGAAGTTCTGGGCTGCCTCCCCCAGGCCTAGAATCCCTCCACCACCTCCGCCCCCCCAGCTAGCATCCCTCCACCGCCCCCGCCCCCCAGCTAGCATCCCTCCACCGCCCCCGCCCCCACTGCTAGCATCCCTCCACCCCCCCTGTTCCCAGCTACCATCCCTCCACTGCCCCCACCCCTAGCATCCCGCTCCCCACCACCCAACCCTTCCCAAGGCAGGCTCATGACAGACGCACGCTGTTAACACTTTTATTTATGAAAAATACACACTTCTTAGAACAGAACAGTAGAGCTGCAGGCAGGGAGCAGCCGTGCAGGGGAGCTGTGGGGATGGGCTTGGGGGTGTCTGCGCCAGCCAGCCCCCCACGCCCAGCAGCGAGACTCACGCGTACCTCCAGCTGGTGGCACCAGGCTAGGGCTGGGAGGATGCACGATGTGCAGGAAGCCTGGAGACAGGCAACCCTGCTGTGTCTGGATGAGGGATGCCCCAGCCCTGTGGCCGCTCGGCTTCGTGTAGGGGAGGTGGGTCCTGTACTGGAGACCAGCCCCACTCAGCAGGGCCCCCCCCCCCCGCTTTTCTCCCAGGCCCTTATGGAGCAGACCCCAGGAAAAGGCAGCTCCAAGCAGTGGGGAAACACAAACCTTCGCCGGGAGTGAGTCCAGCAGTGGAGAAGGGGGTTGGAGGGCAGGTCCCAGGCTCCCGGGGCAGGAAGCAGCCCATGCACGGAAGTTTGAGGGGGACCCAGCTGAGGTGCTGGGGGAGGTGCCCCATCAAGGCATGTCTAGAACAGGCTCTTTCTCCAGTATATCAGCCCCGTATGGGGGACCAGAAAGGCAGGGCTACGCTGTGCTGGGCCCCAGCCCCCAGAGAGGCCGACTGTATGTGAGGAGGGAACCCCACGCTGCTGCCGGGCACACGTGGCATCCGCTCTCCCGGAGCAGCGCACCCCCACCCTTTCTCCAAGGCGGCATCCCCAGATTGACGGTCCAGGGTACCACCTGCCCAGGGCAGGAAAAGCTCAGCCATGGCTCTATCCCACGCTGCCATGCTCCAAGGGAATTGAGGTGCTGCAGGCCAGGCCGCCAACCCCAACACCCAGGCGGCTGGGTCACGCAGCCGGGGTCGCATCCGGTGCTCTGCAGTCAGGCGGGGCGCAGAGCCTCACCCAATGGAGGGGCTGCTTGGCCCCTGTATCCCACGAGCCTGTCACTTCTTGGACATCTTGGCCTGCTTGTGCTTGGGGGGCGCCCACTTGAGACAGATGGAATCCACTGGGGAGGGAAAACGAGGAGGGGGTGAGTTTGACAGAATCTACAACCCCCCCCCACACACAATGCTCCCAGAAGGGCCCAACCAGATCATTCTCCGCCCTCCACACACAGCCTGAGCCTCAGCAAACGCAGCAACTTGTGTGTGACTGACAGAGCCACCAGGAAAGCCCCCAGTACGGGCTGGAAGCCACCAGAAAATGGTCATTTCCCTAATGTCCTGGGGTGCTTCTGGACGGAAGGGGGTGATGAGAGGCCTGCAAGGGCATACAGCTGCGTGGTGACTGCGAGCAGCAAATAGCGCCAACGGACACCAGATGGGGAGGGCTCCGAGTTCCTGCAGGAAATATTTTCCTTGGTGTCTGACCCATGGATCTCACCCGTGTGCACAGGGTCTGACTCCAGCTGGAATTTCCCCCGGGTCACATCCAAAGATTTGTCACCCACCCTGCTGAAATCTGATTCCTTATTTCTGATGGGGCTTGGTCTGGTTTTAACTTGCAGCCCCTAGTTCTCGCTCTGTCCTTCGTCCTTCTCTGCTAGCTTAACGAGCCCGTTAGCACCTTCCCCCCCCCCCCCCCGTACTTTGACACCAAGGTCAAGCCACCTCACACTTCTCTTTCAATAAGCTAAACGGATCATGTGCCTTAAAGTTTCGCAATGTAAAAGGCCTTGGCTCCACCCTGCAATTATTTTTTTTGGCAGCCAAAGGAAAATGCTCCGCTCTCGTTAAGGCTGCAATACACGTGCACTTCAAGTGAACCCTGGAAACGTTCTCTATGCAACCTTTCAGCCAATTACGCAGGGAGGCAGCCTGCAGCCGTGGGAATGCAGTTTGTGCTGTAATACAGTGAAAAAACTGCCGCAGAGCTGAGATGCAGCCACCTCTGGGGTGAGGCAGCTGGGTACCAGCAACACAGCGATGCTGCAGGGGTGTAGTTCACCTGGCACTGAAATGCAGCCACCTCTGGTGTGGGACGTGGCAGCTGTGTCTAAGCCACTCAGCAACACGTCAGTGGCTCTGGAGGACGATCGGTGTCTCCAGTCGAGGTTCAAAGCAAAATGCATCTTCCTCCAACCCCCACCTTGGCATTTCCAGCCCAGAGGTGGCTGGAGAGCTGAGCAGCGTTGCTGTTAGCCAGCGCCACCCCAGAGCAGACGCATTTCAGGGAGGGGTGTGCAAGCCCCGCTTTTGCAGCCTGTGAAGAGCTTGGAGCTGTCCCTGGGAGAGAGGGAAGCAGGCAGCTGGCTTGGGATGAGAGAGGCGCTCTCAGCCTCTGGTTACTTAACGGGCAGTGCCCCGCCCATCACCTGCCCTTGGAAAAACAACGGCCTGCTTCAGAGAACCTGGAAACCTGAGAGCGGCCAGGGAGTGCTCAAAGGGGTGTTTGTCCTACCCGGGCCTCTAACAGGGCTGCTTTGTGCTCAGGCTTATCGCTGCTCTCTTGGCCTACACAGGCGGGGAAGGAACGTGCCAGTGAGCTCAGTGGCACGTCCCGCCCCCATGAGCCAAGCAGCCACGCGGTGCGCCCTAGTGAGGGAAGGCTGAGTCCCACTCCTTGGCCCCGGAGCAGGGTCAGAGCCAGGTCCCCGAGCGGGGAGCAGCCCACTACCTGTGATGGGAGGCTTCTTGTACTGGGCGCTCTTCAGATGTTCCTCCACCAGCTTGGGCGTGACGCAGATGACGTGCTGCCCCTTCCAGTATTTCACCATGTTGAGGGACTGCAGCGTGCTGATGATGTCGTTCTGAGTGATGCTGGTCATCTGGCTGCAGGAGAAGGGGGGGCGGAGGCGTTGGCAGCAGCTGCGCCAGGCTGGGGCTTGGCGCGCTCAGCAGGAAGGGCCAGCTCAGGGCTGGGATGGGAAGACACCACAGCGGGTGTGGGGCTGAGTCAGGGTACCCACCCCCAGGCAGTGCTCAGGGGCGCTGTGCTGCATGAAGCAGGGCAGGGGCTCAGTAGGGGGCCCTCTGCCCTCATTCTGCTGTGGCTCTGCAGCACGGGTGGCCGACTCACGGCTCTGGAGCCGCACGAGGCTCTTTGATTGAAGAAATGCGGCTCCTGCTGGTTGTGAGCCATGCCCCAGCGCCTGCTCATGGCCGGCTGCTCTGCGCATGCATCCCAGTGCCTGGCGGGAGAAGTGTGTGGCGGCAGCTCCAAGATCCAGGCATTAGGTTAGAGTGGGGAGAGGGGAGGGGAGGATAAGGGGGGTACCGGGGGAGGGGGGGCACATTGGGTTAGAGTGGGGATTGGGGGGGAGGGGCGCTGAAGCACCTTAGACTCAAAGTTTTATAAGGCAGCCAACAGATGCCATATTTAAATTCCAGGGCAAAAAAAGAATCAGCATGTACCTGGCTTACACCTTGTTTCTTTAAAGAAAATTCAAAGGCTACTGTTTGCCAGGCTGAAGCAATTATTCTGACATATGAGTCTCTCCCTTCCTGTTTTTGAACCTCTCCTATTTGCAGTCTGGGACAGACCTGAATTTTTAGAACTATAAAAAAGCCACAATCTTCATTAAAAAAAAAAAAAATAAATAAAAATGAGGAAACCAGCCCAGAGATCAACAAGCTGGAGTGAAACAGGTGCTTCAAATTGTGCTAATTTACTTCTCCATTCAGTTTAGTTTTAAAAATGTCACAGCATATAATAGGGCAGTTGTGCCCCATTGAAAATACAAGGTGGGGATGCTTTTTTTTTTTTTTTTTTAGTGTGAGTATTACTGTATTTTTAACGTTTTTTTTTTTTTATTTTAATTTGATGTTTGTTCCTGGTCAAGATCTACGGACGGGCAGTGAAATTTTTAAGTGACTAGAGACTTTATTGGGTTTTGTCCGAAATGTCCTGCAATGTTATTTTTATAAATTATCACTCTCTCTTTCTCTCTAAATATATAATACGTGGCTCTTCATACTCTAGCTACTCCTATTTTGGCTCTTCATCTCTAGCTGGTTGGCAACCCCTGCTCTACCCGGCTCAAGGGGGGGTGCTCCCCCATCTGCGTCCCTGCTGCAGCCCCGCTCCCTCGCTCACCTGAGGTCTTTAATGGACAGGGTCCCTCGGAAGTCCCTCAGGATCTCCAGCAGCACCCAGGACCAGTAGCTCCGGTAGCTCAGCTTGCCCAGGTCCGAGAGGGGCTTCTCTGGGGAGCCCACCGTGCTTTCCAGCTTAGACAGCTCATAGCCTACGGGCATGGAAAAGGGTGGGGATAGATCAGAGCCCCTGGCCTGGGAGTGCGGGAATTCTATGGCATTCCCTTCTGAGAACTCTGTGCACAGAGGCTGGGGAGGGACAGTGTCTCAGGACAGGAATCATCCTTCCTGCCCCCCGCTACTGGGACCTCTTCTGGGGGCAGCAGGGAGCTCACTCAGTGGCAGTCCAAGAGGGGAGCCACTTCCTCCAATCCGAGAACCTACCAACTCACTGCCCGCATGGCGACAGCATAACCAAGGCCAGTGCCAGGCTACTCACTGAACGCGATGAGAAACTTGCCATAGCCTCGTCTCTGGTAGGGGGGCAGGGTGAGGATACAGGCCACGTTGTTCCCATCCGGAGACTCCTTCTCCTAAGCACAGAGAAGGCACAGACAGTGTTACCCACAGCGGGGGAGGACGGGGCAGGAACAGAGGGGGAGCAAGGCTGGACCCAGACTGGCACAGGGAGGGGAACCAGCGTTCCGCATGTGGGCTCAGAGATAGCTCCCATCGGTCCCAGTCACTGCAGATCAGCGGGGGACTGGTGCAAGCTGACAAAAGGTTGTTCCAATTCCCAGGCCCAGAGCTGGGCACAGAACCCAGGAGTCCTGGCTCCCAGCTTCTTCCACTTTAACCCACGCGACCCCCCCCCCCCCCCCCCAGAGCTGGGGATCAAACCCAGGAATCCTGCTGCCAGCCTCCCAGAGCTGACTCCAGGTGCTACCTTGGAGAAGTAGCCGACGATGTGGGCTCCCTGCCTGTCGACCTCGGTGAGGATGTAGAAGACGAAGGGCTCCACGTCGAAGTAGAGAGTCTTGTGGTCTAGGAAGAGCTTGGCCAGAAGACACAGGTTCTGGCAGTAAATCTGAGCAGAAGCAAGAAAAGCAGCCATCAGACAGCACAGGACTCGCCCAGCCTGGGGCACCCCTAAGAAGCCGCCAGTCACAGGGAAGGATGAGGGAGCCGACTGCTGGGGACAATCCAGTCCTGAGTGGGGACTGGCTAGGGGAGCCCTGATGGAGCGACTCTCTCTCTGCTGGGGAACACCAAGTGGGACTGGCGAGATGGGTCTGATTTATAGCCCTACAGCCTTTTTTTTGGGGGGGTGGGAGGGGGCAGACACATGCTGGGCTCCTCGGAGCAGAACCGAGGTACCGCGGTAGCAGGGACCTCACTGGGGGTAGCGCACTGGGACGCCCAACAGCCCTGCCTCACCTTGTGATCTTTGCCATCCACTTCATAGACCGAGATGTTGTTCTTCCTGTAGATCTCCTTCCCTGGTGGCTGTCTCCACTGGCATTGGCCCTGCCACAGAGAAACTGTCGGGCACTGGCCAAGCCAACACAATGCTGCTGGTGCCCCTCAATCCTGACACAGCCCCCAGCTCCCCTTTAAGCGCTGGCAGGGTCCCTCAAGCCCAAGCCCCCCTGCTATCCCAGCCCTGGACAAGCCCCTCCCCCCAACAGATACGCCACTGCCCCGGGCTTCCCACCTCCACAGCTCCGCCGCCACTAGGGCTTGGCCCTTACTTACTAGGTGGTACCTGTAGCTCTTCTCGAACTTCATGTATTTCAGACAGTACTCGCAGATCCACAGCTTGGGCTGCTTCCCATAATCCTCCGGGAAGGGGGAGAAATACCAGGCATCGATCTCATAGTGGCCAATGTGGATCTTATCTACGTATTTCACCTTGGTGATCTGGGAGAGCAGGGAGCAGAGGACACTCCAGGTTAGCGATCAGAGCAAGGGCCCGGGGTCCCGCCCTTTTAGATGCCAGGCCAATGCCCTGGGCCACTCACCGCCTCATGCTCCTTCTCCAGGGCAGCTGTGGTGGGATCCATCTCTGCGTAGGTCTATGAGGAGACAACCCAGTATCAGGCAGCTGCCACACTGCATCACAGAGTTTAACTGAGGCCACACTGAACCTTCCACCCCAACCCCTACAGCATAGCGCCCCCTGGTGTCAGCACTGACTAGGAGGGAAGACTGCTCCCCTTTGAGCTCCCCAGCCCTGATCCAGGCAACATCCCTTCCCCCCAGTGCACTTGCCTTCTGAACATGGTTGATCTCGTCATGTTTGCGCTTCTGGTTGCGGGTGATCTTACGCTCGGGTTGCTCTGACAGCTCGTTCATGTACTGGTCTGTGTTCTTCTGCACTGCATCTTTGACTGTCTTGGTGAGGGCCAGCCGGTTCTTATCTACCCATTCATCCAGGCGCCGGTTGACTGTGGTTAAGATGGGGCAGTAAGGAACCTATCCAGCTTCTATCTGTAGAGTGACAGTCTCACCATGTCCCAAAACACTCAACACCTGGGCACTGGAACCAAATGGTCCTGATTTTAGCCCTCTAGAAATCACACCCCTGCCAAAGTCAGGTAGAGCAGACATATCCTTAGATCTCCAGTGCTATAGAAGGGCAAAGTCCTCTTTGCCCCTAGGAAATCCTGTAATGAGGAATTCTGCAGGGTAATTTCCCATAGATTTGTGGGGGTATGGGTGAGAGACTCATGGTAAAGGTGAAAATGAGGCAGTTATGAATATGAACTATGGGGAGGAAAGGAATTAACAATATCACACTCTTAGGTGCTTCCATAGTGAACTTAGTAAATAGTCACCCACATTAATCCCCCTCCACAGGAACAAAACCCAGGGCCGTACTCACATCCGACATAGTGCACATAGTATTCCTCCCGGGCCTCCTGCTCGTTGAGTCGTGACTGAATCACCTCGGCTGAGTCTGCAAGACAATCACCAGGTTAGTGCCAGCTTAGATGAGCAGAGGAAGTAAGAACGAGTGGGTTAGGTGCAATGTCTGCCCTGAAAAATGGTAGCCCTTTTACACTGAATGACAGACAAATGCTTTACTAAGGTAAACAATGAGAAGTCCTTTATGGACTAACAGATTTACTGGAGCACAAGCTTTCGTGGGCAAAGACCCACTTCGTCTCATGCATCTGACTAAGTGGGTCTTTGCCCTCCAAAGCTTATGCTCCAATAAATCTGTTTGTCTATAAGGTGCTACAGGACTTCTCGTTGTTTATGCAGATTCAGACTAACATGGCTACCCCTCTGATCCTTTACTAAGGACACATCCGTCTCAGGGGGAAAAGCCTTCTTAGTGCAGAATTAGAGCACCCACCCATAGAACTCACGTGGAATAACAGCTATGCTTTAGATTTACCCTCTGGTTTATTTTCCAATAGCTTCCCCATGAAATCTCAGAGATTTAGGACATATTTAAATTTCTCCTATTTCAGGCAGTTCTATAATGTCAGTTTACACTGGTGCAGTGAAAAAGAGTGGGAATGGGACGTATTGGGAGGGGGAAGCCTTTATGCCATGTCCTGTGGGCACATGGTTGGGAAAGTCTGAGGGCTAAGTGGCACTGGTGATCAGAGAGATCAGGACCTACTTTCACAAGAGGGGCAGGTCTCTCACCCCAGGACCCGTCTGTGCGGCAACACAGAGCTAGAGGATGAAGGGGGAGAGCTGGAAGCCCTGGGCTTATCCTGACTAAAGATGTTAAATTGCAGTTAATTGACTAGTTGATGGAGTTTCCATCAGCTCGTCGGTAGGCACCTGCTGGGGCTCTTGTACATTTCGAAGGAGGAATGTGGAACTCTGCAGGCAGCAGGAAGTCTTTGGGCTGCACTGGGACAGCTTTGAAATGTACAAGACTCTCCAGCAGGGGCTCTTGTGTATTTCAAAGCCACAGTGCCCTCATGGAGCCGAGGTCAGGACTAGCTGGGGAAGGGGGGGGGGTACGGGATGGAGGGATGGACGAGGACTCAGAGTCCCCTGCTGACCCCGGGGCTCCATGCTGGCGGCATGTCTGGCTCAGCTGTGCAGCGCTGCTGCTTTGAAATGCCCCTTCTCCCCCCCCCCCGCGTTGCTCTGATACAGCAAAGGGGGGGTGGGGGGGGGAGTCGACTAGTCCTGCACATTTCCAATCCCGACAGGGCTTCTCTGGGGCCGGGTCTCTCCCACAGGGGCTGGGGGCGGCGCAATGGGAGTGAGGGCAACAGGCGGGCCCAGAGGAGAGTGCGGGGGGGGGGGGGGGCCCTGGCGGCCCCAGGCACAGGCCAGAGACCGGGCTCAGGGCGGAGGGGAACCCGGGGGAGCAGGGCCCAAAGGGGTTAGCCGGGGGGGAGGGGTTAGGACGGGGGGTGGAGGGAGTCCCGGGGGGAGTCCCGGCGGGGGGGGGGGGAGTTCCGGGAGCGGTTCCGGGGGGGGAGTCCCGGCGGGGGGGGGGGGGGGGTGGGGCGGAGGGAGGGGTCCCGGGGGGGGTGGTGTCCCGGCGGGGGGGGGGGGTGTCCCGGGGGGTTTCCCGGCGGGGGGGAGGGGGTCCCGGCGGGGGGGGGAGTCCCGGGGGGGTCCGGCGGGGGGGGGGGGGGGACTCACGCCAGGTCCCGTCCGCGCGCCGGCACAGGTAGGTCTCCCCGATCTCCACGGTGACCTCGGCCTCGCGCGGCGGCCCCGGGCTCAGGGTCCGGGCCTCGCGCTCCTCCTCGCCGCCCGGCCCGGGGGGGGCTCCCGCCGCCCGGCTCGGCCGCCATGACAGGCCGGAAGCGCCTCGCGAAAACAAACCGCCGCCCGCCCGCGCGTGGCGGGCGCCCGGAGGTGACGTCACGCGCACCGCGTCACGTGCCCGCGGCAGCCGCGGGGCCAGGGTCTCGAAGGGAGGCGGCAGGACGGCACCCTCCCGGCATGCACCGCGCCCTGCGTCCCCAGCCTCCCGGCATGCACCGCGCCCTGCGTCCCCAGCCTCCCGGCATGCACCGCGCCCTGTTCCCTTCATGCTGCGCCCGGTACCCCAGTGTCCCCCCCCCACCCCAGCATGCACCGCGCCCCGTACCCCAGTGTCCCCCCCATCCCAGCATGCACCGCGCCCCGTACCCCAGTGTCCACCCCCAATCCCATCATGCACCGCGCCCCGTACCCCAGTGTCCCCCCCCCACCCCAGCATGCACCGCGCCCGGTACCCCAGTGTCCCCCCCCACCCCAGCATGCACCGCGCCCCGTACCCCAGTGTCCCCCCCCCACCCCAGCATGCACCGCGCCCCGTACCCCAGTGTCCCCCCCATCCCAGCATGCACCGCGCCCCGTACCCCAGTGTCCCCCCCCCATCCCAGCATGCACCGCGCCCCGTACCGCCAGTGTCCCCCCCCATCCCAGCATGCACCGCGCCCCGTACCCCAGTGTCCCCCCCCCATCCCAGCATGCACCGCGCCCCGTACCCCAGTGTCCCCCCCCATCCCAGCATGCACCGCGCCCCGTACCCCAGTGTCCCCCCCATCCCAGCATGCACCGCGCCCCGTACCCCCAGTGTCCCCCCCCATCCCAGCATGCACCGCGCCCCGTACCCCCAGTGTCCCCCCCATCCCAGCATGCACCGCGCCCCGTACCCCAGTGTCCCCCCCATCCCAGCATGCACCGCGCCCCGTACCCCAGTGTCCCCCCCCATCCCAGCATGCACCGCGCCCCGTACCCCAGTGTCCCCCCCCATCCCAGCATGCACCGCGCCCCGTACCCCAGTGTCCCCCCCCATCCCAGCATGCACCGCGCCCCGTACCCCAGTGTCCCCCCCCATCCCAGCATGCACCGCGCCCCGTACCCCCAGTGTCCCCCCCATCCCAGCATGCACCGCGCCCCGTACCCCCAGTGTCCCCCCCATCCCAGCATGCACCGCGCCCCGTACCCCAGTGTCCCCCCCATCCCGGCATGCACCGCGCCCCGTACCCCAGTGTCCCCCCCATCCCGGCATGCACCGCGCCCCGTACCCCCAGTGTCCCCCCCCATCCCGGCATGCACCGCGCCCCGTACCCCAGTGTCCACCCCCAATCCCGGCATGCACCGCGCCCCGTACCCCCAGTGTCCCCCCCAATCCCGGCATGCACCGCGCCCCGTACCCCCAGTGTCCCCCCCATCCCAGCATGCACCGTGCCCGGTACCCCAGTGTCCCCCCCCAATCCCAGCATGCACCGCGCCCCGTCCCCCAGTGTCCCCCCCAATCCCAGCATGCACCGCGCCCCGTCCCCCAGTGTCCCCCCCAATCCCAGCATGCACCGCGCCCGGTACCCCAGTGTCCCCCCCCCATCCCAGCATGCACCGCGCCCGGTACCCCAGTGTCCCCCCCCCATCCCAGCATGCACCGCGCCCCGTACCCCAGTGTCCCCCCCCATCCCAGCATGCACCGCGCCCCGTACCCCAGTGTCCCCCCCATCCCAGCATGCACCGCGCCCCGTACCCCCAGTGTCCCCCCCAATCCCAGCATGCACCGCGCCCCGTACCCCCAGTGTCCCCCCCAATCCCAGCATGCACCGCGCCCCGTACCCCCAGTGTCCCCCCCAATCCCAGCATGCACCGCGCCCCGTACCCCCAGTGTCCCCCCCAATCCCAGCATGCACCGCGCCCCGTACCCCCAGTGTCCCCCCATCCCAGCATGCACCGCGCCCGGTACCCCAGTGTCCCCCCCATCCCAGCATGCACCGCGCCCTGTACCCCAGTGTCCCCCCCATCCCAGCATGCACCGCGCCCTGTACCCCAGTGTCCCCCCATCCCAGCATGCACCGCGCCCTGTACCCTAGTGTCCCCCCCAATCCCAGCATGCACCGCGCCCCGTACCCCAGTGTCCCCCCCAATCCCAGCATGCACCGCGCCCCGTACCCCAGTGTCCCCCGCCATCCCAGCACGCACCGTGCCCCGTACCCCAGTGTCCACCGCCATCCCAGCACGCACCGTTCCCAGTACCCCAGTGTCCACCCCCATCCCAGCATGCACCGTTCCCAATACCCCAGTGTCCACCCCCATCCCAGCATGCACCGCGCCCCGTACCCCAGTGTCCACCCCCATCCCAGCATGCACCGTTCCCATTCCCCAGCGCCCTTTCCTGTCACCGCCACCCCTTGCACAGAACCCAGGAATCTGGCTCCCAGCCCCCCGGGAAAAGGGGCCAGGCATCCTGCCTACTCCCCCCCCCCCCTCTTTCCCCACCCGTGCACTCACCAGGTAATCAGACCGGGCACGGCAGGGGTGTTGAAACGGGTGTGATTTATTGGGGTTTTACGTCAAAGGAAACATCACCCGCGCGCCCGTACAGTCAGTCAACACAAGACAACCACAGACAGGGAGGAGCCATCCTAGGTTCCTTCCCCTTCCAAACATGACAACATCCAACGTGATTCCATCATAATGACTCAAGTATGAGCACAACATTGTTGCCTTCTCTCCATGGACCAGCCAACAGCATATGAGCATGACTAGTACTGACAGCTCAAGTTAATCTCTGATATTACTGTAAGCATTTTCTTTAGCCCTTTGATTTGAATTGCCAATAGCCCATGGGTGTAGTTTGGCTAATGACCAGAATATCTGTTTGGATTACATTTAAATTAAAAACCCCCCTAAAACCTGCTAAATTCACAAAACAGAATTAGGGTGATCTAAGGCTATCGCCCAGTATTACTAGAATATACAATACAATCCTTTACTACGTGACCACTCAACAATGGCCCATTTGAGCATAACACTTGGCCAAGCAACACTGGACAGCATGTAACACTAGGGATACGCATCTTTATCCACCACAGCCTCAGTTACAAGGAGGTAGTAATTTGAATCTCTGTCTACAGTCCCCAAATTATATCATAATTCATTCATGTAGTGTACTTAATGCCCTCTAGTGGCAGGTCTATTTACAGTATTAATACTTATACCATGCTTTTAAATATTAACTGAAAATACTCAGGTCAGTAGTGTTATCACCCTATTTAAGAGGGGGGAAAACAGAGTGAAGAAATTACTTGCCTGCTTATGGTCAGCAGCAGACACAGAAACAACCCAGGAGACCTGATTCTCAGTCCTTCCTGCTCTCACTAGACCACATTCCCCACCCCTAGAGGAGAATACCGGCCTCCAGTTCTCTTTTGGGCGCTTGTCTAGATGGGGACACTGACCAAAATTGATGTGGAACAAGTTCCCCATGTGGCCACTCTCCTCTGGGATAATTAGTGAGCTTATGAAACAGAGCACTTATGCAGGAATCAAATCCCTCTTCTCCCAGAAGAGAGAACCCACCCATGACTGCAGTAGCTTCTGTTTCCCAATGCAGATAAGCCCTCTCTCTTCTGCTGCAATGGATGGAACCTGCTACAATGACTTGGTGCGATGAGGTTAATACTGAGGTGGGGAGTTTAGATTTGAATTCTACCCACTCCTTCCTTCAACTACTTATAAATCTCCACCATAGCACCAGAGCAGAGCAGGGCTGGTATTGTTCCCAATACACAAACACAGAACTAGCATACACAAGGCGATATAACACAGTCAAAATTCCAAGAACACTGCCTTTGGTACTGTTCAGAGTCTACAGTCTGTTAGTCTCTAGAACGGAAGGGTTCTCAATTGCAGAAAGTTATTTCGAGTAGGCTTCACTTAAATTTAGTGTGGCAATAACTAACCAGTAGGCTCTCTGCTTGGGAGCTCTGATCCCAACAGGAGAGTACTGAACAGTTGTATATAACCAGCTGCCCTAGACAAGAGGGGCACCCCAGAGCAGTCTGGCTCTGGGAAAGGTTCAAACATACTAAAGTAGTATCTCTCAGGCTGGGAGCAACTTGCTGGGAACACAACTCCAGAGCGCTGACTCCTTTCACTAAGCCACTAGACCCCCCTCCCCAACCTCTCACTAGGAACCGAACCCCGGAGTCTCCACTGCCAGCCACCCTGTTCTATCTCGCTCCCCTCCTAGAGTTCAGGGTAGAACCTAGGACTCCAGACTGATACTCTGCCTCCTTACCAGATCCAGAAAGAAAACCTAGGAGTCCTGTCCCCCTTTGCTCTACCCACTAAATTCCACTCCCCTTCCAAAGCCATGGAGTCCTGATTGCCAGTCCCTACCCCCACCCTAACCACTAGATCCCACTCCCACAGCTGCAGGAAATCTAGTCGAGGAATTCCAGTGCTCCAATGCAGGAGGTTCAAGGAATTCCCGTCCTAAGTCAGGAGGACGTTAACCCCCCCCAGTGTCAGGACGGCCACCGGTTCCTCTCCTTGGTGCAGCTTCTGGTGGCGGGTGAATTGCTGCTTATAGCGGAAGCTCTTCCCACAGACGCTGCAGCCGTAGGGCTTCTCCCCAGTGTGGATGCGCCGGTGCTTGACCAGTTTGGAGTTGACGTAAAAGCCACGCCCGCAGTCGGGGCAGCGGAAGGGCTTCTCGCCGGTGTGGATGCGCTGGTGCTCGATGAGGGTGGAGCTCTGGCTGAAGCGCTTGCCGCACTCGGTGCACTCGTAGGGCCGCTCCCCGGTGTGGGTGCGGTGGTGGGACACCAGGTGGGTCTTCTTCTTGAAGCGCTTGCCGCACTCGCCGCAGGCGAAGGGCTTCTCCCCGGTGTGGGTGCGCTCGTGCTTGATGAGGTTGGAGCTGAGGCTGAAGCACTTGCCGCACTCCCGGCAGCCGTAGGGCTTCTCGCCCGTGTGGGTGCGCAGGTGTTTCACCAGGTTGGAGGTGCGGCTGAAGCGCTTGCCGCACTCGGGGCAGTGGAACGGGGTCTCCCCGGTGTGGGTGCGCTGGTGCTCGGTCAGGGCGGAGCTGCGGCTGAAGCCGCGCCCGCACTCAGGGCAAGTGTAGGGCTTCTCGCCTGTGTGGGTGCGCTGGTGACCCAGCAGGGTGGAGCTCTGGCTGAAGCGCTTGCCGCACTGGCCGCAGACAAAGGGGCGCTCGCCCGTGTGGATCCGCATGTGCTCGATCAGCACAGAGCTCTGGCCAAAGCTCTTATCACACTCCGTGCACCGGTAGGGCTTGGTCGCCGGCCGCCGGGCAGCAGGGCAGGCCGGTTCAAGGATGCCCAGAAGGTTGATGAAACCTGGTTCGGAGCAAGCATGTTGAATCCGTCTTCTCCTCGCAGGGCCTCTCCGCTGGTGCCCTGGGACACAGACATTGGGGCACGCCCCCCGGGGCTCCACTTTACTCGCTATCCTGATGCCTGCCAGGAAAGAAGGATTCATAGGTTATCTGGAGAGAAGAAGCCGCTGTGATTATCCCGCCTGCCAGCAAAACGCTTGGAATGGGTTTGGGACACAGCCTCTCTTTGCTGTGTCTCTACAACATCTGGCACAATGGCTCCCATGCACTATGGTAATATATCTAAAACATCACGTACTGCGCCTCTCAGCTACACCGAGATCCTGATGCATAAGTGGGCTCCTGGGTGTGACCGTGACACACCGAATAAATAACGTACAGCACCGAGCACAATGGGATCCTGCTCGACGGCTGGGGACTGGAATTCCTTCCCTGCACCAGGGAGAAAGGGGATGGCAGAGGGGTGAAGGACCTTGATCACTGGGGGCTGATCCTAGACAGAGCTGTCCCTAGAGGGGGCAGGCTGGCTCTGCCCCCCACCTGAGCCCGGGCAGGGCTGGGAAAGGGCATCAGAGTCAAAGGCAGGCGGGGAGGGGGATGCAGGTCCCAGCGGTGCCCTTGTCTCCCGGACCGTGGTGCATCACCTGGCAGCTCCCCTTCCTCAGAGCCCCGCCGAGCCGGGCCCCCCGGCTCCGCCCCGCCGGGCTCCATCAGCGCAGGGAGCCCCGCTCAGCCGGCTCCATGCCGGGCTCCCGACAGCAGCTGCCCGCAGCGTTCCGCTCGGCAGCCCAGCATTCCAGGGGGAACCCACTGATGATGTCAGAGACCAGGGTCACGTGATGAAGGGAGCGGGAGGGGGGGCGCTGTTGCTAGGAGACCGGGACAGGCCTGTAGGGCCTGAGTACTTGGTTCCTGCAGGATCCATTGTTGTTAATAAAGATGCGCGGGGGCCTGTGGTCCTCTCGTATCCCAGCATGCACCGCGCCTGCAGCGTGTTTCACCTGCTCCCCACAGCTGGCAGGGGAGCCCCTGTCTCCTGCAGCTGCCAGCCCCGCCCCCCCAGAGAGCCCAGGAGTCCTGGCTCCCAGCCCCGCCCCCCACTTTAAACCCCCAGCCCCCCTTCCCCAGAGAGCCCAGGAGTCCTGGCTCCCAGCCCCCCCCCACTTTAACCCCCCAGCCTCCCTCCCCCAGAGAGCCCAGGAGTCCTGGCTCCCAGCCCCGCCCCCCACTTTAACCCCCCAGCCCCCCTTCCCCAGAGAGCCCAGGAGTCCTGGCTCCCAGCCCCCCCCACTTTAACCCCCCCAGACCTCCTCCCCCAGAGAGCCCAGGAGTCCTGGCTCCCAGCCCCGCCCCCCACTTTAAACCCCCCAGGCCCCCTCCCCCAGAGAGCCCAGGAGTCCTGGCTCCCAGCCCCGCCCCCCACTTTAACCCCCCAGCCCCCCTTCCCCAGAGAGCCCAGGAGTCCTGGCTCCCAGCCCCCCCCACTTTAACCCCCCCAGACCTCCTCCCCCAGAGAGCCCAGGAGTCCTGGCTCCCAGCCCCGCCCCCCACTTTAACCCCCCAGCCCCCCTTCCCCAGAGAGCCCAGGAGTCCTGGCTCCCAGCCCCGCCCCCCACTTTAACCCCCCAGCCCCCCTCCCCCAGAGATCCCAGGAGTCCTGGCTCCCAGCCCCCCCACTTTAACCCCCCAGCCCCCCTCCCCCAGAGAGCCCAGGAGTCCTGGCTCCCAGCCCCCCCCCACTTTAACCCCCCAGCCTCCCTCCCCCAGAGAGCCCAGGAGTCCTGGCTCCCAGCCCCCCCCACTTTAACCCCCCCAGACCCCTCCCCCAGAGAGCCCAGGAGTCCTGGCTCCCAGCCCCCCCCCCCCCACTTTAACCCCTCCAGGCCTCCCTCCCCCAGAGAGCCCAGGAGTCCTGGCTCCCAGCCCTGCCCCCCCCACTTTAACCCCCCCAGACCCCTCCCCCAGAGAGCCCAGGAGTCCTGGCTCCCAGCCCCCCCCACTTTAACCCCCCCAGGCCTCCTCCCCCAGAGAGCCCAGGAGTCCTGGCTCCCAGCCCTGCCCCCCACTAACCCCTCCAGCCCCCCTTCCCCAGAGAGCCCAGGAGTCCTGGCTCCCAGCCCCCCCCCCACTTTAACCCCTCCAGGCCTCCTCCCCCAGAGAGCCCAGGAGTCCTGGCTCCCAGCCCTGCCCCCCACTTTAACCCCCCAGCCTCCCTCCCCCAGAGAGCCCAGGAGTCCTGGCTCCCAGCCCTGCCCCCCACTTTAACCCCCCAGCCTCCCTCCCCCAGAGAGCCCAGGAGTCCTGGCTCCCAGCCCTGCCCCCCACTTTAACCCCCCCAGACCCCTCCCCCAGAGAGCCCAGGAGTCCTGGCTCCCAGCCCCCCCCCCCACTTTAACCCCTCCAGGCCTCCTCCCCCAGAGAGCCCAGGAGTCCTGGCTCCCAGCCCTGCCCCCCACTTTAACCCCCCAGCCTCCCTCCCCCAGAGAGCCCAGGAGTCCTGGCTCCCAGCCCCCCCCCACTTTAACCCCCCAGCCTCCCTCCCCCAGAGAGCCCAGGAGTCCTGGCTCCCAGCCCCCCCCCACTTTAACCCCCCCAGCCTCCCTCCCCCAGAGAGCCCAGGAGTCCTGGCTCCCAGCCCTGCCTCCCCCCCACTTTAACCCCCCCAGCCCCTGCTCCCCTCCCCCCAAGAGCCCAGGAGTCCTGGCTCCCAGCCCTGCCCCCCACTTTAACTCCCAGCCTCCCCCTCTCACTGTAGCCCACCAGAGCCCACTCCCCTCCCAACGCTAAGAACAGAACCCAGGCAAGGGACTCTCAGCACCCCTCCCATAACCTGCCAGACCCCTCACAGCCTGGGATAAGAAAACAGGCAAGAGTCCAGATTCCCAGGCCCCTGCTCTAACCTACCAGACCCTATTCCCCTATGAGCTCCTGACTCTCAGGCCCATCCCAGGGCTAACCAGTCTCCGGGAGTGCATCACTTACATAGTGCACTGCATGAGAAAGCTGACATTTCAGGGACTTTCACATTTATTTTTGGTGACAGTCTATTGGTGTTTTACAAGAAAGAAAGAAAATGTGAGCGTTAAACAGGAATATGGGGACAAAACAAGCAGACTCAAGAGCAGAGAACCTAAGTTCCGTCTGCCCCCCCAAATAAAGAACAATAACATTTAATAAATCAAGAGCATCTCTAACATGGTAGTCTGCCAGTGAGAGGCACAGAGAGATTAGATCTAGTAATATCGACAATTAAAGCTACATCTCCTTTGTTATTATATGCATCTTAGGTGATTCCAGAAGTAGATTGGTCTTAGATTCATACAGCTGATGTTTCATGTCTGTAGTGTTGGTTTTTTTAGCATCTCAGCTCCTGGTTATGCAAAAATCTCAGGTTTTATTCAGAAAAAATAAGGTTCTAATCTTTGTGGTTACAGAGAAAAGCATGAAAAGGTGACCGCTAAAGGCTCAATGACACATTTCTCATTTTTGAAAAAAAGTCTCAATTTTTTAAGCCTATCATCTTTTGGGGAGATTCATGGACTTTAATCCTTTAGGGTTGGCAGTACTGCATGTGTAATCTGACTGGCTGATAAGAAGTCAGTGCAGCTTACATTTAAAATTACAAAATCTGTTACATTTAAATGTACAAAACAGAACTGGACAGAATAACCAGTGTTCCCTCAAGATGAACGCTTGGGCAACCTCCCAGTCTCAAGTGCCGCTCAGCTGATTAGCATGTGTTTTTACTGGTAGTGCACATCCACATATACATCAGTGCACATAACAGAATTTATTCACACCTGGATGGAAAAAATAAGGTAACACTGAAGATGACCCAGAGTGATGTGGTCAGGTAAGAGCCCCCTATTATCAAAGTAAACTATATGATCCTTTATTACATAATCACTCAACATTGGGTCACTTCCCACGGCACTCTGCTAAATATTACAGGCTAGAACTATATGATAGATATGAAACATTCCCCTCCTTTAATATCAGAGGCTGCCATTTGTATCTGCCTTTGAACCCTAAGTAATGAACCCCATTTGTTCATGTAGTGTTTTGAATGTTCTCTAATCCACAGGTCTATTTACAGTACTCTTTAGTTTAGGAAATGCTTGTTGGACTGTACTACCCAGAATCTTTAGTGAGGAACTGGATGCTCCTGTGTTTAGAGAATGAAATACAAGAACTGTGCATTGCATGGATCAAATCACAAGTCCATGCAACTGATTCTGCTCTCACTCACAAGAGTGTAAATCAGGAATAATTCCGTTGAGATAAGTCATCTGAAGTCACACTGCAAGTCAATAGCAGAACTGGAAATACAACATAGGAGCCATGATCCTGGGACACCCTAGCTCTTTCCAGCTCTGGGAAGGGAATAATGTCTGGTGATTATAAAATCTCTCCCTCATCCCCACCATTCCAACTCTACTCACTATTCCCCTCCGAAAGCTTTCCAATTCACCCTCCCACTCCGCCCGAACTGTAACCACCAGATCCCACTCCTCTCACTGAGCTGAGAACATCACCCAGGAACAGTGATACCTCTGCTCAGACAACCCCTCTTTTCAATCATGTTAACTGAAGGGTTCTTACAGTGTCTGTTCATAATGAGTAGTCAATATTCAAGAACAAATGCCTTGCTTTGAATTTCAACCCATCTTTTGTGAGAGCATTAACATCTCAGTTCTCACGTTAGCTTAATGTCAGGCTGTTGTCTTTTGCATCTGTAAAAGTTCTAAATAGTGCTAGGTCCTGCCATGAGGGCAGTAGACAACTTCTTGAGGTCCCTTCCACTTCTAGTATTTTATGACCCTATGAGAACTAGTCTATACAACAATGTAACACCACAATCAAGTGCCTAAGAACACTGTCTTTATAACGATGAAGAGTCTAATATAGTAATCCTGCTTAATACAGGGGTTTGCAACCATATACAGTAAAGCCTACACTAACACTCACCTCCTGTCTACCTATCTACCTCTGTGATCATCATTATGGACTCACAGGGCTAACACCTGTCCGAGGCAACCTCTCTGAATTAACTCATTTACATTTTCCTTTATTAAAATAATATTGAGTTTATATTTGGGTATGAATTTAATCGCAGGGAAAGGTGCCCTGGGAGACTGGATTCTCTCTAAGAAGTGTTTATAGGAGCCTGGGAAGTGTGAGATGAAGCTTGCTCAATACACACATATGCACACACTCTACTCCTCTAGCTGAGCCTCACCCAGCCCTGGAGACCGCATCCTCTGTGTACTCCCAGAACAGGTTCAACCCTGCCTTGAAGGGACGTGCTGGGGGAGAGAGGGAACTCAGTTTCTATGGCCCCTTCAGTCCTCAGCCTTACTTCTGGGGCTGAGGATTACTGCTGGTGATTAAGGGATGTGGATATTCCCCCACTGGGACACGGACTGGGGAACAGCAAACTTGTTTCAGACAGGAATCTCCAGAATGCTCACTGCAACTGTCCTACGCTGATTTGAATTAGTGACCTAGAGGCTGAAGGTTTGCAGTTGCTTAAGAGGGCCATTAGGTGACCCCAGCATTCAGGTACTCCTCACTACAACTCTTCCTGTTCAAAGAGAGATTAATTCTCTATTAAAATAAAACAAAACTGTGCAGCCCAAACCCATCTCCCCGCAGTTCACAGGCTCTCAGACAGCAGCCTCTGTCCAGTCCTGCATCACATTCTTAGCCTGGTGGGACACAAAACCAGTGCAGGGCACAGAAAAAAACCTTTATATTCACTCCTTCTTGGCAAGTGCCTGAGGTCCCAGAAGTGTGTCAAAAACCATGGAATCATAGAACCAGTGGGCTGGAAAGGAACACAAGTGTTATCTTGTCTAACCGTTGGAGACGGGAAGATGGTATTTCCCCGATGTCTGGAAGATAGGACACTTGTCCTAGCAAGTCACTCCAGACAATGTCCCACAAGAAGCAACAAGTCTTCTGGCCTCCCCAGAGCTCTTGAGGATGCCACTCCGAGCAGGAACCTGAAGCGCTCCTTCTGCCCTCCAGCAGCTCTGCCTTGCTTCCCGCAGCTTTGTGAGCTGTAGCCATATCCCGCTCCAGCCATATCCCCCAAAATGGGTAGCACAGGGTCCTTGCCATTGTGCCTGATATTAAGGCACCATCCCCACAGGGGGCAAAGGGGAGTTCAGCCCCTTTTCAATCTGTGGCCTTTCTGCCAACCAGAGAGCCAGCTAATGCCAATGTCATAGTGATTTGGAGACACACCCAGCCTGCTAAAAACAAGCCTGAGATCCAATCAGCTTGTTCCATGTAAGGGACTCCTATGCCATCAAACAGTGATGGCTTCAGGCCGCGCTGTTTATTCAAGTTCCCCACCTCTTGCAGTGACTAGTATGTCCATTCGGAGGGTGGGAGGGAAGGGTTCCATCCACTCTCTGACCTTGCAGGCATTTGCTCCTTTTGCATTGGCAGTAGGCCTCACGTGCCTGTCCAAATCCTGTAAGAATCGGGGCTGCCAATTTTACAGTTTGCTGAACACAGTAAAAGAACCTGTCTATAAGAACATTTAATTTGTGGCCAGCTGGATTGTGAATCTAACCTGTACTAGCCTGACACACACTAAAAGTTGGCAGACAGTCTTCTTTGAAATAGGACTACGTCAAAGTGCATTAACGAACTGTTAATACGCGTCAGAAGGGTCCAGTGTAGCAGGCCAGCACAGAGTAGATTGACACCCCACTTGCCACAAATTCATTATTGGTCTACACCACAAGATCTAAGAAACAACAGCCTTCCAACTGGCTTAACCTTCTTTATGAGATTTTCCTCATCTGAACTGACAGGGAACAGTAAAAGAAACTGACATTGTTAACCTGTGGAATTCCTTGCAGCAGGATATTATGGAGGCAAGTATCATACTAAATAATAAAAAAGGATTTGATATACGTAGGATTAAGAATAGCACCTGCAATGGCACTGGACAGGATAAACACTGAAATGTCAAGGACATTTGACCCTCAGGATCCATCATGGGATCTGACAGCCAGCTGCAGTGTGGAAGGAGCTGCTTTCTCCTTCAGTGGTACACTGCACAGCAAAGTGCATTCCGCATTTCCTTTGCAGCATCTAGCATTGGCCACTCATGGAGGTAGGATACTGGATCAGATGGACCATCAGTCTGACCCGATGCAGCAGGGATGGGCATGGGAATACTGGGCTAGATGGACCCATTAATCTGATCCCACATGGCAGGAAGTGGGGGGAGGGATATTGGGCTAGACACTCCCATTGGGCTGATATGCGGCATCTGGGAGCTGAATGGGAAACTTGTGTTAAGACTGTGTTAGATCCACCGGGAAAGGGGGATAATACTGGACTAGACAGACCTATTGATCTGACCCGGGAAGGCGGCACATCAGGTGAGATGGGCTCATTAGTTTGGTGTAAGAAAGCAGGAGGAGGAATACCACATTGGTCTGCGCGGGAGTAGTGTTGGGGGAAGGATGCTGGGCCAGATGCATCTATCAGGAATTCCCATGTTCTTAAACCAGGAATGAGAGACACTCCGGCAACACGGGAATCAGAACCAGGCCGAACAGCTCAGAGAAACACACATTCATTCCAGCTCTGCGCTTGGCTCAATACGACTTATCCACCGCCTGGCTCCAGTCTCGGACCCCCCTCATCCCTGGGGCAGGAGCTGGCCCGTTTTAAACAGTCTCCGTGATCTGTATGAGTGGGGCTGCTGCAGCCCATGGCCCCACAGTCAGGACGGCCACTGGTCCATCCCCCTCCCCCTGGTGCAGCTTCTGGTGGCGGGTGAACTGGGGCTTGTAGCGGAAGCTCTTCCCACAGACGCTGCAGCCGTAGGGCTTCTCCCCGGTGTGGATGCGCTGGTGCTTGATGAGGTTGGAGCTGACGCAGAAGCACTTCCCGCAGTCGGGGCAGCGGAAGGGCTTCTCGCCGGTGTGGATGCGCTGGTGCTCGATGAGGGTGGAGCTCTGGCTGAAGCGCTTGCCGCACTCGGTGCACTCGTAGGGCCGCTCCCCGGTGTGGGTGCGGTGGTGGGACACCAGGTGGGTCTTCTTCTTGAAGCGCTTGCCGCACTCGCCGCAGGCGAAGGGCTTCTCCCCGGTGTGGGTGCGCTCGTGCTTGATGAGGTTGGAGCTGAGGCTGAAGCGCTTGCCGCACTCCCGGCAGCCGTAGGGCTTCTCGCCCGTGTGGGTGCGCAGGTGCTTCACCAGGTTGGAGGTGCGGCTGAAGCGCTTGCCGCACTCGGGGCAGTGGAACGGGGTCTCCCCGGTGTGGGTGCGCTGGTGCTCGGTCAGGGTGGAGCTGCGGCTGAAGCTGCGCCCGCACTCGGGACAGGTGTAGGGCTTCTCGCCCGTGTGGGTGCGCTGGTGCTCGATGAGGGTGGAGCTGCGGCTGAAGCTCTTCTCGCACTCGCTGCAGGTGAAGGGGCGCTCGCCCGTGTGGATGCGCTGGTGCTCGATGAGATTGGAGCTCTGGCTGAAGCTCTTGTCGCACTCCGTGCACCGGTAGGGCTTCTCGGCCGGGCGCCGGGGCTCCAGGATGCCCAGCAGGTTGATGAAGCCTTGCTCGCGGTGGGCAGAGCGGCGCCGCCTCATCTTGGGAGGGTTCACACGTAGCATCCCTGCTCCATCCTGGCTCAGGGAGGCGGGAACAAGCCCCGAGACCATCCCACACGGCTCCATGTCCTGAGGAGGATTCTCCTCATCCTCACTTGGCCCCCTGTCATCTGTTGAGAGAAGGAGAGAATTAAACCACGCTAGGTAAGAGTGGAAACCAGGACTCAAATCCCTCCCTGAAGGTCCTGGATTCTGCTCCAATGTCTCTCAAAGAAAGGATGGGACAGGCTCCCACCAAGGATCACTCTAGAGGGGTGCAGAAAACCCTCACTTTCATCTGCCACAGGCCTGCTGTAAATTCCACTCCTGCTTTCACTTACCAATATTCACTTTTAAGAACCACTGTGGAAAACCCAAGTGAACCTGCTACACCATCAAGTGTAACCTCTATTTAATGAATCCTTTCGACTGGCTTTCTATAGGCCATGCAGAATCTGGTGCTGCCGTCTTTTTTTTTTCTTTCTTCATCAGCATTTTGGGTGAGACCCAAGAGCTGGTTAAAGGCTCAGTTATGTCTTCCTGATACATTTCTTCAGTGGCTTGTGAAACCTCTTCCCTCTTTGCTTCTGGTGAATGGCGAGAACACTGTTAACAGGGACGGTTTACCCCAGTGTCAATCTTGTGGTGAACCAGTGCAGTACAATCTTTATCTTTGCAGAATCAAGAGAACTACTTGATTCCTAAGCAGAAGGTCTCAGACTGCTCAGCTGCAACTCATTAAAAGGCACAGCACTGCCCTGGAACAAGTTCAATCTGCATCCCTTTCTTCTTTATAGTTTTTTCCTATAGCAGCATTTAATCAATCTATGGGTTCTCATTTTGCCACTGTGGATCCATTTTGGTACTATTTGCTGTCTGTCTGAAACATTTGGCAACTGAACAGGGATTATTCCTGCTTCAGATCCACAAGAACTGTATCAGCTAGAAACCCCCATGGGTCTCAGAGCAGGTCTCACTATCTTTCTCTTGCTGAAAAATTACCACAGCAGCTACTAATAAATACTTAGTATTAATATCAGCTATTAATAGCAAATGCTAAATATTAAATAATTTTGGATGCTTTTCTACGTTTTCAAATATATTAATTTCAATTGCCACACAGAATACTGAGTGCGCAGTGCTCACTTTATATTATTTTTGTTACAAATATTTGCACTGTAAAAATGACAGAGTACAGTAGGTTTTTTTTCAATTCACCTCATGCAAATACCATAATGCAACCTCTTTATCACGAAAGTGCAACTTGTCAACGTAGGAAAACAATTCAGTTTCTCTCCTAGAAAATTTACCCCACCAGTTCAGCTCCTTTGACTTGAACTGATAGGTGAAACTTACGGTTTTACTAGGTTGTTTTTATTAGGTGAAGAAATGAATCTTATGAGTCAGATATATCTTTTGGTTCAATCCAGTTTGTTTACTAAAGATACACAAAGGCTGTGTCTACATTGGCAAGATTTTGCGAAAAACCAGTCGCTTTTGCGCAAAAACTTGCCGCCTGTCTACACTGGTCACGAGTTCTTGCGCAAGAACACTGCCGTTCTAATGTATGAAATCAATGCTTCTTGCGCAAGAACTATGACGCTCCCGCTCAGGAATAAGCCCTCTTGCGAAAGTGTTCTTGCGCAAGAGGCCAGTGTAGACAGGCAGCATGAGTTTCTTGCGCAAGAAAGCCCGATGGCTAAAATGTCCATTGGAGCTTTCTTGCGCAAGAGAGCGTCTACACTGGCACAGACGCTTTTGCGCAAAAGCACATCTATTGCGCAAAAGCACATGCCAGTGTAGACGCTCTCTTGCACAAATACTTTAATGCAAAAACTCTTGCATTAAAAGTATTTGCGCAAAATCTTGCCAATGTAGACGTAGCCAAAAAGTCTGGTTTCCCTGAACACAATAGAAACAAAAAACAGCCAGGATTTTCCTGGCTCAGTACTTCCAAGTTCTGCTCCTCCAGTCTGTTCGGTGAGCAAGAAGCTCTAATCTCGGTGTCATGCACATACCTTCTTCTCATACGGTTAGCGTGTCATACAGACAGAGCTTGTCGAACAAATCCCTCGCCCCTGCATTTGCCACCAATCCCAGTAAAACCGCTCAGATCACAAGGCTCAGCCAACATATGGCCCAAAGCACAGCAAATTCATTTATTTTCTTGATTCACTCGTTTCAAATGGACTTTTAAAAGAATGCATTAGCTGTGGACAGCAATAATCTAAATCCCCCCTCCCCCCACCATGCTTTTTATAATTCCCTTTTTTTCCAGTGTGGGAAGCAAGACGGCAGGTGATGGTAGGTGGATAAAGGGAGCTAGACTTTTGGGGAGTGAGATATTCTGGAATAAAAACAGTAGCCGGATATTTCTGCTCAGACTGACATCACGGCATCAGTATTACGGGTTTGTTTTTAAGAATTTTCTTTGCAACTCTAGGGCTATGTCTAGACTGCAGGCTTCTTTCGAAAGAGGCTCTTTCGAAAGCATCTTTCGAAAGAGCCTCTTTCGAAAGATCGCGTCTAGACAGCAGGCGGATCTTTCGATAGAGGAAATCCGCTTTTTCGAAAGAGAGCACCCAGCGAGTCTGGATGCTCTCTTTCGAAGACGGCCTCTTTACATTGAAGAACGCCTTCCTTCGAAAGAGGAACTTTCGAAGGAAGGCGTTCTTCCTCGTCAAACGAGGTTTACCGCCATCGAAAGAAAAGCCGCGTTCTTTCGAAATAATTTCGAAAGAACGCGGCTTGAGTCTGGACGCAGGGGAAGTTTTTTCGGGAAAAGGCTACTTTTCCCGAAAAAACCCCTGAGTCTGGACACGGCCTAGGAGTGGAAATTTGTGCATGTGTCACTATATGGATTTCATGGCAAAATAATATACAAGGGGCTATGCTGTGAGTGACACCTGCCATGAGGCAAGGTCACCACCTTGAATTATATTGAATGAGACGAGATGAGACAGAACTGAGGGGGAGGAGAGGGGAGACACACCCAGTGGCTTTGCCTGAATCCCATCTTTCCGCTTCACTCCTGGACCTTCTCTGAGTTGGTGTCACTTATTCCTCACCTGTGTGGGTGTCTTTCTGGATCTCCTGTTCCTCGGAGCCCTGGAGGTCTAGGATGTGCAGCTCTTCCTCTGGCTCCATCCGGGAGATCACAGGAAGCTCAAATATTGGAAATCCTGCTCTTGGGGAAGAAAACAGGTGAAACCAACATCTATCGAAAGCTGAGCAAGAAAGGAAAGAACCTCTACCAGAATAAGGACTTTAATGCTGATATAATACCTATACTGGGGATGTACAGATATAATTATTTCAATAAAAAAAATCACACCACAAATAGTTACATCAGTACAAAATCTGTATGTAGACTAGGTTTTAGAGATGGTAAGTGTTCTTACTATGCATGTACAGTGCCCTGTATCATGGAGACCCCTTTTCAATTGAGAAATTGCTTGGGACCTAGGTATGTATATAGATAATTAGCTGGATTATAAAGAGACGGGGTGTGTATGGGGAGAGAGCGATGGGGCTAGACATACAGAGAGAAGGGTGTACAAGGATGGAGATCTGTATGGAGGGGTGTATCGATGGGGAGAGAAGAGGGGTGTGTGGAGTGGAAGACTGAGGGTGGAGGGGTGTGTGGAGTGGAGACTGAGGGTACCTATGGAGGAGAGAAAGAGCCATACATACAGAGAGGTGTGCCAGGATAGGGGGCTGCATGGAGGGGTGTGTCTATGGGGACAGAAAAGGGGTGTGTGGAATGGAGATTCAGAGTGCCTATGGGGGAAGAGATAGGGCCATACATACAGAGAGAGAGTGTACGAGGATGGTCTATGGGGAAAGAAGAGGGCTATTTGGAATGGAGATGGAGGGTGCCTATGGAAGAGAGATAGGGCCAGGCATGCACAGAGGGGTGTACGAGGATGGGGGCTGTCTGGAGGTGTGTCAATGGGAAGAGAAGAAGGGTGTGTGTAGTGGAGACTGAGGGTGCCTATGGGGCAGAGAGACAGGGCCATGCATGCAGAGGGGTGTACGGGGCTGGGGCTGTCTGGAGGGGTGTGTGCAGTGCAGACGGAGGGTGCCTGTGGGGGGAGACAGGGCCATGCACGCAGAGGGGTGCACGGGGATGGGGGCTGTCTGGAGGGGTGTGTGGAGCGGGGACTGAGGGTGCCTGTGGGGGGAGACACGGCCATGCACACAGAGGGGTGCACGGGGCTGGGGGCTGTCTGGAGGGGTGTGTGCAGTGCAGACGGAGGGTGCCTGTGGGGGGAGACAGGGCCATGCACACAGAGGGGTGCACGGGGATGGGGCTGTCTGGAGGGGTGTGTGCAGTGCAGACGGAGGGTGCCTGTGGGGGGAGACAGGGCCATGCACGCAGAGGGGTGCACGGGGATGGGGCTGTCTGGAGGGGTGTGTGCAGTGCAGACGGGGGGTGCCTGTGGGGGAGACAGGGCCATGCACGCAGAGGGGTGCACGGGGATGGGGCTGTCTGGAGGGGTGTGTGCAGTGCAGACGGGGGGTGCCTGTGGGGGAGACAGGGCCATGCACGCAGAGGGGTGCACGGCGATGGGGCTGTCTGGAGGGGTGTGTGCAGTGCAGTCTGGGGGTGCCTGTGGGGGAGACAGGGCCATGCACGCAGAGGGGTGCACGGGGATGGGGCTGTCTGGAGGGGTGTGTGCAGTGCAGACGGGGGGTGCCTGTGGGGGAGACAGGGCCATGCACGCAGAGGGGTGCACGGGGATGGGGCTGTCTGGAGGGGTGTGTGCAGTGCAGACGGGGGGTGCCTGTGGGGGAGACAGGGCCATGCACGCCGAGGGGTGCACGGGGATGGGGCTGTCTGGAGGGGTGTGTGCAGTGCAGACGGGGGGTGCCTGTGGGGGAGACAGGGCCATGCACGCAGAGGGGTGCACGGGGATGGGGCTGTCTGGAGGGGTGTGTGCAGTGCAGACGGGGGGTGCCTGTGGGGGGGGACAGGGCCATGCACGCAGAGGGGTGCACGGGGATGGGGCTGTCTGGAGGGGTGTGTGCAGTGCAGACGGGGGGTGCCTGTGGGGGGGACAGGGCCATGCACGCAGAGGGGTGCACGGGGATGGGGCTGTCTGGAGGGGTGTGTGCAGTGCAGACGGGGGGTGCCTGTGAGGGGAGACAGGGCCATGCACACAGAGGGGTGCACGGGGATGGGGCTGTCTGGAGGGGTGTGTGCAGTGCAGACGGGGGGTGCCTGTGGGGGGGGCAGGGCCATGCACGCAGAGGGGTGCACGGGGATGGGGCTGTCTGGAGGGGTGTGTGCAGTGCAGACGGGGGGTGCCTGTGGGGGGGACAGGGCCATGCACGCAGAGGGGTGCACGGGGATGGGGCTGTCTGGAGGGGTGTGTGCAGTGCAGTCTGGGGGTGCCTGTGGGGGAGACAGGGCCATGCACGCAGAGGGGTGCACGGGGATGGGGCTGTCTGGAGGGGTGTGTGCAGTGCAGACGGGGGGTGCCTGTGGGGGAGACAGGGCCATGCACGCAGAGGGGTGCACGGGGATGGGGCTGTCTGGAGGGGTGTGTGCAGTGCAGACGGGGGGTGCCTGTGGGGGAGACAGGGCCATGCACGCCGAGGGGTGCACGGGGATGGGGCTGTCTGGAGGGGTGTGTGCAGTGCAGACGGGGGGTGCCTGTGGGGGAGACAGGGCCATGCACGCAGAGGGGTGCACGGGGATGGGGCTGTCTGGAGGGGTGTGTGCAGTGCAGACGGGGGGTGCCTGTGGGGGGGGACAGGGCCATGCACGCAGAGGGGTGCACGGGGATGGGGCTGTCTGGAGGGGTGTGTGCAGTGCAGACGGGGGGTGCCTGTGGGGGGGACAGGGCCATGCACGCAGAGGGGTGCACGGGGATGGGGCTGTCTGGAGGGGTGTGTGCAGTGCAGACGGGGGGTGCCTGTGAGGGGAGACAGGGCCATGCACACAGAGGGGTGCACGGGGATGGGGCTGTCTGGAGGGGTGTGTGCAGTGCAGACGGGGGGTGCCTGTGGGGGGGGACAGGGCCATGCACGCCGAGGGGTGCACGGGGATGGGGCTGTCTGGAGGGGTGTGTGCAGTGCAGACGGGGGGTGCCTGTGGGGGGGGGACAGGGCCATGCACGCAGAGGGGTGCACGGGGATGGGGCTGTCTGGAGGGGTGTGTGCAGTGCAGACGGGGGGTGCCTGTGGGGGGGGGACAGGGCCATGCACGCAGAGGGGTGCACGGGGATGGGGCTGTCTGGAGGGGTGTGTGCAGTGCAGACGGGGGGTGCCTGTGGGGGGGGGCAGGGCCATGCACGCAGAGGGGTGCACGGGGATGGAGCTGTCTGGAGGGGTGTGTGCAGTGCAGACGGGGGGTGCCTGTGGGGGGGGCAGGGCCATGCACGCAGAGGGGTGCACGGGGATTGGAGCGGCGCTGGGGGGTGCGGGGGGCTGTCGGGCCAGAGGCGGGGGGGCGGGACACAACGCCCCCCCCCCCCCGCCTCGCACGGCGCCCCCCAGCCTGCCTGGCCCCGGGCAGCGCCTCCCCACCCCTCCCCCCGCGGCCCGGCCCTTTGTGCAGCGCGCGGCCCAGCGGCGCGAGCCCCGCTCCCGGGACGAGGGTCTCACCCAGCGCGCGCCCCCAGCAGCAGCTCACCCCGCCGCGGGGCCAGGACTGGGCAGCCGCGGTGCCCCCGTCAGCGCCTCCCCGGGAAACTTTCCCGGCGCGATGGTTCCTGGCTGTCAGCGGCGGGCAGGGGCCCCGGCTGCGGGCCGGGCTTCCCTAGCGGGAGGGGGGCCAAGGGGAGGGGCAGGGAGATGGGCGGCCCGGGTACCTGCAAAGAGCGAGCCGCGGCGACCCAGCAGGGAGCCACCCCTCTGCAGGGCGCTGGATGCAGCATTGGCATCTGCGGCGTGTCTGCAAAAAGGAGCCACAAGCCCCCCCCCCCCGTTTCCTCCCATGCAGGTGCGGAATGCATTGTGTTGTATGCACCCAGGCGTGTGCGGATACGCACCACCAAGAGTGCAGCCGGCGATGGGCGTTCTGCTAATCAGCCGCCTTTGAATCTCTCCTGTTCCGCTTACAGGGACCACTGGCAGATGCCTGCTGCTGTAAAGCAGAGGGCCCCACATTTGCAGGATGCTAGATACTTTGCAACTGTATCTGTAGCCACAAAAATGAGCCCTGGATATCTACACCCGCATTACCTAGAGTGTGGTGAGAGCTGGTGCCTGACCACACGGCTGCATTAAAGCTTGGACCAGTAGACAAAGCCTACGGTATGAATTTCAACCAGAATGGCTATAGTAATACATAGGGTCTGGTTTTGAACCCGACAGTCCAGTATTTGAGCGTTCTGTTCGGGAAACAAGTTGAGAAAATAGATACGAGAAAATAGAAATGTCCGGTATTTTCAAAATCAGATGTAATGTAGATTGTGATGGAATGTCAAGCGTGTCCGATACTTTTGTAGAAACCATCTGGCAATGGTAGCAATATCACAGACGGTGCAGACACTGCCCATGTCTTCCTTTGAGCTAGCTAATGTCCCAGAGAGGTGGATTAACTACAGGGATGAAACACCCCTTTCCATCTATGTGAGAAGCAACTATGATGCTACTGAGGCACATCTGTACTGGTGGCTGTGCTACTGTAATGTAGACATACATTTATCTCCCTCAGGGCTGGCCCTACCATGAGGTGAACTGAGGCACCTACCTCAGGTGTCAGACTGTAGGGGGGGGGGGGTGCCACTAGGACTCGAGTGTAGAAAATTGTGTCTGCTGCTGGTGCATATGTAGGTAGCAGAGCAGTGCCATGAGAGGAGTAGAACAGGAAGAAGGCCGAATTGAGACCTTTCAAAGTTTTGGCCTAAGCAAGAGGGCATGGGGGCGTCATTTGAGCTCCCCACCTCAGGTGCCAAAATGTTGTGGGCCGGCCCTGATCTCCTGGAACCACATTAACTAAGCTTATACAAAAATTCTGTCTACACTGGGGGATTTTTTGGCATAACTATGATAGCTTCGCGTGTGATTTTTCCACCCTCCTGGCTGATAAAACTATGTCAATGTGCCTATTTAGTATAAACCAGGCCTTTTATTCCAGAACAAGAGTGCTTTTTCAGTTTATCTTATTCTACCTGGGAAGGAGTTTAAACGGAGCCAAAAAAAGTCACTAGAATAAGGCTGGCTGTACACTTAAAAGTTTTACTGTTATAGCTTTATTTCATTTGGGGAACTGATATATAAACTGTACCGGCAAGAGAACCTTTGTTCTGCAAACCCTTTCTACTGTAGACAAGGCCGCTGTCTGTGGCTTTGTCTACACTGGAACTTGTCTTGCTGAAACGTTTGTCACTGAGGCATGAAAAAAACATGCCCCTGAACACCAAAATTTTGGTGAGCATGAGTGGGATGTTTCATGGATGGGAGCTGTGCTTCTGGGGCTGAAACTCCTGTCCCTGGCTAGAACTGGTTTTATTTTGTCACTAGGAAAGCTCTCTTCTGACCACACAGCAGTGCAGCTGCAATGGCCTAGCCGTGCCATTGTAAGGTGCACAGTGTAGTCCAATCTTTAGTGTTCACACAGGAGATAATACTGTTGTAACTATTACTGTGTAGCTGTAGTGGTGTAACCTTTTCCCTGTAGACAAAAGCCTTTGAATGTAGACAAAGCCTTCAGGTCTAGGAATGGAGAGAGATACATTTTCCATTACGTGTATTTGCATTGTACATGGTATTAAATTGAGGAATCAGTCAGAACCATTGATGCTGACATATTTTTTCCCCTCCTTCTGTGGTTTTTTTCACTTCCATATGTCACCATTTCTCACTTATTCATTGCCTCTGCATTTTGTTCTCTCTAGAGGTCTTACTTTTCTATTTCTGGAAGAATTCAAACCCTCCCCCTAATCCCTTTTGTTAAAATAATGTAGACACAGACCTCTCAGGTCGTCTTGTTCTTTTTGACTTCTTCCCTTTTCCTCTTGTTCTCCCTGCCCTGTTCTGCATCTGCCATCTGACTCAGTAACTCCGGCCCCTGCTCTGAGATTCCCCCAATATTCCCCTCTCAAAGCCCCTCCATTACACCCTCCTTTATGGGCTCCCAATACTGAACCCCCGAGAGCTCTGAATATACTGTTCTTGGGATCCCTTCAATATCACTCTCAAGAATTCCCCAATATTGACTTCCCAGAGACAACCCCAATCTTTTCCTTTAATAGATCCCACCAATATTTACCCCGATAGATCCTCACATATTAGCCTCTTTGAGACACCCCAATACCTGTCCTCATGGACACCACAACACTGATCCCATTGAGATACTACGTTAAGCCCTTCCCAATCTCACACAGGGATTCCCCCAAAAGTCCCTTTTCAAAGCATTCTTCACTACCTTGCTTCATGGATCTCCCTAAAGTTACCCCACTGAGACCCCAAACATGCCCTGCTTGCCCCCTAAACACCTGTAAAGTAAATGCCATAGGGACAACTAAATACCCCCCTTAGTGTCCACATTATCATCCCATCATGAATCCACAAAGCAGACCCCCTCTGACACCCCCAAAATTCCCACTCATGGTCCCCCCCGGCAGCCCCCCAGCTCTCCCAGTGACCGTTACTGCCCCTCCCCACTCTGCCGTGGGGAGTTCCACAGGGTGGGGGAGGGCCAGCGTAACGGTTTTAACTGACATAGGTGGGGCCAGGGAGGGGGAGGGGTCCATGAGGGAATATTGTGCCCCCCCGGGGGGGTTACTGGAAGGTCTCTGAGGACATTGGGGAATCCCTTTGGGGGCACTTGGGAGGTGTTTGAGAGGCTTGAGGCACATGGCATTTTGGGGGTCTCACTGAGGCTGTTGCGGGGGTTGGGCACTCAGGGAGCTTTTAGGGGGTCAAAGAAGCAGATTTTGGGGCTCCATTGGGGATCCACAGTGGGGCGACGAGGTCCACAAGAAGAGCTATTAGGGAGGCCCTCATTGAGTATTGGGGGAGGTCGCTGATGGAGGCACTGGAGTCTCTGAGGGGAGATATGGGGAGCCATTCAAGGTAGCTATTTTGAGGACCTAAGATTGTGTATGGAGGTGTCTCTGAGAGACTTTGGGGATTAATAATAAGCACTAGCACTGTAATAAGCACTAGCCCCACACAGGAGTGTAAAGCCATAGGGTCTAGACTGGATAGAGTAGAGGGAGTCAGGACTTGTGGATTCTACCCTGGCTTTGTCAGGGTTATGGGGTCTAGTGGTCAGAGCGAGTCATGACACAGCCTCAAAGATGAGACTTGCGGACCTGTCGGGCAGAGCCTTCTCCCCAGCCATCTCTTGACTGTGACGCTAACACCCTGAGCATAAATCATTTTGCAAAACAAAATGCAACTTTTGTTTGCTTGACGTAGTAATCCCCCAGCGAACGAAACACCACGAGAAACTCTCCATATGGGGTGAGGGGAAGAAATGTAAAATACACCATTGGCATGGGACAAAAATGCACACACTTGTTCAGATCACATCACAATGGGTGAATGTGGAAGGGCTGGTAGGGGGAGCAGCAAGTGGAATTTGACCCTTTCACAGTACAGCATCAGCCTAACGTAACTCCATGCTGGGAGACTGGTTAACTGGCTGGAGCAGGGAATGAGACAACAGGCCGTTTACCTCAAGGCGCATGTTCCAGTTTTTCAAATCTCCCCACCCAGCAGTTGGAACTAAAAGCTGTTCCCCTTGGAAAACTGTTTGCTATGAAATGAGTACAGGAGGGCTTTTGGCATGGTGGAATAGAAAATTTTCCTGCTGCTGCCAGACTGTACCCTCTGTGGGCATACACACTAGGGATGTGAAAGTGTAACCGTGTACACAGTTAACCAACGAGCCTGGAGTCATCGGTTAATCTTCACGGTTACACACAGGCTCCCAGTACGCACAGGGAACTGGCTTAAAAGCTGGCTCCCCATGCACACGGGTCCCCAGGAAGCTACCTGCCCCCCACATGTAATTTTTCTGCAGTGACACAAAGACTTCATTAAATACATTTTAACATCTCTATTGCACACAAGAGTCACTCTCCAGAGTACGACTTTTCCCAGCTCTAAACGGACCAAAACAAAAAACAACCAAAACAAAAAAAGTGGTAAGGAACGACTGTAAAAATAACTCTTTATTTAATCAAAAATAGGAATGGTGGAAATCGGTAGTCATCGTGAACACGGAAAGGAAAAAAGCTGTAAGATGCTGAGGCAGGAATGGCAGATGCTTCTGTGTACTTCATTGTTGGGGAGAGGCCTGTGCAGCGAGACCCAGGTGAGTGGCAATTGTATTTTGTCTCACCGAGGGTGTTCAGATTCAGTCTTGGGCAGAGGACATAAAAGATAGAGCTGCAGAGTGGCAGGATTGTGAGTTGTTTTTCCATCACTGTGTGGCAGGATCTGGAGCTCTTTAGAGGAGTAAGTGCATTTTTTTGTATGGGGTGTTTTCTTCATTAGATTCCCCTGCAGGGAGAATTTGATAGGAAGTGATTAGCAAAGCATTTTTCATTGTGCAAATCACAAGCACTTTAGACTCACAAAGTCATAGAGTTTAAGGGCAGAAAGGACCATGGGGTGTACATCATAGGTCACCACCACCTCCATGCCCTGCACTCTAAACCCAGCAAACATAATTAAACCAAAGCATTGCAATTGGGTTTGTCTAGTCTAGTCTGTAAAAGAGAAGACTGAGAGGGGACATGATTACAGCTTTCAAGTACCTAAAAGACTGTTACAAGGAGGGAGGAAAATTATTCTCTCGAATCTCTGAGGATAGGACAAGAAGCAATGGGCTTACATTGCAGCAAGGGAGGTGTAGGTTGGACATTAGAAAAAACTTCCTGTCAGGGTGGTTAAGCACTGGGATAAATTGCCCAGGGGGGTTGTGGAATCTCCATCATTGGAGATATTTAAGAGCAGATGAGACAGACACCTGTCAGCGATGGTGTGTGGTCCTGCCATGTGTGCAGGACACTGTACTTGATGACCTCGCAATGTCCCTTCCAGTTCTGATTCCATGACTCCTCAGGAGACTAGACTGTTATGCTTCATAGGGACTGAGGTGTTCCAGTGACCGAGGCTGCCACAAGGACAGTGAAATGATTAAGTGAGATATACCCGGATAATCAGATATATCCCGAACAGTCTAACCAGGAGAAAAATTCCTTCCCTATTCTAGATGTGGTGATCAGCTAGCCATGAGCATGTAAGCAAGAACCAGCCAGTCAACCACTTGAGAGAGAGAGAAAATGCTTGATGTCAGCTCAGAGCCTGGGCCTTTCCCACTTAGTTTTCCATCTCCAGCCATGACCATCCCCGCGGCTTCAAAGGATTAACCCAGAGTACACTGGGGTGGGGGAGAAGAGTCCCTTCCTGACCCCTGCAGGAGATCATCTGAAACCCTGAAGTACGAGCATTTTAGAAGCAACAAATTAGGCATCTCTTCTGAAGTGCAGCCACCTCTGGGGTGGGACATAGTAGGGCTGCGTCTAGACTGGCAAGTTTTTCCGCAAAATCATCCGCTTTTGTGGAAAAACTTGCCAGCTGTCTACATTGGCCGCTTGAATTTCTGCAAGAACACTGACGATCTCATGTAAGATTGTCAGTGTTCTTGCGGAAATACTATGCTGCTCTCATTTGGGCAAAAGCCCTCTTGTGCAAATGCTTTTGCGGAAGAGGGCCAGTGTACACAACGTGGTATTGTTTTGCACAAAAAAGCCCCGGTCGCGAAAATGGCCATCGGGGCTTTCTTGCGCAAAACCGCGTCTAGATTGGCACGGACGCTTTTCGCAAAAAGTGCTTTTGCAGAAAAGCGTCCGTGCCAATCTAGTCGCTCTTTTCCGCAAATGCTTTTAACAGAAAAACTTTTCAGTTAAAAGCATTTGCGGAAAATCATGCCTGTCTAGATGTAGCCTAGCTGTATACCAGATACACAACAACATTACACGGGGATTGCTCATGCAATGATTAAATACAACCTGGTATGGGACTGTTTGACTGTTTAACAGCCACAGGGCAGTGCTACAGGAAAGCAGTGAAGGAGAAGTCTATATTTAGGGGGAAATGCAGGAAGAGTTTAAGGAGCAAGAATGAAAAACCCTGAGCTGAAATCTAACTAGGAGCCTGGGCTTGCAAAAAAGTGTAACTGGATTTTTTTTTTCTGGCAACAAATGATCAAGATCTTGATGACAAACACCTGAAAAACCATTCAGCCTTTAACGTTAAAGGGTGCATCTAGACAGCCCCTACTGTCGGAATAAGCTATGCAATTTGTGCTATGCAAATTGCGAAGCTTATTTAGAGTCTAAATCGAAAAAGCTCATTTTGAAATTTTGCGCTGCCTACACAAATTTCAAAATAAGGCACTATTCTGACAAATCCCTTAACGTTACAAGGACGCCGGAATAGTGTGCCCGTTATTTCAGGAAACAGTGGGCGCTTTTAAAGACGCGGCATTGCTATTTCGGGACACGTCCGGTAATCAGAAATAGCAACGCAGTCCAGATGTACCCTACAGGACCATGGCCTTCTAGAGTGGATAAGAGAAGGGGGCAGGTTGGGAGACAGGGCTCCCTTTTCTTTAATGCCAGGTATAGTCAAGGTCCAGAGAAAATAAGATAAAATAACGTTTGAGGTGCATTCAAAAGGAGCAGGTGGTCCAGATTTGGCCAGTAATCCATCTACTGACTCCCCTTGCATGGGACATTTGAACTAGGCCAACCTAAGGATTTTCTCACACTTTTCGAAACTTCACTTTCAGAACTCACCAGGGCTATGTCTAGACTGCAGGCTTCTTTCGAAAGAGGCTCTTTCGAAAGCATCTTTCGAAAGAGCCTCTTTCGAAAGATCGCGTCTAGACTGCAGGCGGATCTTTCGAAAGAGCAAGCCGCTTTTTCGAAAGCGAGCACCCAGCGAGTCTGGATGCTCTCTTTCGAGGAAGCCCTCTTTACATTGAAGAACGCCTTCTTTCGAAAGAGGAGCTTTCGAAGGAAGGCGTTCTTCCTCGTGAAACGAGGTTTACCGCCGTCGAAAGAAAAGCCGCGTTCTTTCGCAATCATTTCGAAAGAACGCGGCTTGAGTCTGGACGCAGGGGAAGATTTTTCGGGAAAAGGCTTCCCGAAAAAACCCCTGAGTCTGGACACAGCCTAAGGGTTGGCTGGGAAGTGGGGCCGCTTTGCGGGCAAACATTCCCCGTCTCCTGTTCCCCAACACCCACAGCCAACTCTACTTCCCTGCCCTGGAGCAGGGCTGGAATTAGCATGGTGCTTTTCAGAGAAACCGAAAGTGAAAGGAAGCGGCCAAGCCCTTTAGGAGAAATGTGGCGGCTGGTGGCAGGGGCCCGGCCGGTCTCCCCTCACCTCTTACACCCCCTCCAGCCGCGCAGCCAGGTGCCGCTGGTTGATCTCCTCCAACACCTGCCTGGCCATCTGGATGGCCCCCGGCTCCAGGTAGTAGCTGATCAGCAGGCTGGTCACATCGAAGCAATCGGCCCGCTCCAGCCGGCCCCGCGGGATGTTGCTGCAGCCGGCGGGCGGCTGAGCCACGTTCAACTTCATCTTGAACTTCTTGAAGTCCAGCTCCTCCAGCTCCTCCAGCACCTGCTCCAGCCGGCGCCGGGCGCTCATGGTCCTGTCGGCTCCTCGGGGCTGCGCCCTCCTCTTCCGTCCTCCCTCCGCCGCGGTAGCTCCTCCCCAGCCCCGTGGGAAGCCGGCCCCCGTCCAGTCAATGATTTCCTAGCAATCCGGGCATGCTCCCGGCTTCCTGCCTCGCTCTGCAGAGCTTGCACCATGGGCCTGGCCCGAGACAGCCTCTCCAGCCCCAGAGGCAGCGGGGTGGGGCCCAACCTGCCTGGCTCCCTTCCCCTCTCTCTGTCTGACGAGTTCTGCACTGCAGGGCTATTTCGGGATCCCGCCAGCTATTTCCAAATATTTTTCACCATCCTGGTGAACCTCCTTGCACGAGGGATAAGGGACGGCTGGCAATAGCACCTTATTTTGAACTTTGGCGCCGAAATGGGCCAGATTTCAAAATAAGCGACTTTGAAATAGTTTCGAAGTAAGATACGGACGTTTCGAGTTTAAGCTGCTGTGTAGACGCGCCCCCCGGGGAGCTATCCCAGCTCCTTTCAGCCTTTCCACAACCCACACTGATTTCCCTGTGGACACGGGATAACGTAGGGTTTGTGGCAATTTTTCCCCCCTTTGGTCTATCCCTAGTCTCCTCTCCCTCTCCTGTGAGTTGATTTATTCTTCCTGCTTTGCGTTCTGTGAAGTTGGCCGTCGGTTCAGCAGTGGCACACAGGGCGGAGCGGGCTGCAGAGATGGACTTTCGGGGCACGGTCAGTGTTCCCTGTCAGCTGGGCGCTTCTGCGGCTGCTCAGGAGAAATTCTAGTGCTGCCCAGTTGATTTGCACAGTGCTAGGGGTTTGGTTTCTATTAGTAGCGTACCTTGGCCCAGACCTCGGTGCATGTAAAAATGTATTGCACATGTGGATGGAAAAAAATCGGCACGTGGATGGAAAGGAAGAGAGGGAATATTAGACTGTGTATTTGTGTGTGTGAGTGGTGTGTGTGAGTGTGAGAAGCGCACGCTGCATGTGCCCATTCTGCAGGATACACAGGAGGGTCAGGTGTCTGGGGCAGGTCGAAGCACGTTGGCAGGGGATGGTGAAGTAAAGGAGTTTTCCCTCCAGCTACCAGGACTGCACTCATGCTGGGAATACACTATGATTTGTTCACACACAAAAGTTGTAGAATACTAGGACAGAAAGGGACCTCGAGAGGTCATCGAGTCCAGTCCCCTGCCCTCATGGCAGGAACCAGTACTGTAGACCATCCCTGATAGACATTTATCTAACCTACTCTTAAATATCTCCAGAGATGGGGATGCCAGAACCTCCCTGGGCAATTTATTCCAGTGTTTAACTACCCTGACAATTAGGAACTTTTTGCTAATGTCCAACCTAAACCTCCCTTGCTGTAGTTTAAGCCCAGTGCTTCTTGTCCTATCCTCAGAGTCCAGGAAGAACAATTTTTCTCCCTTCTCCTTGTGACACCCTTTTAGATACCTTGAAAACCACTATGATGTCCCCACTCAATCTTCTCTTTTCCAAGCTAAACAAGCCCAATTCTTTCAGTCTTCTTTCATAGCTCATGTTCTCTAGACCTATGTACCTTTCTAACTCCACTGTGTATTAAACTCCACTGGTGCTGGACAGATTTTACCAGTAGAAAGGCAATCGTAGTGGTAGAGTTTATTTCTGTATGGGAGGGGAAAAGCTATCACATCCACACTACAGGTTGTACCAGGATAGCTGTTTTGGTTAAAAAAAAATCAGCTTCCTAACTGAAACAGCTATAAGCCCATAAAATCTTTGAGTAGACCAAGCCTCTGGCTATGTCCTCACTACGGATCTTACACCATACGGCAGCTCTGCGTTGTAAGATCTTTGGTAACCATTCTGTGCCTGCGGGAGAGAGCTCTCCTGCCAGCATAATTAAATCACTCCCAATGAGCAACAATAGCTTGTCAGCAGGAAAGCATCTCCCAAGCACTGGCACTTCTGTGGGCGAAACTTTTGTCCGTCAGGTTGTTCCCACTTCTGACAAAAGTTATAGACAAAAGTGCCAGTGTAGACTCCACCCATCTGGTGTGAGAAAAAGATAACGAGAAGGAGGGAAGACAGCAAGAAGGGGAGAGAGAGATTAGAGAACAAGAGAGCACAGAGAAAAGAAGCGGATACAAGGAAATGGAGAGAGAAATTTAAAAACTGACACTTACACATAGAACCTACTGTTCTAAATGTAAAGACAAAAAACTTTCTGCCATCGGACACTGCCACAGCTGAACTTGACATTCTGGCTACGTCTACACTGGCCCCTTTTCCAAAAGGGGCATGTTAATTTCACAGGTCGTAACAGGGAAATCCGCGGGGGATTTAAATATCCCCCGTGGCATTTAAATAAAAATGTCCGCCGCTTTTTTCCGGCTTTTAGAAAAGCCAGAAAAGAGCGTCTACACTGGCCCCGATCCTCCGGAAAAAAAGCCCTTTTCCGGAGGATCTTATTCCTACTTTGAATAAATGCCGCGGGGGATATTTAAATCCCCCGCGGATTTCCCTATTACGACCTGTGAAATTAACATGCCCCTTTCGGAAAAGGGGCCAGTGTAGACGTAGCCTTTATGTTTAAGAAGCTACATCTTTTGATGGGTAAAAATAGTCCAGACTGTTTGTCACATCCCTTAAAAGTCTCTCTCAGTGAAGAAGTGGGTTGTGCCCACCAAAGCTCATGATACCATCTGCATTTTTTGTTTCTCTCTACGATGCTGCAGGACCATTCTCTTGACCCAGTTCTTAATGCTACTCCCTCCCAAGGCAAAGCCAGCTACCCCTCTGCATTGTAATCTCTTCTTGAACCTTCTTTGCTGTATCTAGTGTTTCAGAGAGACCAAGGCCAGAAGGAAACATTGTGATTATCCCGTCTGAACTCATGTATAACCCAAGCCATGCTGCCTCCCTAAAATGAATTAATTCCTGTTTGAACGAGAGCAGATCTTTTAGAGAAATAGCTATTCCTGATTTTAAAATCATCAGCGATGGAGAATCCACCATGACCCTTGGCAAATTGTTTCAACAGCTAATTACCATCCCTGTTCAAAGACGTACACTTTATTTCCACTCTGAATTTGTCTAGTTTCAAATTCCAGACATTGGAACATGTTAGATCTTTGTCCACTAACTTGAAGAGCCCACTTGCCCCTGTCTAGTTACTTACCGACTGTGATCAAGTCGCCCTTTAACCTTCTCTTTGTCGAGATAAATAGACTGGGGTCTTTTGCAGGGTATTCTGCTCACTGAAGGATGGTGCTCAGGACTCTCTGGTCCAGCAGTAGATCCAGAATCCAGCTAGTGTGCACTGGGTGGGGAGGACACATCGGGGGCCCACGTTGGGGTCTGCCCCTGAGATTTCTTCTAGGGTTGCCAGATGGTTTCAACAAAAATACCGGACACAGTTGGCGCAGGGCTTAGGCAACACTGATGAGGGGGAGGTTACATTTTACTTCTGGCAGCCTGGAGTGGGGTGCAGGAGATGGCTGTTTGCGTGGAGGGCAGCAGGCGTGTGTAGGGCCAAACTCGCCTTCCCGCCTGCTCCCTCGGCAGGAATCCACTGACAGGAACGGGGAGACGGGCGGTGCCCTCGTAACAGGGCTTGCAAAGTACGGAAATGGTCTGTGCTGTTAAAAGCAGGCCTGAGGGGGCCTCAAATGCACTTGGAGGCAGGGGAGGGGGTAAATAAATGGCTCATTTCACCCCCCTGTGACCCTTCATTCCTCACTGTCCATCTGCACGGCCCGCTATGCCCGCAAGCGCGCTCACACCGTCCGCCATGCTGCTCCTTATACCTCGAGTGCTCTCCCCCTACGCAATGCCCCCGCCACTAACCCCCCGGTTCCCTTTCCTGTCCCTCCTTTACACCCCCTTGTATCCTGCTCCCCCCGTGGGAAACTGCCTAGCAATGACAGTTTAGCAGGGTCCATGGCACGACTTACGAATACTGTCTCTTATCTGTGTTGTCTCTCTGCCTAATAGCTCGGACGTCTCCACCTTGCAACCTTCTCTAGGAACGTATGAGACCTACTTTACTGCTGGGTTCAGCCTCGTCCTGTTACATTATAAGCTCTCTGAGGCAGGGACCATCTCCATCTGTTTCTAACTGGTCCTGGCACTTTCTGACTTTGGTCTTCCCATTAATTGCCCCCCCCAAGTTTCTTACTGACTGTCATTCAATCAAAGTGAAATCGTGGAACGTCTCGTCATTGGCACTGAAGTGGTTACATATTCTAATCTCATCTAATAATCTCTCAGAGGGAGTGAATGTTCTGTTCTCTTTTGTGTGACAGTAACTTGCGGAACTCCCTGCCACGTGATGCAATTGAGACCCAAGGCTGAGCCAGATTTTAAAAGGATTGATCTCTTACATGGATCACAAGAACATTTGGAGTTACAAGGGAGTGGGTCACAGCAGAGAGAGGATTAGAAACTGGATCATTGTGGGTTGGTGAAATGTCCAGGCTTACCAGAGAAATGGGGGTGTTATTTGGCCCACAACAAGCTTATACTGAAGAAACTTTTTCAAATTCAGTGGTGTAATTATTGCTGCTTAAATACAAAAAGAGAGATTACATGGTAACTACACCTTCGGCAGCCAGCATGGTCTGCTCTAGAGATGTCTTGGAGGTCCCAGGCCTCCAGCCATCACCTCTCTCTGGGCAGAGAGCCCAGGAATGCCTAGAGCAGAGCTGTTGCAGAAACAGCCGAGCTTGACCCATGGACGACTGACTGTCCGACTGATGTCCACCCAGGAGCCACTGGGTCTCTGGCCTGGGTGACCACAGTGGTCCCTTCTGGCCTTGGAATCCCGGACTTCCTGGCTAGGCTGGTGCTCAGCTCTGTGAATGCGACGGGAAAGCAGAGGCGGAGAGGCAGGGGAATCCCCTGGAGAGCGGAGGCTGATCTTCTCCCACGGGCTCGTTCCCAGCCGCCCGCGATCTTCTGCAGAGCTTCTCTGCCAGGTCTCTCTGGTTGATGGCAACCAGCACCTTCCTGGTGACCTCCACTGCATCGCGCTCCGTGTAGTGACAAATCAACAGCTCCATGATCTCCACAGGCCCTGCCTTCTCCAGGTCCCCTCGAGCTATGTGTGTGTGGTGCTCCTCCAGCTCCATGTCCGTCAGCTTGCTCTTGAACTCCTTCAGCTCAGCCTCTCGCAGGTCTTTCAGGGCGCCCAGGAGATGATCTCTCTTTGTCTTCCTCCGGCCGCCTCCTAGAACATGGGCCAGCAAAGTCCAGTCCCTCACTCCCCACCCGGGTACCATGCCCCGTTTGCCTTCTTTCCCCAACTCTCTCCCTTCCCTCTTGCATCTCCCTCCTCTGCCACTGATCCCATCTCCCGGCCCTCCCTTTCCCTCTGACCCCCTTCTCACCTCACACCTCTGCTGCCCCTTCCCCCGGGTACCTCCCATGGCAGATGTGAGGCCTTGGAAAGATGGACACTTTAGGACGATGATACCGAACTGCACCAAATGCTGCAGACACCAGACTTAGTCAGTCATGTAAGTCTTATAGGCTTCCGCATGAACTCGGAACTCGCTTCTACCTCAAGGGTGACTGAGCTTTGCAAAAGAAATCGATTCAGTGGCGACGATCTCTCTCAAAGGGTGGGACAAGTACATCTCCAGAGAAGTCCCGCCACCTGGGGGAATTTCATGGACTGGGACAGACTGGCTTCAAGAAACCACACAATAACCACAAGGAGTCCTGTGGAACTCCTTGCCTGAGGAGGTTGTGAAGGCTAGGACTATAACAGAGTTCAAAAAAGAGCTAGATAATTTCATGGAGGTTAGGTCCAGAAAAGGCTATTAGCCAGGGGATAAAATTGGTGTCCCTGTTTGTCAGAGGCTGGAGAGGGATGGCAGGAGACAAATTGCTTGATCACTGTCTTCAGTCCACCCTTTCTGGGGCACCTGGTGCTGGCCACTGTCAGCAGACAGGCTACTGGGCTAGATGGACCTTTGATCTGACCCAGTACGGCCGTTCTTATGTTCTAAAATTTGGTACAAAGGGTCCACCACAAGTGACTGGGAGGGCCCAGATTTTGATCCAGAAACTGACATGAGATGCTGACCAAGAAAGGCAAAACCCTGCTGGATGGGCTGGAAGGAGAAGAAATTGCCGGGGTCTCTGTGTAGAAGTCGGGTGAAACCTGACCAGCTAGTGTGGGTGGAGTCTGTTTCTTGTTTTGTGGTCTATTATTAGGCTTGGAAGGATTCAATTTTATTTAATTAGTCAACGTCAATAAGCATTGATTTTACTGCATATGCACAAAGTGACCAAGAAATATGGCCTCCCACTAATCATCCAAGGCTTCGTCTACGCTGCATGGTTTTTGCGGAAGAAGCCTTTTGCGCAAAAGTTTGCGCATCCCCACCTCTAAGCGCACTGCAAAAGCGATGCACTCTTGCACCATGGAGCGTCCACACTGCATGGACTCTCTTGCTCAAGAAAGCACGGATGGCCAATTCACAGAATGGCCATCAGAGCACCTGTGCTTTTCCCAACGGGGGTTTCTGCGGAGCATACACACCTGCCTTTTTGCACAAGAACTCCTTTGCAAAAAGGAGTTCTACCTGGTGGAGAAAGGAATAACTCTACCAGCCAAAGCCCTCTCTTCTGCTGATTTACTTGCGCAAGAACACGCTTGAGGTATGGATCCTTCGCAGCTTTTGGCACAAAAACCTTGTAGTGTAGACGGAGCCAAAATGTCCAGCTGGGGCAATTCTCTTCACTGCAGGCTTTGCCCTACTTCTTCCTGCCCCGCTCCACCCTCCCCTGCCCCATAGGACTTTTGGAACACTAGCTAAGTGAAGCAGATGCTGCAGGATGCTCGGACGATGTCCCCATGGGGCCAGTGAGTAACATACACTTTCCTTCTATGGCCTCAGCTAAGAGTGGAAGGAGCCAGGGTGCGTGCGCCATCTAGTGTGACGCTGGCGAAAGTCTCTGACTCACATGCACTGGGCATACAATGCAGTCGATGGATTGTACCAGTGCACACTCACTTGAAGGAGAATCCTAGCGCACTAGAACGGGAAGGGACCTCGAGAGGTCATCAAGTCCAGTCCCCTGCCCTCACGGCAGGACCAAGCACCATCTAGGTCATCCCTGACAGGTCTCTGCCTAATCTGCTCTTAAATATCTCCAGTGAACTTACCTATGCGGTGTTTTCCTGACCCAGTAAGTTTAACATCTCCTGAAAGAGGAAAAAAGGGTGAAAAAAATGGATCAGCACACTGTTCTGTTCATGTCTCTCCTGTTACACTAAGTCCGGTCTTATTGGCTATTGGAGCCACATGACTTTGATTATTGATGAGGATAATACAATAGTTAACGACCTGCTTAGATTTCACCTCTTTGGCCCCTCCCTCTGGAGCATCTGTTTCTGGCTGCGCCCCGTGACTATGCTCAGATACCAAACTTGACAGATCCCCTGGGCTGGTCCAGCCTGGCATTGCCTCTGCTCTTTCAGACAGCTGGCCTGGGCCCCTCCTCACCCCCAGACTACTCAGCTGTGGAGTGTAAAAGCACACACGCTGATCTGGCGTCAGGTGAGGGCAAGTTGCCCCAGACGCCCACGGCCCAATAGCAGTGCCCAGGTGCGTCAGTGTTCTGCAGAACTCACCTGCGTGCTGGAGGGCTGTAGCGCTCTACGGGGCTGAAACTTCTGAGTAGCAGAGCCCCTGATCTTACAAAGGTGTCGCACGTCCTCAGAGCCCTTCCTAAAGCCAGGATCTGCCTGCACATCCCTAGTGCTTTGTGGGCTGGTAATAAAAGCCCCATCGGAGACATTGTAGCTGTGGATCGTCACTGGTCTAGTGAGTTGGGTGGGCGGTTCACTACTCATGGAATACCTGGCCAGGAACTGGGAGAGGATTTTACGTACCCCCATGAGTGAATACGGTGGCCCACCTGGTCTCAGAGTAGCCTCCCAGCACGGCTCAGCAGAGTCTCTGTCACCCACTCTGAGCTGCACACTCCTCTTCATCTCCTCGATGTAGACCTCAATGAAGGGCTGTCGCTTCTCTTGGCTCGTATAGGAAAACGTCAGTATCTGAGGCGGACACAAGGGGTGACCTCATCTGAGCCAGCAGGGCAGGAACAAAGGACACGTGTGAGTCCTCATCGGTGGGCCGGCCAGACGCACCAGGCAGCTTTGCCATCTCCATGAGGGGTTACTGAATTATATTCGTATCTCTCACGTCCTGCCGTTAGAGCTTCAATCCCAAACTGAGCAGGAATCAATCACCCTGCACTGACATGCAGCTGTCTCTGGGGTGGGGCACGGCACTTGTTTCACAGCCATGCAGCTGCGCCCTTTTCCGTCCGTGTCTGTCCAAAGAAGTTCAGCTTTCCCCCTTGTGTGTGGGACATCCCCACCATGATCTCCCCTCCCCCCACAGACCTGCCTAGTTTAGTCCTAGCTCTTTCCAATGGGCTCTGACTCTATAGGTTCCCACTCAGTGTTTCTTCCCAGGATGGTGACAATGTGGGGCGTGCAGGGTGTGTCTGTCTGTATGAGCGGAGATTTGCCAATACTACAATTTGGGGCTAATTAGATCAACACCTCCAACCAGGCAGTTCCTAGCTGGGCAAATATGGACCTCAGAAGACATAAGGCCAAGTCTTATGAAGCTAGATAATTTCATGGAGGTTAGGTCCATAAAAGGCTATTAGCCAGGGGATAAAATGGTGTCCTTGGCCTCTGTTTGTCAGGGGCTGGAGAGAGATGGCAGGAGACAAATCGCTCGATCATTGTCTTCAGTCCACCCTCTCTGGGGCACCTGGCGCTGGCCACTGTCGGCAGACAGGCTACTGGGCTAGATGGACCTTTGGACTGACCCAGTACGGCCGTTCTTATGTTCTAAGTCTGTACTAAAAAATTAGCTTGACCCAGCTACGCTGCTCAAGGGTGTAAAAAAATCTCCCCCCAAGCAACATAGCGAAGCTGAACGAATCCCTGATGTAGGCAGTGCTAGGTTGGCAGAACAGTTCTTCCACTGACCTCACTGCTGGGCGAGGTAACTCCCAGACACTGTGGTAAGTTTCTACACTGAAGTGCAGTGGCAGCATTTTTAGTGAAGACCCAGCCTTGGTCATGTCACTTACCCAGGGTGTGATCTCTGCTTCTGGAAGGCAGGACACGGCATACTCTGTGTGAAAGTAGAGGGGCTGTTTGGTCTGTGGAGATTTGTCCACAAAAAATGAGGAATTCCTCTCTTCATGTTCTTTGATTGCCTGAAAAAATTCAAGAGCCGTCGATTGGTGGGAAGATACACACCTCAGCCCCTGCAGTGGGGTGTGTACCTCGGCACATGAGGGGGTTGCACCTGGAGGGAGAGCCAGGCCTAAGGACCAAGAAGCCTCGCTGGACAGGTGTAGGCTGCTTATACCGCCGGGGGGCTGCAGGGAAAACAGCTGACGTCACCCTCTGGGAGCAGAAAGGAGGGGAGGAAAAAGCGCAAGAGGGAGAATGCGCCCCAGGGGGTCCCAGCTCCGGAAGAAGGGCCAACCCCCTCGGAGGGATGGGGAAGGAGGTCTGAGAGGAGTACGCAGGAAGAAGCCCAGGGAAACAGCAGCAAGGGTAGGACCATGTGGGGAAAAACCGGTGGGTGCTGAGTGTCCACCAGCTGTCCTGCCAATCAGCTCCTCTCCCTCCCGCCAGTGCCGCCTGCCGATTGGCTGTTCTGTGGTGGGCTGGGGGTGGAGGGGGAGGAGCAAGGGTGGGGTGGGCTTGGGGAAGAGGGCAGAATGGGGGGGAGGGGAGGAGGCAGGGCCTTGGGGGAAGCTATGGACTGTGGGACTGGATCCTGGGGCAGAACGGGGGTTGAGCATCCCCCCCCTCCCCCTGCCAAAACCTTCGGTCCCAGCACAGAGCCCCAAGCCCCACCTCACAGCCCGCACCCCCAGTTGGAGCCCTCACCCCCTTCCCACACCCCACCCCCCTGCCCCGGCCTGGAGCCCCCTCCTATCCCCCGCACTCCTCATTTCCAGCCTATCCCAATCACTGGGCCCCCAGCTTTCCCGGCGGGGCGCCACCTGCATTCGTGGCAAAGGCCTCAGGTTCCCCGGTACCTTCTCCAGCGAGTGGTCATTGGGGATGAGGTAGAGGTGGAGGGTTGTGTCTGCAGCCCGGAGTGCCAGGTAAATCAGCACCAGGGCGTGGACGGGGATTGGCAGGACTCTAGAGACGACGAGGAGGACTCCGTACAGGGAGAAGCTGGGGTTCTGCAGCACGGCGTGGAACGGCCTCAGCCCCGTGGGCTCCTCCAGCGTCATCCCCTCCTCAGCGAAATGGGCGATTTGCACCCGGGCGGCATCGGCCTCTCCCCCTGTCGGGAGACACAGAGAACTACTGTGAACACAGGCCGTTCGCCAGGGCATCCCCATCAGACGCACTGGCCTGTTAGCCATGCTGGGGGCACAGGCCGCCAGCCCTGCCTTTGTTGCTCTGCCCTAAGTACAAACAGAATGGCTGTGTCTAGACTGGCAAGTTTTTCCGCAAAATGAAATGATTTTGCGGAAAAACTTGCCAGCTGTCTACACTGGCCGCTTGAATTTCCGCAAAAGCACTGACGATCTCCTGTAAAATCATCAGTGCTTTTCCGGAAATACTAAGCTGCTTCCGTTCGGGCAAAAGTCTTTTTCTGAAAGACTTTGGCGCAAAAGGGCCAGTGTACTGTTTTCCACAAAAAAGCCCCGATTGCGAAAATGGCGATTGGGGCTTTTTTGCGGAAAACTGCGTCTAGATTGGCCACAGACGCTTGTCCACAAAAAGTGCTTTTGCGGAAAAGCATCCTGCCAATCTAGACACAATTTTTCCGAAAATGCTTTTAACAGAAAACTTTTCCGTTAAAAGCATTTTCGGAAAATCATGCCAGTGTAGACGTAGCCAATGTGTGTCCAGGGTTACCTGGCCGGGCTGATCTAGTGACTGTCTCTGCCGGGACTGTGTGTTTGTTTAGCACCCAGCGCTCTGATCTGGACCAGGGTCTCCGGGTGCTACCACACTAATATCCACCGTCTGCAGCACGTGTCCTGGTGGCTGGGGGTCCCAGCTCCACGCTCCCAGCCCTGGCTTGGAACCTACTTACTGCTCTCAGCGCTCGTGAGGCACAGGAAGTGCGGGAGGTGCAGGGTTCTCACGGCCCGGGCCGGCTCCGCCCGGATGCTGAACAAGGGGCCGGCCACCATCCATTTCGGAGTGCTCCGTGCAGCCAGGTGCCGATCCCAGGAGTCGTATCCGTACTGGACAGTCACGGGGGCCCGCACCTCGAACCCCAGGTCGGTTTCAGAGCAACAGAACGTGCCTGCCTTGGGGAGGTGAACCCTGCAGGGTGTGGGGAGATAGGGAGACGCCAGAGGAGGGTTCAACGGTGCCAAATGGACCTTTCCCAGCTCTTGATCTAATTCAAAACAGGTGGCTTCACTTCTGTTCAGCCTAGATGTTCTACTCAAAAGGCAGGGGGAGCGATTAGTAATACCCTCCCCCGTCTAGCTCCCACCATCAAAGGATTTACAAATGTCAACAAAAGAATCATCATAAATCCTGGTGAGGAAGTAACATTACCCCCACTTTACAGATGGCAAAATTGAGGCACAGTGCAGAGAAATGACTTGTCACCAAGGCCATATAGATAATCAGTGTCAGGGCTGTGTGTGTCCCCCAGGATTGCTGTTCCTCCTGCTCTGACCACTAGACCCCACTGCTTTTCCAAAGCCAAGGATTAAACGCCAGCGTCCTGATCCTTACCAACCCCCACTCTCAGCTGCTTAGACCTCACTCTGCTCCCCAAGTCATTAGCAGACGCCGCTGGTCCCTCCTGTAACTAACGAGGGCTCTGAACCCCACCCTGGCGCTGTCTGCGTGGGTGCAGCCCTGTGTTACGGGTTGCGGCACAGCTCCAAGTTTCTGTCCCAGTAAACTAGCCAGGTCCTCGTCAGTGGAGAAGCAGCCGTGAGGCTCAGTGGAGCTTCACTCAGACAATTGTGCTAATTGTACCGGCTCTTCCCCAGCCAGGTCTTCCCCACAGGACGCTGCACACACAGGGCCATAGGAGCCAGCCTGCGCCTCCAGACACAGGCTCCTAAAGAGGGGTGACACCCAACTCCCAACCCAGCTCTCACCTGTACGTTTCCTGCTCCCCATCTGGGCTGCAAACAGTCTCTGGGAATATTTTTTCTTGAAGGTCCTGGAACAGGAACAGGCGTTAATGCAGCTCCAGTGGGATTTCCCGCTGGGGAAGGAAGTAACTGGACAGCTGGGGCCTAGTATTTGACCAGGGCTGACTCCCTGGCTTGGCACCCTGATGGGGTGGCTGGCAGGGGGAATCTGTGATCATCTGGCTTACAGCCCCATGGCCAGTTATTCTTCTGGGTACTCGGTGTGTCTTCATTTAGGGTGCGTCTACACAGCAGGGCTGAGCTATGCAACTATGAAATAAGTTCTGCAACTTGAGCTTTTCTAACTGCGTAGCTTGCGTTAAAATATCTTATTTCGAAATGGGGAGTGTCTACACTGCGCTTATTTCAAAATAGAGCTCTCTACGTCCGAATTCGCTTACTCCTTGGCTACGTCTACACTGGCATGATTTTCCGGAAATGCTTTTAACGGAAAAGTTTTCCGTTAAAAGCATTTTTGGAAAAGCACGTCTAGATTGGCAGGTCGCTTTTCCGCAAAAGCACTTTTTGTGGAAAAGCATCCGTGGCCAATCTAGACACACTCTTCCGCAAAAAAGCCCCGATCGCCATTTTCGCGATAGGGGCTTTTTTTTGCAGAAAACAAATCTCTGCTGTCTACACTGGCCCTTTTGCGCAAAAGTTTTTCGGAAAAAGACTTTTGCCCGAACGGGAGCAGCACAGTATTTCCGCAAAAGCACTGACAATCTTACATGAGATCATCAGTGCTTTTGCGGAAATTCAAACGGCCAGTGTAGACAGCTGGCAAGTTTTTCCGCAAAAGCAGATGATTTTGCAGAAAAACTTGCCAGTCTAGACACAACCCTTGTTACAGGAGTCGGAGGAAGCAGTCAAAATAACTGCTTGTGTCTAGATGCAGACTATGTGATTTCAGAATAACGTCAGTTTCTCTGAAATAACATTGCTGTTCAGAAATACCCTTGGGCTGTGTCTAGAATGGCCATTTTTTCCGGAAAATCAGCCGCTTTTCCGGAAAAACTTGCCAGCTGTCTACACTGGCCGCTTGAATTTCTGCAAAAGCACTGACTTCCTACTGTAAGAAATCAGTGCTTCTTGCGGAAATACTATTCTGCTCCCGTTCAGGCAAAAGTCAGATTTGTTTTCCACAAAAAAGCCCCGATCGTGAAAATGGCGATCGGGGCTTTTTTGCAGAAAAGCGCGTCTAGATTGGCACAGATGCTTTTCCACAAAAAGTGCTTTTGCGGAAAAGTGTCCGTGCCAATCTGGATGCTCTGTTCCGAAAATGCTTTTAACGGAAAACTTTTCCGGTAAAAGCATTTCTGGAAAATCATGCCAATCTAGATGCAGCCTTAGGCTATGTCTACACTGCACTCTAAACTCGAAATAAGATACTCAGTTTGTGCTATGCAAATTGCGTATTTATTTCGAGTATATTTTGAAATAGGCCATTTTGAAATTAGGTGCCGTCTACACAGCATCAAAGTTGGAAATAAAGTGCTATTTCGAGACATCCCTTAACCCTTGTGGAATGAGAGTTACTAGGATGCCGAAACAGCGCGCCCATTATTTTGAAAAATATTTCAAAATAACAGGTGGCTTGTGAAGATGTGGGATAGCTATTTCGGGTTACTGCTGGTATCCCAAAATAGCTTTCATGTGTAGACATACCCTTAGGGTGTGTCTAGACTACAGGGTTTTGTCAACACAGACTACAGCCAGTTCTGTTGACAAAGCAAGCCGCTTTGTCAACATGACAGTGTTGGACGCAAAGGACAGTGTAGATGCAATAACGCTTTCTGTTGACAGAACTCTGTTGACAAAAGGCGTTATTCCTCGTAGAATGAGGTTTACATACATCAACAAAACTGCTGAGTTATGTCGACTTTATTTCGACATAACTCGATGGAAGTGTGAGCACAGGTATAGTTTTGTCGATAAAAGTCCACTTTTGTCGACAAAACCCTGTAGTCTAGACAGTTTTGTTGACAAAACTGTACCTGCATCTACACTGCTGCTGAGTTCTGTCGACATAATGTCAACGCTCTTTGTCGACAGAAGCTTTGTTGACAGTATCTGTTGACAAAACTTCTGTCAACAAAAGCTTATACTCTAGTCTAGATGTACCCCTAGGTTGTGTCTAAACTACATGGCTCCATCAATGAAGCCATGTAGATTAGGCTGATCGGCAGAGGGAAATGAAGCCGCAATTTAAATAATCGCAGCTTCATTTAAATTTAAATGGCTGCCCCGCTCTGCCGATCAGCTGTTTGTCGGCAGATCGGGGCAGTCTGGACGCTCCCGCGCTGATCTGAAAGCTCTTTATCAACCTCCCCGTTATGCCTCGTAGGATGAGGTTTACCGGGGAGGTCGATAAAGGGCTTTCATGTCGGCAGGGGAGCGTCCATTGATGGAGCCATGTAGTCTAGACGTACCCTTAGAGAGCAGGTGATTAGCAGCATGGCCAGAAGGATTACAGGGAATATACAGAAAGAGTAACAGGGAGATGGATAGACAGAGATTAGTTATGGATGGATGTGACTGAACCTAGCAATGGGAAATAAATAGACAGCTACCTCTTCTCTTGGGCATAACTTGCATTTCTCATTTCTTCCTTGTTCTGCTGTGGAATGTTCGCTCCAATTTCCCCCTTCAGAGGAAGCTATTCGTTCAAACTCACTCCAAGAGTAACGTTCCTTCTCCCGTGCAGTCAGGCTTTGTACTGATGAAACATGAATGATCTTAGTGAACGCATGCTGTGAGAACAAGTGTTGGAATATTCAACATAGAGTGCCTTTCTGTCGATTGTTTATTAGGTATTGGAGTCAAATCGGAATTAAGAAAAATAGTCAGAAATAAATGATTTCAAACATATTCCTTCCTCTGTCACATAATGTCTTGGTGCTTGTGGCTCTATTCTGATCTAGTTCTACCCTAATTCTGTCCTATTCTTATTCCCCTTATCCATTATCTGGGATTAAGTCCTAAAAGCATCCGCCATCTTGTCAGTCTGAGGCAGCAGTAAGGTCGACCTGCTCACCATCTTCTTTGATTAAATGAATTCATTGCTTCTTCAGCTTTTCTTTCATAAGAGCAACCAAACTAGATTCAACCAAAGGTCCATCTCTTCTGACTGTGGCCAGAGCTGGGTGCTCCAGAGGGAGTGACCAGAACAGGCATTTCAGGGCCAGCTGGAGGGCAGAAATCTGGGGAAGATGGTACTTGACCCCCTCCTGCCCCCTTCCTCTGGGAGTCCATGGCTTTGTCTAGTTAATGTTAGGGATCCCTGGTTAAGAAGAGGTTGAGAATCTCTGCACTAGAGGGGCTGGTGGCGGCAGAGCTAGGCTCTGCATGGCAGGCAGGGTGGAAGGTTGGTCCCAGGAGCTGGGAGGTGACTTTGGGTGGGGGGGCAGATTGCAGGAGGGGCAGGTCGCTCTGCAGGGAGCCCTTCTGAACACCCCTCGGCCTGCCTGGGGAAGCAAAAAGCACCCTCGGGTGCTTCGGGACTCACATAGTTCTCCTGTGGCACCACCGCAAGATAGATCGAACTCCTGCCCTTCACTTCCGGATCCTGCAGGAGAGAGACAGTCAGGGTATGTCTACACTACCCCGCTAGTTCGAACTAGCGGGGTAATGTATGCATACCGCACTTGCTAATGAAGCCCGGGATTTGAATTTCCCGGGCTTCATTAGCATAAGCGGGGAGCCGCCATTTTTAAATCCCCGCTGCTTCGAACCCCGTGTAGCGCGGCTACACGGGGCTCGAACTAGGTAGTTCGGACTAGGGTCCTATTCCGAACTACCGGTACTCCTCGTGAAACGAGGTGTACCGGTAGTTCGGAATAGGCACCCTAGTCCGAACTACCTAGTTCGAGCCCCGTGTAGCCGCGCTACACGGGGTTCGAAGCAGCGGGGATTTAAAAATGGCGGCTCCCCGCTTATGCTAATGAAGCCCGGGAAATTCAAATCCCGGGCTTCATTAGCAAGTGCGGTATGCATACATTACCCTCCTAGTTCGAACTAGGAGGGTAGTGTAGACATACCCTCAGGGAGTGTCTGAGTCCCCCACGTTGGTCTCTAGCATCTCCCTGGACATGCGGGTCAGCACTGATTGCTAGGGGACCGTGCCCCCTGCCGAGCCCTCCCACCTCCCTGCCCAAGAGATGCACCCCCCCTGCTCTCAGAGGGAGTGGGGTCTAGCGCAGCTCAAAGCCTTTTGCAGACAAGAGGTACAGAGCGGCCAAATGAAGCCCCGAGGCAGGCGGATCCGACCGTCTGCAGCTTCCGGAGCTGATGGGGGCGCTGGCTGTAACCTCTCCTGGGGAGACCGCAAGGGAAGCTGCCGCGTGCTCACCCCTGCCTGCACCAGCGGGAAAGTGATGCCGGGATCCATACGTGAGACCCTAGGGCCGAAGGGCAGCTGGGAGACCCACTGACCTGAGCGGCTGGAGCAATCGTCCCCCGGGGCCAGGGAGCACCAGACAGGTGAGGACACCCCCGTGTCAGGATGGTTGCAGGCATGGCTACGGCACTGTTACGGGGAAGCTCACAGCAACGGGGCCTAATTCCGAAGTCAGGCTCGTCCTAGACTCAGCAATGGAATGGAGGAGTCCTCGCTCCCCATCTCTCCCCACTAACCACTAGACCCCACTCCCCTCTGAGAGCCGGAGCTAGAACCCAGGAGCCCTGGCACACTGAATGCCCCCTCCAGCCCTCACCGGTCTAACCACTAGACCCCACTCCCCTCTGAGAGCCGGAACTAGAACCCAGGAGCCCTGGCACACTGAATGCCCCCTCCAACCCTCACCGGTCTAGCCGCTAGACCCCACTCCCCTCTGAGAGCCGGAGCTAGAACCCAGGAGCCCTGGCACACTGAATGCCCCCTCCAGCCCTCACCGGTCTAACCGCTAGACCCCGCTCCCCTCTGAGAGCCAGAGCTAGAACCCAGAAGCCCTGGCACACTGAATGCCCCCTCCGACCCCCACCTTCCCGTTCCCCATCCCACTCCCCCTTTCACTTTCACTTCCTTGTCCTTATCCCACCTCCTTCCCCTCTGCTTCTCCCCCTTCCTCAGGCCAAGCAGAGCAGCTTGGCACTCACAGAAGGGGGGGGGGGGAAGAAATGTGTCTTCACATGCACCACCCCTGTTCCAGGAGCTTCAGTGCCCAAGGCCACCCTAGGGCTTAACCCCTTCCTGCCTGCGCTGCAGCTGGGAGACAGGGCGTGGCTTGCACCGTGCGGACAGGCTGCTGCAGGCCACGCTCTGGTGTGAACCCGGCAGTCGTCTGGGGGCACAGGCGGGCCTGCAGGCCCCTCTGTGCATCGCTCTCTGCACATGCTGTCTTGTACAGAGCTCACCCGCCCATCTCAAAGCCCTTTGCAAAGGCGCTCAGGGCCTCTAGATCTCCCTGATCTCTCCCTGCCCCGACTCTTACCAGCCCCTGTTGTCTGGCCGAGGATCTCCGCCAGGTCGCTCCTCCCTATGTCTGTCAGGAGCTGCATGGTCACCTGCAGGGCATAGTCTTTCCCGTAGTAGCTTTTCAGGATGGCACACAATTCCAGGGCTTTGGCTTTCTCCAGTCGGCCCGGCGGGATGTTGTCGCACCCCTCCTTCACTGGGAACACGACCAGCTTCATCTTGAACTGCTTCAGCTCCTTCTGATCCAGCTCTGCGAGGATGACCACCAAGTCATCCGGCAGTAATCCCATCCTGCAGCCGCAGGGAGCTGAGCCCAAGTGCCAGGGAGCTGGCCCGGAGCTAGAGGAGCCGTCCTTTGGCCTGAGAAGCGATTGGTGTGCAGGAGAAACAGGGTGGGGCTCAGGCAGGATCTAAAGCTGGCGAAAACTGTTCTGTTTTTTCTCTGCTTCCTCCTCCTTCGCTGCGAGCCCTTGTGTCCCCGGCGCAGCCGCAGAACTAAACAAAGTAGCAACCAACTCCACCAGCTTCCTGCCTGCGTCAGACACTCTGCACACACAGAAGGCAAACTCCAAAGCATTTCAGACACCTGATTAGCATGAGCAGACGGCCTGGCATTTGTAAGCCAGGCTACTAGCTCTCCACTGTGGCTGCCCTTTAAGGAGTGCCAGCCCTCTACCGTTTGACAGATGCAGGCAGTGCCGGATTCAGGCATGAACTAACTAAGCTAAAGTTTAGGGCCTCATAGCTTGAGAGGCCCCTAGAAAAATAACTGTCTCCATACAAATGCTATCAACACGAGGTGACAAATAAAGAGGATCCGGGGAAAAGATTCTCACTAAATATAGCTATTTTTGGTCAAATATGAGAAAAAATATATACACCCCTAGCTGCACAAATACTCCTTCCCAATTCTTACCTTCACTACTGGTTCATTATAGATAGGCAAGAGGCCAGGGGTGAGAAAAAAAAAGATTATTGGACTTGTGTAATCTTCTGGGTTATTTTGAAAGAAGGGCTTTGTTCAAAATGACCACATCTACACAGCGTTTTTTATCTCAAAATAGGGTATTTCGAAATAGCGGCCAGTTGCGATTATGCAAATGAAGCGCAGGGAATTCAAATCCATGCTTCATTTGCAATTTCACTCGGCTGCATTTGCATTCCTCTCGTGAAAGAGGAGTAGAGATGCAGCCGTGTTAGTCTGGTCTAGCTGAAACAAAAGGTAGGACTGTGTAGCACTTTAAAGACTAACAAGATGGTTCATTCTTCCACAATTTGATCTGGGGAAGTGGGTCTGGCCCACGAAAGCTCATCATCTAAGTAACCATCTTGTTCGTCTTTAAAGTGCTACATAGTCCTACCTTTTGTTTTTGAAAGAGGAATGCAGTGTAAACATACCCTTGGGCTGGGTCTACACTGGCATGATTTTGCACAAAAGCACCTGCTTTTGCAATAAATCTTGCTGCCTGTCTACACTGGCCGCGAGCATTTGCGCAAGAACACTGACGTTGTAATGTACAAAATCAGTGCTATTTGCGCAAATACTCTGATGCTTCCGCTCAGGGATAAGCCCTCTTGCACGAGTATTCTTGCGCAAGAGGCCAGCGTAGATAGCAACGTTAATTTCTTGCGCAAGAAAGCCCGATGGCTAAAATGGCCATCGGAGCTTTCTTGCACATGAGAGCGTCTACACTTCACTGGCGCAAAAGAGCGTCTACACATCTTTTGCGCAAAAGCACGTGCCAGTGTAGACGCTCTCTTGCGCAAATACTTTTAACGGAAAAACTTTTCCGTTAAAAGTATTTGCGGAAAATCATGCCAGTGTAGTCGCAGCCTTGAAGTCTCTTCCAGACCCACCTTACTATGAATCTGTAATTGCACTTAAAAACAGGTTTTAGTTTTGTGGTTCAAAACAACTTCTCTGTGATATCTTTTTAAAAACATTTTTGATTTAAAAAATGGATGACACTGAAATGTAATGTTTCTGTCTTGTCAAAATTGTGCTAGTTCTCCCAGCATGAAGGTTTCTCTCCGATTTTCCACATTGCCACGTTTCATTTTTTGTTTGATCTGAATTCCTCCCCCCCAACCCAACTTTTCAGAATTCCCTGGGAACTGAAACGTCCCCTATTCACTTCCAAACATAATAAATACTACAGATGAAAAGTAAACAGGGATGTAAAAATACAGCATCCTGAAAATAAACCGAAAGAAGAATGAATACATCAAAAAGTCTCAAAATCAAATAACTCCCCAAATGCAAAACAAACAAATGCCCACTCCTGTGAAGTAGCCTGCATTGCTAGAGCTTTCCTCTTGTGTACTCCAGGTATATCTACAGTGTGAGTTGTGGGTGAAACTCAGATGTTGTTTTATTTGGGGCAGGGAGGAAGAGTTAGGCGTTACAAGGTGTCCCAGGCCATGAATGTTGCAGATCCAGAGAGTCCCAGATCAGAAAGGTTCAGAAAAGGGCAACAAAAATAATGAAAGGTTTGGAACAGGTGCCATCTGAAGCGAGATTAAAAAGACTGGGACTTTCCATCTTAGAAAAGAGGAGACTAAGTGAGGATAGGATAGAGGTCTATGAAATCACAACAGGTATGGAGTAAATGAATAAGTGTGACAGCGCGTTGGGGGTCCCCCGTCTCCTGCACCCCGAAATGGCACAAACAGACGCACCAGCCGGTGGAATAGAGGAAGTTTATTCCCTCTCCAGGACACAGCACAGCACAGATGTAATCTGGTCACAGAGCTGGACTAGGATGCCTCAGGCCCCCTTGAGATGGGGGAGACCGGGCCCCTAAACTCCAGCCCCTTTCCCTAGGCTGTCTCCTCCATGCTCCCAGACAGCCACCCACTAACTCTCTTCCCGTCCTGCCCCCCATCCAGGGCAGCATTCCACCTTCCTTTGTTCCTCTGCATGGGGGGTGTCTGGCCATACTGGTTTGCATAGTGACTCATCCTGTTTTGCTGGGTCGTGGTACCCGCGGCAGCCAGTGGGGGTTACCCCAGAGCCAGCAGCATAGAAACCAGCCAGGTACCCCCACTACGTCACAATAAGGAATAATTATTTACTTGTTTCCATAACATAAGAACGAAGGGTCACCAAATGAAATTAATAGGCAGCAGGTATGAAACAAACAAAAGGCCATTTTTCTTCACGTAGTACATAGTCCACCTGTGGAACTCCTTGCCAGAGGATATTGTGAAGATCAAGATTCTAACAAGGTTCAAAAGAGAAATAGATACCTTCCTGGAGGTTAGGTCCATCAATGGCTATTAGCCAGGATTGGTAGGAATGGTGTCCCCGGCCTCTGTTTGTCAGGAGTGGAAATGGATGACAGGAGAGGATCATGTGATAATTCCCTGTTCATTTCACTCCCTTTGGGGCCTCTAGCATTGGCTACTGGTGGCAGACAGGCCACTGGGCTAGATGGCCCTTTGGTCTGACCCAGTCTGGCCGCTCTTATGTTCTAATGTAACCTTAGTTATTCCAAAGTAAGTGTGTGCCATAGATCTGGCCCGAGTGCACACTCCAGGCTAGGGGTGTGATTCCCAGCTTGCCCAGCCATACGCTAGCTCCCCTCTAGCTAGCGAGAGAGTAAAGAGCCAGCGAGCCTTGGCCAACAGGGACCTGGCTAAGTGAGTGCCAATGGGGGTAGTGGGTGCAGAGTCGTAACTAGCTAATTTGGCGCCTGAGGCAAGACGCGGGGGCGCTGAGGTGACGCGAGGCACGAGCGAAGACAGCGCAGTCGCTGTGTTTTCTGCGCCCCTCAGCCATGCGCCTCCCTCGCCTCACCCTGGCGGGTGTGTGCTCGCAACGGCTGAGCTGTGCTGCTGCCGCGCCACCGAGTAGAACTTCCCGCCCTGGACAGGACGTTCCGACCTTGCGGGAGAGGGATCGTGTAGGTTCCACACGCTGTGATCTGCCTCTCCGGGCGAGGGAGGGGCACATGTAGGGGAGTCCCGGTGGGGGCATCTTCCCTCATGGGGTGCAGCTCTTCCTGCGCCACCTACTGTGGGGAGCAGACAGCAACCCCAGGAACACGCCCTCCCAGAAACCACTTCCACCTGCGGCTCCCGCTTCATTTCCCTGCCTGGCGGGTCTTCCCTTCAGGCCCCGAAGGGACAGCTCTCCTTGTGCTTGGTGCGGAGGAAGGGGAGCCGGGTATCATGTGAGCCACTGCTTAACCCCGGCTGCCACCCACGCTGGTCCTCTTCTCTGCACGTGCTCTTCAACCTAACGCCTCTGAACCCTGCCATTCGTCCAGGCCACCCAGCCAGACCCACCACCCATCAGACCATCAACCCACCCCGTCTGTCCAGGCCACCGGCCAATTCACCACCCCACCCATGCCACCCACCCCGTCTGTCCAGGCCACCCACCCCGTCTGTCCAGGCCACCTACCAATTCACCCCTCACCCATGCCACCCACCCCGTCTGTCCATGCCACCCACCCCATCTGTCCATGCCACCCACCCCGTCTGTCCATGCCACCTACCAATTCACCCCTTACTCATGCCACCCACCCTGTCTGTCCATGCCACCTACCAATTCACCCCTAACCCATGCCATCCACCCCGTCTGTCCATGCCACCTACCAATGCACCCCCTTCCCATCCAGACTGTTCATACCACCCACCAATTCACCCCCCATCCATGCCACCTGGCCAGTCTGTCCATGCCACCCACCAATTCACCCCCCACCCATGCCATCTGTCCTCCTCAGCCATCCATTTCATCCAGGCACCCCCATCCATCTCCACTCTCCTCTCACCTAAGGGCTCTTTGACTGAAAAGCCAGGGGGCACAGAGCAGAAAGTGCATCATCTCTCTTAGCCCGGGTCACCTTCCAGCTTTATTTGTGGCCGTCATTCCTAAGTTTCCATTTGATAACAAAATACACGTTCAGCAGCTTCAGCGGGGAGCCGAGTTCGTCTGTACGGGATCCATTTTAAAAACAACAAATGGCCGGCTAGCACTTTATAGACGAACAAAACATGTCGATGGGATCATGGGATTTCGTGGGTCCTTGAATGCTCATGATACGAAATACACAGACATGGTTTTAAAAAAATACTTTGGGGGAAACCATCTTTGTCCATGTTACAAGGAGGAGGGAGAAAACTGGTTCTCCTGACCCCTAAGGACAGAAGAAGCAGCACTGGGCTTAAACTGCAGCAAGGGAGGTTGAGGTTGGACAAGAGGAAAAACTTCTTACTTGGGTGGTTAAGCACTGCAATAAGTTGCCTAGGGAGGTTGTGGAATCTCTACCCCTGGAGATATGTAAGAGCAGGGTAGACAGACACCTGTCAGGGATGATCTAGACGGTGCTTGGTCCAGCCATGAGGGCAGGGGCCTGGACTTGATGACCTCTTGATGTCTCTTCCAGTCCTACGATTCTAACCCCCCTTCTCCATCCCCAAACAAAACCAAACCGAAACCACCGCTACAGGAGACAGGCCCGGAGTTCTTGGCGGCCGGCAGGGAAGGCGGGAGGACAAAGGCAGAGCCTTGGAGGGAATTGTAAGATTGAATTTGGTCCAGCCCAGCCACCCTTGACAAGGCCGCTTTCCTGAGCTCACTGGAAACAGAGAGGCTACGTGCACACCTCAGCTCACGTCAGCGTAAGTTATGTCGCGCAGGGGTGTGAACAACACCCCACCCCCGAGGGACATAAGTTACAGTGACCTAAGCGCCGGTGTGGACAGCGCCATGCGGGGCTGGAGTACTTAGGCGGACGGGAGGGCTCTCTTCTGTCTGCTCAGAGTGCCGGCAGCCGCAAGCTCTGTAGCATAGCCTCGGTCGCAGGGAGGCGCAGGGACGGGCTGTAGAGGCACATGGGGAAGTACATGATGGATGGGATGCTGTTTGGCCTTTCAGCCCCTTGGAGCTCTGCTCCGTTCCCCGTGGGGCGGAGGGCTCCTCTGGTATCTCGTCCATCAGGTACGGCCCTTATTTCCTTTAGGGTATGTCCACACGGCAATGAAAAACTCACAGAGGGCCCATGTCAGCTACCGCCGGCTCACAGGCCTTGGGCTCAGGGGCCGTGCAACCTTGTTGTAGCAGTTTGGGTTCGGTTGGGCCCGGGCTGTGGGACCCCATGCGGGGGAGGGTATGGGCTCCTCCTAAGCCCACACGTCGATGGTGCAGTGAAACACCCCCTCGGTTTGAACCTTGCGAGCCTGAGTCAGGTGATACGGGCCGGCCACAGGTGTTTAGCTGCAGTGTGGACATACCGTAGAGACCCCTCAATGCTGCCTCCCATCACCGGCTCAGCCACTCCGCCAAAGAGCTCTGGCACGAGGGCTCCTGCCCCACAGCAATGTAGACAAAGGGATGAAAGCACCATGCCCAGAAAGCCACCTGGAATGCGGGAGGCAGGGTCTCTTGCCCCCGGAACGGCTGCACGTTCACAGGGAACGTAACGTCTTGGAGGCCCTAATTCCCCTCAAGTTCTTCAATGAGGAACCTATTCTTGTCTTTCAGGGCTTTATACAAGCGGTCCTTGCAGTCTTTATTCCAGGCCTTCATTAGCTCATAGAGCTTCCGCATCTTCTCCTGGCTGGTCGTCCCGGACCGGACAGTGTCGTACTGCTCGTCGCTCAGAACGACCCCGTGGAGAACGTCCAGGATGGGCTCCACAGGGGTGGTACGTTGAATCAGCTGCTCTCGGTGCCGCTCGACAAAATGTTGCTCTGGGGGAGGCAACGCACAGAGAGAGCAATGAGCAGCTGGCTGCACATGTCTGTTTCGTAATCTAACCCGGCGGACCGGGGTGAGGCGTGACAGCTGGTTAACAACCACACAACACTGTTGCTGCCATGGGCGGACACCACAAGTGAGGCCGTGCCCGGGGGGGTTGGTGGTGGGAGGGAGTGAATCGGGACCTTCTTGATTTTTTACGTCAGGAAGCAAAGGCTCGTGCGTCAAGGCTCAGCTCTCTTAGCCACCAGATCACAGGCTCATCACCTCCACCTGCCACCCGGCCACCAGCAGAACCGAGCACCACTCGGCTTCCACTGCACTGGGGATCAACGCTGCTGCAATCGATCCACCAGCCAGCGATTGATCATGTCTGCTACGAACTGACACATCGGTCTCCAATCGCTCTCACGTCAATGTTGGGATTCTGACATTGACACCCCGAATTACAGGCGGAGCCTGGAAGATGGAGAAGGGCTGAGGGTCACAAGTGTGGGGGGCACTGGGGTCAGCATGGACGTAAGGTGGCACAGCACCCTGCTCCCCACAGTGCATCTCCCCCCCCACTGACGTCAACATGACCGAGTGGACGTCCCGTCCCGCTGAGCTCCCCTCCCCTATGGCGCCCCCTTAGCCGTGGGGCCAGCACTGACACAAAGGGGACAGTTGTACTAAATGAATCACCCCCAGTGTTCCCCACAGCACAGCGCCCCCTAGTGCCATGCTGGGGCTCTGAGGCCACGGTAACTCTGAGGGGAGAGCGCCCCCTACTGGACCTTCCATTGCCTCTGCAGCAAAGCCCCCTAGCACAGGCCTGCACAGCTCGGAAAGCGGCGAGGGCCATATTACTCCAAAGAAAACAGCTGCGGGCCGCAAGTAGGGTTGCCAGATGCTCTCCCAAAAAATACCGAACAGACGGGCTCAATTTTTTGTCAAGCAAAAAAAAAAAAAAAAAAAACCATGCGTGTCGGGCATACAAAAAAAACCCCCGCACCGCCATAGAAGGAGCCGTCCAGTGCCCAGCCGGGCAAAGAGTGCAAATATTGGACTATCCAGTAGAGAACCGGACCCCTGGCAACCCTAGCCGCAAGGGTACGTTTTGGGGAGGGAGTGATACTTTATTAAGAATGTTTCAATTAAATCAGGCCTGCACAACATACGGCTCCCAATGCCCTTCCCCTCTCCTCTCCCAGCATCACCCTGTCCCCCCTCCCACTGACACCGCCCCTCCTGCCCTTTTCCTCATTGTCTGCACTTGGCCCCCTGGCCAGGAGTGGCCGGCTGCGGCAGCTGGCGCCCCAGGCGGAAGGCGCGATTGGCGCCCCGCCTGCATGGCCGTCAATGGCCAGGGGGTTTGCCTAGGCTCACAGGCCGCCCCTGCCCCTTGGTGTCTTCCCCTTTCTCCTGACCTGCCCCCCTCAGCACAAGCCCCTACCCCACCCCCACCTGGCTTCTGCCTTCCACTTTGCGGGGCTGCCGGAGCCTTTTGGAATCTGGCAGTCGCCGGCGGTGACGTCACGGCACCACGTCATGCCAGCGTCCTGGCGTCTGCCGGCGTCCCACCCTCTGGCTCGCGCCCCGCCTCCTCGCGCCAGAGCGCCACGCAGGCAGCCTGGCGCTGAGCATCGCCGCACTGCCCCCTTCCCGGCAGCGCTCTGCTCCTCCACCCGGCCGGGCTGCACAGTGAGCTCCTGCAGCCCCCAGGCCGTATGTTGTGCAGGCCTCCCCTAGCACCACCCTGGGGAATCAGCTCAGTACCGACCGAGGAGCCAGAACCCCCTAGGCCTTGGGAGCCCTCTGCCCTGCTCCTGCAGCACAGCGCCCCCTAGTGTTGCACTAGAGGAGCTGGGGGCAGCAGAGCTGGACTCTGGTTAGCAGGGAGGATGGAAGGTTGGTCCCAGGAGAGGGGAGGTGGCTCTGGGTTGGAGGGGACAGACTGCGGGAAGGGCAGGTCGCTCTGCAGGGAGCCCACACTTCTGAACACCCCTCGGCCTGCCTGGGGAAGGAAAAAGCACCCTTGGGTGCTTCGGGACTCACCTTGTCCTCCTGTAGCACCACCGGGTGGCCCTGGCTCCTGCCCCTCGCCTCCGGATCCTGCAGGAAAGAGAGGGACAGTCAGGGAGTGTCTGAGTCCCCCACGTTGGTCGCTAGCATCTCCCTGGGGTGAGCACTGACAGCTGCGGGGAGCAGCCCCTTGAATACACGCACCCAACGAGAGACGGTGACAGACACACAGAGCGATCCAGAGAGAAATGGCGACATTTCTGCTTCGAAGGGGCGAAGTTCCTTTTTCTAGCTAGCGTCCTGGACAGAGACGTGTGTAACAGCTGCGTTAGGGTCTGTACTATGCGGCTTCCCTGCTAGCTGTGCTTGAGCTAGCTAGAGTCAGCTACCTCGGCTATCTCGCTGGACGTGCAGCGGAGCTAAATCCACAGAAACACAGCGAGAGAGAGGGGAAAGGGAGGGACACACAGCTGGAGCAAAAGTTGGAACGGAGTGGGAAAAAGAGTAAGACACGTTCACATGGTCCGCTCTTCAGCTGGGATCCGAGTTCAACTTTGAACTCCCTGTCTGTGGCTTTGCTATAGCGCCCGTCAGCTTCCCGCCATTTCCCCCACTGCTCTGCTTTTAACAGCAGCAACCGAAAGGTGCTTTCTCTTTTTCTGTCGCCATTTGGACAGAGTCCTCCGTGCAATGCTGTGCACAGACCAATCAATAGGCCAGTCAGGGCCGGATCCCCACTTGCTATAAAGTGGTGTAAATGCACAAAGCGATGCTGAATTACACCCGCTGAGAACCCGGCCCTTGGTCTCAAAACAAAAGGCCCTGGGGGCCATTTCTCAGCTGGGAGCAAACTGAGGCTGCTTCCGTGAAGTTTGCCCTGTTTCCACAGTAGCACTGAGGGGGGGTCAGAGGTAGAACTAACAACCTGCAGAAACTTCCAGCAAGGTCAGGCAGAGGACGGAAAGTGCCTCAAAAGTGAAAGCAGATTTCAAGCACTTAGAAGAAACACAACTGAAAGGAAATGGAAGATTCGTTTTCAAACCCCCCCACCAAAATGTCGGATTCCTCCCGGCCCGTAACTCAGTGTGGTGCCAAGTGGCAGAGAGAGGTGCCGGACAGCCGGTGCTAGGACCACAGCCTTTCAAACTCGAACTCTGGTGTCTAAGTTGCGAGGACACGTTTGTCACTCTGGGACTCCGTGTGTGGCCTGTGCGGAGGGTGTCAGCCAGAGGGAAGAGAGGCAGTGCTGACAGAGAGAGAGCCAGGCAGGCGGGGGCAGAAGACAGAGCAGAGCTCACGCTACACGCTTAGTGTCACTGTCACTTCCTTGGAGATGGGGACCGCTCCCGTCGCAAGCTAGCACCCTGCACGGAAGGAGCGAGAGCTCAGGGACGGATTCCGGAAGAAGAACCCTGCGCTTTTGTACAGAGCTCCTCTATTGATCTCAAAGCGCTTCAGGACCCTTAGCCGGAGCAGTGATCTCTCCCCGCCTGCGCCTTACCAGCCCCTGTAGCTTGGCAGAGTCTGTCCGCCAGGTCCTTCTTATTGATGTCTGACATGATCGCCGTGGTCACCTGCAGGGCATAGTCCTCCCGGTAGAAGCTGATCAGCATGTCACACAGATCCAGGACGTCGGCTTTCTCCAGCTTGCCCCGGGGGATGTTGTTGTAACCCTCCTTCACTGGGAACACGTTCAGCTTGCTCTTGAAGCGCTTCAGCTCCTCCTGCCCCAGCTCGTCTAGCGTGTCCACCAGGTGATCCCGCACCGTTTTCACCATCCTGCCTCTTCATAGAGCTGAGCAAAACTGCCAGGGGCTGGCCCAGAGCTGGGGAAACCGCTCTTTGGCTTGCAAAGCGATTGGTGTGCAGGAGAAATGGGGTGGGGCTTAGGCAGACAGAGCTGACGCTTGCCAAAAACGGTCTTGCTCTTTCTGGGCTTCTTCCTCATTTCCTGTGAAAACTTGTGTGCAGTTCCGGACCTCAGCTCCTGGCTGCAACAGAGACAGGCAGAGTCTAAACTCTTAGACCCGTTAGCATGAGGCACGGGCTGTGCATTTGTAAAGCCTGTTAGCAATTCCCCTCAGCCGGGTGATCAGGAATAGTCAACATGGATTCACGAAGGGCAAATCCTGCCTGACCAATCTGATTAGCTTCTATGATGAGGTAACTGGCTCTGTAGACATGGGAAAGTCAGTGGATGTGATATACATCGACTTTAGCAAGGTTTTTGATACGGTCTCCCACAATATTCTTACCAGCAAGTTAAGGGAATGTGGACTGGATAAATGGACGGTAAGATGGATAGAAAGCTGGCTAGAAGGTCGGGCCCAGCGGGTAGTGATCAATGGCTTGGTGTCAGGATGGTGGTCGGTTTCTAGTGGAGTGCCCCAAGGTTCGGTTCTAGCACCGGTTTTATTCAACATCTTTATTAATGACCTGGCTGAGGGGATGGATTGCACCCTCAGCAAGTTTGCGGATGACACTAAGGTAGGGGGAGAGGTAGATCTGCTGGAGGGCAGAGATAGGGTCCAGAGTGACTTAGACAAATTGGAGGATTGGGCCACAAGAAATCTGATGAGGTTCAACAAGGACAAGTGTAGAGTCCTGCCCTTGGGACGGAAGAATCCCAAGCATTGTTACAGGCTGGGGACCGACTGGCTAAGTGGAAGTTCTGCAGAAAAGGACCTGGGGATTACAGTGGGCGAGAAGCTGGATAGGAGTCAACAGTGGGCCCTTGTAGACAAGAAGGCTAATGGCATATTAGGTTGCATTAAGAGGAGCATTGCCAGCAGATCCAGAAAAGTGATTATTCCCCTTTATTCGGCTCTGGTGAGGCCACATCTGGAGTATTGTGTCCAGTTCTGGGCCCCCCACTACAGAAAGGATGTGGACGCATTGGAGAGGGTCCAGCAGAGGGCAACCAAAATGATTAGGGGGCTGGAGCGTACTTACAAGGAGAGACTGAGGGAGTTGGGTCTATTTAGTCTGCAGAAGCGAAGAGTGAGGGGGGATTTAATAGCAGCCTTCAACTCCCTGAAGGGAGGTTCCAAAGAGGATGGAGAGAGGCTGTTCTCAGTAGTGAGGGACGGCAGAACAAGGAGCAATGGTCTCAAGTTGTGGTGGGAAAGGTCCAGGTTGGATATTAGGAAAAACTATTTCACTAGGAGGGTGGTGAAGCACTGGAATGGGTTACCTAGGGAAGTAGTGGAGTCTCCATCCCTAGAGGTGTTTAAGTCTCGGCTTGACAAAGCCCTGGCCGGGTTGATTTAGTTGGGATTGGTCCTGCCTAGGGCAGGGGGCTGGACCTTCTGACGTCTCTTCCAGCTCTATGGTTCTATGATTCTATGAAACAGTTTGGCCTATTGTGAAAGCGGGGCCGGCCTGCCTTGATCGCCTGCACGTCTCTTGGACTAGAGCTCCTTTGTGTGAGGCAACAAGCAACTGTTCCGAACGCCCTGACTTGCTAGAGATGTTCTGGGAAACGCTGGCCAAGGGCCCAACGCCCCGGCCCCACCCCTTCTCGGAGGCCTTCTCCATTGCCTCTCGTCTGGAGAGATAGGAGCCCAACCCCCTCCCGCAAGAACAAATGGCTCAGAGATGAGAATTTTAGTAAAGGCAGCTGCGGCGTTCAGAGCCTATTAACTCTTTCAGTGCCTCCCACACAGATCCCCTCTCAGAACTCTGCCCTCCTGAATTCACAAGCTAAGTCTCACATTCGTGTCTCACACAGACACCATCACAGTGGGAGTGGGGGGGGAGGGGGGGCTCAACTTTTTAAAAAGTTATCCAAGCCAGAGACAAGCAGGGTGCTAGGGAGTAGGGCCTTTTGGAGTGTGACTTTGGTCAGTGCCCCTCTCACTCTACCTCAGTTTCCCCATGTATGAAATGAGGATAATGATACTGCTCTACCTCACAGGGGTGTTGTGGGGGTCAATTAATTAGTTAATGTATGCAGATTGCTTAAAAATTGCCGCTGTCAAGAATCTGAGCTCGCTGGCCCTGTTGTCAATCCAGAGAGACTGACACTGATCTTACAGATCCTGATCTCAGTTACTCCACTGTAAATCTGGAGTGACTCCACTAAAGGTCAGAGAGTCAGAACCCCATGGCTGCGTCTAGACTGGCACGATTTTGTGCAAATACTTTTAACGAAAAAGTTTTTCCGTTAAAAGTATTTGCGCAAGAGAGCGTCTACACTGGCATGGATGCTTTTGCGCAAAATCACATATTTTGCACAAAAGCATCCGTGCCAGTTGTAGACAAGCAAGAAAACTCCGATGGTCATTTTAGCCATCGGGCTTTCTTGTGCAAGAAATTAACGTTGCTGTCTACACTGGGCCTCTTGTGCAAGAATACTTGTGCAAGAGGGCTTATCCCTGAGCGGGAGCATCAGAGTATTTGCGCAAAAAGCACCGATTTTGTACAGTGTTCTTGTGCAAATACTCATGGCCAGTGTAGACAGGCAGCAAGATTTTGCGCAAAATCTTGCCAGTCTAGACGCAGCATGATTGTGGTTTCAGTTACCCAGCCGCAAATCCAGAGTGACTCTACTGATGCCAATACAGTCCGGGTCGGATGCGGATCTGGGTGCCCCTAGTGTAAATCCAACGCGACTCCACCTCTGTATGAATGCGTCCCACCGCCTCCTCCGCTTAACTCCCCCCAGCCAGTGACACTGCAGCTATGCAAAGGGGGCGGAGGCAGGCGGATCCCGGCCGGGGAAGGCAGAGCTCCGGGGCGGGGACGCAGGGAGCCCGCCTGATTGGGGGGGATTCCAGCTGGCAGGCAGCCGTCGGGAAGCGCAGGAGGGGCCGGTCCCTTCCTGCCCGCAGCATGGAGACCGCGGCGGGGGCCGCGCTGCTGGGGAAGCTGCAGGCGCTGGACCCCGAGGGGCTGGAGCGGCTCCGGGAGGCGCTGAGCGGAGTCCGGCCGGAGCGGGGAGCCGCGCCCGTCCCGCTCCCAGCGGCCGAGCCGGCCGCGCTCGCCCGCCTGCTGCTCCGGCGCTGCCGGGGGGACGCCGAGGCGGCGCTGCGGCGCCTGGAGGAGGCGGAGGCCGCACTGCGGGCAGGTAAATCCGGAGCGGGCTCCTGGCGCTTCGCCCCGTTCACACCAGGCGCGGAGCTCCGGCCTGGTGGGTCCCACCCGCTGGCCCCCAGGCCCAGTAAGGAGGCTTCGGAGCGCGCTGGCTTTTAGCTCTAGCTGGTGAGGCCCCGCATTCAGCTCCAGAGGCCCCAGGTTCGATTCCCCCTGCAGACCACGAGTGGCTTACGTGTGCTTCCCTCCTACAGGGGTTGCTCATGATTTCCAGAGGGCTCTTGTGCAATGGTTTCTGGGCAAGCGTGCCCTGGGCCTGGCTGGCTTTGTGAGAAAACTTCTGTGCTCCAGTTTGGGGGGAAAAGGTCAAACTGAGTAAAAGCTCCCTGCACCCCACCCATCCAGCTGCTACTTCCACTCTCCCATGTGCCTGTGCACAGGGACTTACTTACTTGAGAGCAGCGGTGCTGCAGGAGATTAGGGGCCTGCTGAGAGACAGTCTACCCATGGAACTCCTTGCCAGGGGATGTTGTGAAGGGTTCAAAAAAGAAATTCATGGAGGTTAGCTCCATCAATAGCTATTAGCCAGGATGGTGTCCCTAGCCTAGCCCGTATGGCTATGTCTAGATACTAGATTACATCCCTTTATCGAAAAAGGGATGTAAATTAGACACATCAAAATTGTAAATGAAGGCAGGCTTTGAATTTCCCACGCTTCATTTATATAATGGAGGCTGCGAAGGACAGGGTCGTGGGTTCTAGTCCTACCTCCCCCAGGTCGGGACGGCCAGAACCGGTCAGCCCCGGAGCAGGATGGATAAGGGGTGCCCTGACAGTAAGGTGGGGGGGCAGGTTCCCGCGTGGCCTAGGGGATAGGGCACTCACCTGGGGAGGACAGGGTCGTGGCCCTTCAAAAAACAAAACCAAAACCCTGCAGTTAAGATGGGGATCTTTCAGAATAAATGCCCCTTTTCAAAAGATCCTGTAAACCTCAGTACAAATGTTCATTTTATTGTGACAAAATCGAAAACTTTCATTTTGCTTCTGGCTGTTTCTAAGGGAGGGAGGTTATTGCTTTTAAAAGGAACGAAATGAAATTTTGAAACCAAAAGTTGTTTTTTAAAGTGAAAAATCAAAAATGTTTCCAATATGTCCATGCACCATTTTCCAGATTAAAGAAAATATTTTTTTTCCTTAAATAAACAAGCCAGCCAGACGGACACCGATTCACGCAACATTTTGGGGTTGCTGAATCTGCATCTTTTTTGTCCACAGAGTCGTGAATAAATTGTGTCCCGTTCTAGTCCTGGCCTGTTTTTACCTTTCAAGGTGACTCTGTTCTAAATCTCTCCCCCAGCTTCGAGCCACCCACAAGAAAAGCAGAAGCCGTCCACGTGCGCTGAAGCCGGGGGTTCAGGTGAGTCATGCTGTGCAGATTGTGCTTTATTGTGTGAGTCTCTCCCCGGCTCCTTGGTGAGGTAGCGGGGTATCCTGCAGAGCTGCGTGTGCTGTGCGAATCGTGCAATGCTAGTCTTTCGCTCTCCCCCTCTGGCCGTGTGTCTGGCTGGCAGTGCGGGGCCTAGGAGAGCGGCACTCCAGGGCTAGTGTGTTCTCTGCTCTGTGAAGCTGATTGCTTAGCACCTCTCCGCGGAGATCGCCTCTGCTCTGTCACTGTCCTGTCTCATCTTTAGGACCAGAGAGCCGCTTCGCTCGGGCAGGACAGGAGATTCCCCCTGGGGCAGGCGGGACACAGTCATCTGGTGAGTTGAGAGTGGCTCAAGGTGGAGGGAAAGTCACTGCTGTGACGACCTGCGGCAGCCCCAGGCCTGTATGTCCAACCAGGGGCACTGCCGGGGTTGGGGCCGTTCCCTCTGGGCCTTGTTGCCCTTTCCCCTCAGGGAGGGGCCGCATGGGGGTTGATGGAGGATTGCAAAGCCTGGGATTGGCTTCCTGGAGCAGGTCTTAAATGTCACACTCGTTTTCCTTCCAAAACACCCACGGTAAAGAGCCTGTGTCTCTGTGTGGGGCAGCTGAGCCCGATCCCAGGGGTGGCTGCATTTCTGTGGCTGGGCGGATGATCCTTGTGTAGGCGCGGCACATTATAGTTCTTTCACGTATATAGATGGGCAGGCCTTCTCTGGAATACCGTTTGAGTGCATGTTCACTCGTTTGTTTTCTTACTGTAACGGTACAACATTTATAGCTAGAGGTCTATAAAATCAGGGCTAGCGTGGAGCAAGTGAATAAAGAAGAGTTATGTGCTCCTTCCCGTAACACCGGAACTAGGGGTCGCCTAGTGAAATGAACAGGCAGCAGGTTAAGAACAAAAGAAAGGAAGTATTGCTTCATGCAGCTCACAGTTAACCTGTGGAACTCCTTTCCCAAGGATGTGGTGAGGGCCAGGACTTTAACAGGGTTCATAAAAGAACTAGATAGATTCATGGAGGGTAGGTCCATCAATGACTGTCAACCAGGATGGGCAGGAATGGTGTCCCGAGCCTCTGTTTGTCAGAAGCTGGGAGTGGGCGACAGAGGATGGAGCACTTGATGATTGCTTGGCTGGGCAAAGTGGGGTAGTTTGAGGGGCTTGTGGATAGAATCCTGGTACTCGGACCATCTGCCCAGTGTTCCCCTTGAATCTGGAGAGAGTCTGTCCATTGGACGGTGCCAGCGGGCTGCTTCTGACAGTGTGGCTGATTGGCTGTTGGCTCCGATTCCGCCCTCGTAGTCCCTTCCCCTCCACACCTGTTCCAGCCCCGGCTCCCCAGACCTCCTGCAATCCCCCTTGGTCTCTCACACTGAGCAGCGCCAATGCCCTCCCGTCTTCAGTTAATGCCTCTGCTCTGATCCCGCTTGTTTTTCACCGACCCAAAAAACCCCAGTTGCCCTTACGCAAGCGTCCCCTGGCGTGTGTGTTACTTGAAATGTCGTCTCCCGGCCTGCCGCAGGAAAACAAAGCAGGAGGGAAGATCCCGCCGGACACCACTGGCGGACGGACAAATGCAAACTGTGTCCCAGAGAGGAGGTAAGGGATTAGTTGTGACTCTTCCCCCCCCATCCACCCTCCCCCGCTTATGTCCGTCAGTCTCTTTCTTTTCGTTTTCTATTGTCTCCTCCTCTTTGTTGTGGGCATGTGATTTCACACTCTGTGCTGGGCGGGGGCGGGGTTAGTTGAGACACTGTAAGTAAGTGGTATTATCCCTAGTGAGCCAGTCAGATAATGGCCAATCGAGGGATGGGCCAGGTTTTCACAGCTGAAAAAAATACCTTCCTAATTACTGTTGTTTGTTACACGTGTTACGGTAGCCCAGAGGAGCCACCCCTAAACGTAGATTCAGGAGAGGGGTGGGGAACCTGCTGTCTCCTTTACGCCCGGCTACAGGGATTGTGCCAGTTGCATGTGTTAAGTGTGGGGTGTCTAATCTCTCTCGTGATGCGCCTTCCACAAGGCCAGCAGGTGCACTACTTGGCGTCTGTGGCGCTGTTGGGAGCAGCGCCTGGGGTACATTGAGGATCGGGCCGCAGGCAGGTCGGAGGCCTAGTGGGCTCGGCGCCTGGGGTACGGCGGGGTCGGGCCGGAGGCAGGTCGGAGGCCTAGTGGGCGCAGTGCCTGGGGTACGGCGGGGTCGGGCCGGAGGCAGGTCGGAGGCCTAGTGGACGCAGTGCCTGGGGTACGGTGGGGTCGGGCCGGAGGCAGGTCGGAGGCCTAGTGGGCGCAGTGCCTGGGGTACGGCGGGGTCGGGCCGGAGGCAGGTCGGAGGCCTAGTGGACGCAGTGCCTGGGGTACGGCGGGGTCGGGCTGGAGGCCCAGTGGGCGGTGCGCCCGCAGTGCTCCGTGGCACGATGGGAGATGCTCGTGTCACACAGGGAATGGCTGAGCCCTGGGCGTGAGGACGGGAGCCGTGCGGGAAGCGTCCCGTCTCTCTGGGCAGAGGCACTTAGCGCCCCCGGCAGCCGGTTGCTCCGAGACTCCAGGGAACCCCTCTGGCTGCAGCCCGGGCTGTGATCCCGCCTGGCACGAGGGTCCCACCTCGGCTAGCTAACGACAGCCGGGCACCGGCGTTGTGATAGGGGCCCTGGGCAGGCCAATGGGGGGGGGGGTAAAGATGGCAGCTGCCCTGGGGCCTGTTGATCCAAAGGGGCCGGAAGTCCTTTGAGTCACCACCGGAGCCCTAGACGTGGGCGGCTTTAGAGCTGCCTGGGGAGGTGGGCGTGCTGTGCCGTGCGCTTCAGACAGCCCTGGGGGAGGGGCCACGCAGTTTGGGGGGAGGGCAATGAGACTCCGCCCCTTCTGACTGAGGCCCCGCCCCTTCCAGGAGCATGGAGCTGGGGCTCCCCCCCTCGCTCAGGGGCCCGGCGTGGCTGTCAGCCCCCCTGCCATTTGGCCACCTGTAGGGTTGCCAGACACTTTTCCCCAAAATTTCGAACATGGCAGGTGAAAAATTGGTTGGGTTGGGGAGGGACCAATCTTGTTGAGCAAAAAACCAAACAGAAAATGCCGCACGTGGCCGGGCCGGTACCGGGCACCTGGCAGCTCTACTCACCTGGGACCCTGCTGCCAGGTGCCAGTCACAGACGCAGGGCCAGGCTCCGCTCTTGGCTGCAGCAGATGCGATTCCCTCCTGGGGAGAGCTCGGCGTGGGACGTCCCCAGGGCAGCCGAGTTAAGGCCTGTTCCTGTGTTTTAGGATCCTCCAGAAGAAGTAAAACCAGAGGTTGTCGGGGGCCCGGCGGGCAGCCAGGCGACGTACAGGTGAGCGCTGGGGCGGGGAGGCCGGCGGTGTGCACGGGCTGGCGATCGCACCGAGACCATCCCTCCTCACTAGCGAATCGCACGAGAATGCCCACGGGTGCTAACCCCCTTGTCTGCCCCAGCGGGCGTGGGGAGCTGGCCGAGCGGGGCCTCAGTGACCCAGCAGCGCAAGTGCCCGGGGTAGGTGACCCCAGGGACTGTGGATGCTCAGGCAGGTTAGAGAGGCTGCGAAGACAGAAAACGCAACAATCGTGGGGGATTTCCCCTCCCCTGCGCTGCCCGGGTACGTCCGCGCCGGCCAGGAGGCGGAGGGAATGTCTCTAGCCCCCGTAAAGGCCGGCTGCTCGGAGCAGCCAGTCCTGGGATGGATGAGACGCTTCTTGCTTCAGTCCTGAGTGAGGCCGAGATGGGGGCCAGCAGGTTAATATAGCCGGGCTGCTCGTGATACCCAGCCCCGCGCGAGTGTGCGTGGGCCAGTGCGGGTCCGACTGAAACACGCTAACTGTGGTTTCAGCAATACAACCGGACAGTCTGGTTTCCATGGGCGACTGCCGAGCCCTGCTTGTCGGTAGGCTCCCTTGCTCCCAGGCCCTGTCTCCTCGGGAGACTCGGCAGCCGACGGTTCTGCCAGCTCCTTGGAGGGTTTCTTTGGCGCCTCTTCAGGGGATTCAGCCCATGGTGCCCACTGCAGTTTCCCTCCCTCGGGGTCAGCCGGCAGGGGTTGGCCAAGCTTGGCAGCAAGCCTGGTGCCAGCCGGCTGAGCTGGTGTCCTCGCTTCTCATGCTTCCTGTTCTACTCCGAGGGGTGGACCCGGCCTGGCTCTGCCCACCGCTGGGTCCGCCCTGTCAGCCTTGGAGGGAGACCAGCCAGCTCGCTGCAGCTCGTGGTTCCATCTAGCACGGCTTAGCCCTGGTTGTTTTTTCCTCCTCGCACGGTGCAGGGTTCACCTCCCCAAGGCAGGCACGTTCCGTTGCTCTGAAACCGACCTGGGCTTCGAGGTGCGGGCCCCCGTGACCGTCCAGTACGGCTACGACTCCTGGGATCAGCACCTGGCTGCACGGAGCACTCCGAAATGGATGGTGGCCGGCCCTTTGTTCAGCATCCGGGCGGAGCCGGCCGGGGCCATGGCAGCCCTGCACCTCCCGCACTTCCTGTGCCTCAGAGGTACGGTAGCCAAGGGCAACATCTGGGCTTTGCCACCTCGACCGGGAACTGGGAGGCAAAGCCCAAACCCTGTGCCTTAGACAGGCCTGTTTGCCTCCCGCTCGTTACGTGTCTCAGAGGCAAGGCTGGAAATTGTCAGCCCGGTCGTATCAATCGCAAATGTAGGCGTATTAATATGAATTGGATGTTAGTCCCAGCTGGCGCCGAGTAAAATTCTGTGGCAGATTCTTTGCAGATGTGGCAACACCAGAAACTTTTTCACTAACTTTTGTGGGGGTTCCCCCCGTCCCCCCCGAATTGTCCTTTTTTGGGGGGAAAAACCCTAAACCAAAAATTATGATTTTTTTTTAAATGTTTTATTTTAATATTTTTGAAAATAAATGGTTTTGGTTTTTCAGGTTGTTTTGTTTCCAAATTTCCATTCATTTTATTTTTAAAAGTTGAAAATCCTTTTAAAAGGGTTGAAACTGAAATAGGATGCTTGGTTCCATTTGAAACTTTTTAAAAAAATTTCAATATTCCGGCCAATTCAATCTCTTTTTTTGCCCTTTTATCACAATGTCTAATCACAGACATGATGAAGCTGATGTGTTGTACCTCTACCACCAGAAATACCCAGTGGTTATGTTAATCATATTTACAGCCGTCTTTGCTCTCATATGCAATCACAGTTATTATCAAATAATCATTAGGACTGGAATTGTCAACACACCCATAAATACAAACTTAACTGACACAACAGCTGCCATCAGACTTTTAGTCGTGACTGCAATCAACTGAAATGACAGCCCTTGCCCACGCATCTAGTCACTGCCACGACCTTAACTGACATTTCAGTCCTGATCACAATTACAGTCACTGCCACTATGGCTGTTTTATCAGGTGTGTGTTGATTGTGACAATTTTGATTGTAACCTATTTACACTGCTGGTACTAGTCACATTTGTAGCCAGAATTGGAGTCGCGACTATTAATGTGATACCAGGGCTATTCATCATAAGAACGGCCAGACGGGGTCAGACCAAAGGTCCATCTAGCCTAGTGTCCTGTCTGCCCACAGTGGCCAGCACCAGGTGCCCCAGAGAGAGTGAACAGAACAGGAAATCATCAAGTGATCCCTCCCCTGTCACCCATTCCCAGCCTCTGACAAACAGAGGCCAGGGACACCTTTCCTACCCGTCGTGGCTAATAAGTATTGAGGGACCTATCCATGAATTTATCTAGTTCTTTTTTGAACCCTATTAAATTCCTGGTCTTCACAGCATCATCTGGCAAGGAGTTCCACTGGTTGACTGCACTTTGTGGCAGGTGAGGGGGAGAACTTCCATAGATCTTGGGGTCATTTACCAAGGCAGATTGGAGTAAAAAAGAGGTTTGCTTTAGTCCTGGGAATGTAGGTTCTAGAGGGCTTTGCTCCCATTGCTAGAGGTCTATAAATATGGACCATGCTACACTGGCTTTCAGGGAGTATAATACAAACCCAGGCTAGCAGTAGCTAAGGGGGCAGGCTGGGAGTGCCCAGAGCATGGGGGTCAGAGGGAGCATAGGGAAGGAGGACATATGAAGCTAACATTAGAATCCCAGCAACCCCCAGAACTGCATCATGATCCCCATTTTAAAGATGGGGAAATTGAGGGACAGGGCCTGTGGTTTGCAACACTCGGTAGCCTCATGGCCTTTCTGCCAGCTGGAAATCACAGCAGGCTAACGGCGCCTCCTTTGCTTTGTGTCTGACCGACAGGGGCTGACAGCTCCCGGATGCAGATCGCCCATTTCATCGAGGCGGGGATGACCCTGGAGAAACCAACGCGGGTGAAACCGTTCCACGTTGTGCTGCAGAACCCCAGCTTCTGCCTGTATGGAGTGGTGTGGGAGAATCGCCCCCAGCCCCCTGTGCCGGTCCACGCTATTGTGCTGCTCTACTGGGCCTTCCGGATGGAAAAGACGACTCTTCACCTCTACCTCATCCCTAACGACCACTCCCGGCTCAAGGTAACTGAGAATCAGCCACGAGCCACCGGCGTTCCTGCTAATCTGTTCCATCCACCTACGGAATAAATGTGATGTACACTGAGGCATGTGCGGATGTGCACCACCAGTAGAAACATGTGGGTGCTGTAGGTGCTTGCTGATCAGCTGGGCAGCACCTGAAACTCTCTTGGTGGCCGCCCAAGTGCTCAGCTTACAGGGAACATGGAGTAATTTGCAAGGCACGTAGCTGATGTGATAACTGTGCACTGACACATAGTTCTAAGGACCAATTTCTACCGCTGGGCGTTTCACTCCCAACAAGTCCCTGCTCTGGCACTAATGTGATGGCTCACCTTAGGCAGGTCACGTCCCTGCTCCGGCCTCAATTTCCCCATCTTTAAAATGGGGATCATGCTGCAGAGCTCCCTTGAAACCGACTGATGAAAACCATTATGGCAGAATTAGATATTTTATTTTATTGGTACATCCCCCAGAAAATGATCCAGTAGATTATCTGTGGAAAAGTATGTTACTTATGCATCTTGTGTTCTGGCCCCAGATTTATTGTGGGCAGATAAACTTGAACTAGACACTTGAAACTTGGCTTGCTCTGTACATCTCACACTGAGACTAGCATCAAGCCAATTTTGAAATCAATGCAGAAGCTTTAAAAATGGTAGCAGTCTAAGAACGTACAAAAGAACGGCCATACAGGGTCAGACCAAAGCTCCATGTAGCCCAGTGTCCTGTCTTCTGATAGTGGCCAATACCAGATGCCCCAGAGGGAGTGAACAGAACCGGGAATCATCCAGTGATCCCTCCCCTGTCATCCATTTCCTGCCTCTGACAAACAGAGACTAGGGTCACCTTTCCTGCCCATCCTGGTTAATAGCCATTGATGGGCCTAACCTCCATGAATTTATCTAGCTCTTTTTTGAACCTTGTTAGTCTTGGTCATCACAACATCCTCTGGCAAGGAGTTCCACAGGTTGACTGTGCTCTGTGTGAAGAAAAACTTCCTTTTGTTTGTTAAACCTCCTACCTATTCATTTCATTTGGTGACTCCTGGTTCGTATGTTATGGAAATAAGTAAATAACTTTTCCTTATTCACTTTCTCCACACTAGTCATGATTTTCTGGAGCTCTGTCCTATCCCCCCTTGGTCTCCTCTTTTCTAAGCTGAAAAGTCTCAGTCTTTAATGCTTCATATGGCAAACGATGGTGAAAAATTCACCAATCCTTGAAAACCACGGTCTTCTGGGTTCTGTGCTTGTGTCAGCAGCCTTGGTTAGCCAGACGTTTGTGCTGATTACACTGAAAAGGATCTTGTAGGTTCAGAAATGGAGTCCCAGGCATGGGGGCGCTTCTGCGTGAAGTGTGAGGCTGCTGCTACCCTCATGGAGGAACTGGAGGTGGATGCTGGCTCCGCCCACCTTTCCCAGCCCTGCTACTTTGACAATCCGCAGCTCGGTCCTCAAAGGGGCTTTTCTAGGAGCACGGGGAGCATGCAGAGAAGTCCCTGAAATGCCAGGGCAAGCAGTTGTGCTGCAAACCATCCAAGAGCCAGAGCAGAGGAGCGGGGGCCCTACGGGTGAGCTATAAGCATCCTCCTCCCAGCACACCCCTGGATTGCCGTTTTCCCAGATTGGCTGCTCCTAAAGAAGCAGGACCTGCTTACCAGGGATGTCTTGGATCCCTGCGCCGCATAACACCCCGCGCCGAGGGACGCCCGTCGCGACAGCGAGTCCAAGTGTATTTGGCAGCGTTGGAGAGACATGAGAAGCATCAAGGCCCAGGACTGGAGACGTGGCTACGTGGGAAGCAAACCCATCCCCTGCGTTATAGCGCCTCGTCGAGATTGACCAGATACACGGTCTATTGATGTTTACTTCCCCGCAACGGCTTTGCAAAGTGGGCTCCTGCCAGCATGGCAGCGACTCTCCTTGTACGCCACAGAACATGCTGACATTTCCTCTGCTCAGTGGAGAGTCCGCAGTACCTGTCTCCCTAGTTATACCCCCACGTGCCCTTGTTTTTACTTATAAACCATTTAACCCCTTCCTTCCCCAGCTTTCTTCTGTCACGGCTCAGTTCCCCAACTTGACACTCCGAGTACAGACCTCAGGGAGGGCGACGAGTAGAATAAACTCTGCAAATCTGTCTCCTGGACTTCCAGACACAAACTTGTTCCATCTCAGTTTCCCTGAGATCCAAAAAAGACAAGACTGGTTCCGTGCTGCCGCCACCCAGGTGACTAAAAGAAAATATAAACTAAATCCTTTTTTAGGGAAGAGATCCCTTGGGAATCCCTTGCCTAAGGCAAGCTCTCCCCACTGCCCCAACCTCTGTTTTGCTTGGAGTTGGGAAAAGAAACCGAGGGAATCTGCAGAAAACAGTGGACTCTGCTCGGTAACTAGTCACGTAAATTTCAGGACACTACAATGAACCAGTATCGGTTAATCAAAACAAAAGGAAAACTCTTTTATGATCAAAACAAAACTACGGTTGTGAGCATTGTAAACTGACTAGGTGGTAAATAGCCGGGAAGTGATATAGACTCAGGGAAAGTCCCTGAGCTGTAATCCTTAGTTACAAAAGAGAAAAACGATTAGCCAGCTCAGACACGATTTCCAAACAAGGAAAACCATAAACTCCGACGGACTATCTAAACTTTTCCCTGCTTAAACGTTTCAAGACGTCTGTTCCTGGAGAGAGAAGCATCTCCCATCTCCCTCAATACCTGGAAGACACTGCTCTGATCTCAAATAAAGGAGAGAGGAAAAACCCCTCTGTCCCGGTTTGAAATTCCTGTCTGCATTTTTATTGGCTGACTGCCTAAACCCCTTCCCAAGCTGGATCTCCTATTGACCCTTTCCTCACTGTTCAGTTAAGTCAGACTCTCCTTCGCAGCTCCTATTTATGACACTCTCTAGCCACAATTCCAATTTCTGATTAGCCTGAGGCTCAGGAATGCAAATAGGTCTCTCCCGTGAGCGTCTCTCAGAGGGGCAGCCGGGTGATTCACGTAGCTGGAGCCGTGAACCGGAGTCACCGTTCAGCTGTAGTGCAGACCTAGGCTTGGTAACCAAGTCCCTGCTTCCAGAGGGCTGCCGTGTGGGCGGAAAGGGGAACGGAGCAGGTGCTGTGGCGTGTTCTCTGTACCTCCAACGAAGGATGGCGCTTGTATGTTACAGGCTGTTGAAGACTATGAGAAGAAGTGCCCATCCAGGCTGGTGTCAACACTGCTTCAGACCCATAAGCCCCTGCCCTTTAATTCGTGTTACGTGGTGTCCAGTCCATCAAACATAGAGGTGACACCCAAGGTAAGTGAGAGGAGGCTGGGAAAGCGTAAAACTCTTGGGTTCTGTTCCTTGTGCTTGGATTTATCATGAGTCAGAGCAGGGGGCACCGTGAATCAGGCAGTATGTTGATAATTTGTCTAGTCAGTTGCTTGACCAGGTGTAACCCTTTGATTTGTCTCACCTTCTCCTCAGCTGTTGGGAGTAGGCCACATTTACCCTGACTGATTTAGCCTCATTAGCGCTGGTCCTCTGCGTAGTAATGTAACACTCCGTGCTTTGCATGCGTATATGTCCCTGCCAAACTGAAGTTTCTGCTTCCTGCATCTGAGGAAGTGGGCTCCAGCCGATGGAGGCTTGTGCCCCAATATATGTGTTGTCTGTTTCTGCAAAACAACCTGGAGTCCTGTGACATTTTGGAGACTAGCCCAGGGAACCCTCTGAAACATGACCAGGACTTGATTCTTGATTTCGTTATGAAATGTGCTCGAGAGACCAAATAACCCATGTCAGTCAGGCCTCTTCGTATGCTACAGGAAAAAGGTTCGGTATGATCCCAGTCTCGGAGGATCTGTCCCGTGCAAAAATGGGACCTTCACCTTGCACAGAAAATGTGCTCCCTAAAGTCAGTGTCCCCCTCTAATTTTTGCCACCCATGTGTGGAATACATTTTGTTATATGCACCAAGGCATGTGTGGATGTGCACCACCAGTAAAACTCACACTGCCAGCTGTGGGCGTTCTGCTAATCAGCTGCGCAGCACCTGAATCTCTCCTGGGGGGCTACCCAAGTGCTCGGCTTCCAGTGATCACTGCTCAAAGTTATGCATTTCAGCTCTTACAGGCTGCACGTTTCTTTAGATGTCACTAAAATCCAGCCCACCAGCGGGTGCCAGTTCCATAGCTTCTTTTATCCCACCCTTTGCTCTGTTCTACTAGCTAGTTCTTGCTTTTACTAGTATTCCAGGTCCTGCTCTGCGAAGGTCCCGTCCCTAGGCTTGTAGTAAGACCTAGAACAAGTTTGTATCTTGATTCTGGCAAATTTCCTGTTTGCTTATGCCAGACACTTACTTCAGCTAGTGCAAGGTGTGATGGGACACATGGTGTGATTATCCTGGCCTAGTCCATCCTGGTAGGCTCCATCCCTGTCACAAGATTTGTGCTGATTGTTATTGGTGCTTAATGTATACTACTATATAGGGGATGGATAATGTATACTACTATATAGGGGATGGATAATGTATACTATAATGATTTTTTTACGCTAGCCAGTGTATATTAGTCAGCACTTTGGCAGTAGAGTGAGGCCTACTGGTTAGAGTAGGGGAGTTAGGACTTCTGGCTTCTTCTCCCAACTTAGGAGGAATTGGGGTCTCTGGGGTTACAGGAGGGGTCCTTGGAGCCCAAACTCGTGGGCTCTGTTGCCAGCTGTGGAAGAGGAGTGGGGTCTCGCGGGTTAGAGAGGGAGATGTGGACTCAGAATCGTTGCCTTCTATGCTCCGCTCTGACTTTCTCACTGTGTGACTTTGTGCCTCAGTTTCCCCAACCCCAAGACGGGCCAGAGAATGTTTCTGATGATTCAGAACTCTCCGTGTGCTGCTCTAACATCCCATATCCCCTTTCGCAGGAGCTGGAGTTTTGCAACATGGAAGCAGAGTGTCTGCAGTCGTATCTGGAAATCTACACCAAGGACATCCAGGCGGGACTGGAGTTCAGCGTGGTGGAGAAAGTCAACAGGGAACCCATCTGGGAGGCCCATGTGAGACCAGGTAGGTTCAGCTCTTCAGGAGCGGTTTGTGCGTGGGGCTGGAGATGGCGCGTTCCAAACCAAGGAACAGCGTCTGAGTCTGGGGACCCATCTCCTGTCTGACTCCCCCTTTCTGTCTCTTCCAGAGGATGCCACTCTTTCCGTCTCATCTGCCCAAACTCAAACAGGTCAGTAGCAGTGCCCCGAGCCCCAGACCCCCGCACCTACTATCCAGTGTCTCCTTTCAGTACCCCCCAGCGAGAAGTCCAATGGTGTTAACTCCCATCTAGCCCATGTGTTGTGGGGCTGTTAAAGAGCAGCCGAGACCCACAGCTGAGGGGGCTGCATTTCAGTGCTGGGAGAGGAATCTACCCAGCACTGTTCTATGGTGACCAACGGCTGCGCCCCACCTTAGAGATGCTGGCGCTGGGCGAGCGGTCCCTCTGGATCAAGGCTAAATCCGGTGATGTTGGCTTGGGAAAGGTAAGACCATCAAAAGACAGCCTGAAAACCCTCAGTTCCCTTCTCTCTCCCCTCCCCTAGATGAGCACTTTGTCCACCAGCACTGAGAACAGCTGATCCAGCGGGTCGTGGCAGTGGGGGGCATCCCCGATTCATGGTACGGCCCCGTCCTACACCTGGAGCAAACCCAGAGCATCGGAGCGGAGAGATCCGGCGTGCAGAGGAAGTGGCAGCTGCATAAACGGGACCGTGGCTGCAAAAGCTGGTTCTCCCAGGCATGGAAGGAGCAGCCCGGACCTCTAGTGGAACAGCTAGAGGAGATACAGATTGTCCCGTGGGAGCAGCCGCATTCTTGGGGGGCACAAGATGTGGCTGAAGATCTCCTCCCAATTCCAGCTGACCAGCCTGGAATCCATCACCTGACTGACACTGTTATGGGTTAAGGTGTTCTGCTTCGTAACACCCCCAGCTGATTGTGCTAAGGCGACTGTCTCGTGAGAACAGCCGGTGCCTGGGAGCTGGGGTTCCTGGCTGCCGTTCCCGGCTCTGGAAGGGGAGAGGGATTAATGTTTGGGGTGGGGGTTGCCCGGGTTGTGTCCTGAGCCAAAGCAGGGAGGGTGAATTCCAGAGTCAAGGTTCCTGCATGGATCATGCTCTGCCGGCTGCTCTCTTATTTAGGCTCCGCTTTTTTTGCTGTCCAGGCTGCTGCGCCCGGGAGCCGCCTTCGAACGGGGGAAATCTTCCTCCAGCGTCTGACCTTGGCTTCCCTGCCAAGGGTTTTTGGCTGGGTCGCCTCAGGAAGTGATGCTGGTGCATCTGCAGAGGCTGTTGCGTGTGCGGGCGGGCTGACTCGGGTGGCTGAGGGCCGTTGGTAAAAGATCGGTTTACGTATGATTGGGTCCTGCCCCCCTGCGAAGGGAGCTGCTCCCAGACCTGCGTACGGCGGCTGGTGAGTAAGGCTGGCCAAGCTGTAACCTCACCCACAAGGGTCCACCACCAGCAGACTCAGAAATACCGACTCGCGTTAGGGTCTAGGGGTTCAGGCCTGCCTGTAAGGGCCTAGATTGGAAGAATTTAGGTGGGTTCTTATCACTTAGCTAGTTACAGGGGTATAAAAGCAAAGAATCTAACTCTCAGCCTGCGTGTGGGGCATCTCTCGCTATGAGGCTCTGAGACCTTGCTCTTAGGCTTTCGGCCTTTGGCTAAGCAGTGGGGCAGCCATGGCAGCGAAGCATCCGGTCACACCCTCGCATGTCCCAAACCATGAGAGAGGCCAGCCAGTCTCTCACCTCCTGGTAAAAGGAAGCGGCTAGAAGATTTAAAGAAAATGTAGGTCAATAGTTTCCTGTCTGACCAGGACTCACCGAATTGGGGTTGTGAAACCCACATTTAGTTATGCTTTTCTTATTAAGGTCCCCACTTCGCTGTTGTTTATCTGTGTGGCCTCTGCCTGGCTCTTTGTTTCTGGCGGCTGTTTAATTAATTTTGCTGGGTGTAAAGCAATGAAGGGGGGGGTGATATCTTCGGTTAGATAATTGTATTGCATGATGTTAGGACAGGTTTGTTACATCTCCGTAACGTAGTTACGGGGTAGCTGAGACTGTGACTATAGAAGTCGGGGGCAAACAGGAAGTTGGTTGGGAAAAAGGGAAACCGGATTCGTGTTGGCTGGAAGCTCACCCCAGTAAACCTCAGATTGTTTGCGTCTCTGGACTTCGGGTAGCGCTGTTCTCTGCTCATGCTGGGAGGTGCAGGGAAGGGGGAGGCTGAAGGCAAAGCCCTCCAACAATTCTCCAGAGACCGGCAGACAAAGGAAGACCTTTTGCAGAAATAGCCTGAGCTTTACCAGACTTGGGGCCTTCTTTCTGATCCAGCGAACAGGCCAGGCCGTCTCACTCAGGCAGGCACTGATCCTTGTGGAAGGTTTAGAGGGCCTGGCCTGCTGGGGTCCCGTAAGACAGGTGGGTGAGCTTCTAGTGTGTAGGTTTTGGGGTGTTTTCTCTGCAGAGCTTTTGCCTTAAGGATCAGCGTGCTGGCTCAGGCCAGGCCTGTGTCCCTGTGCTGGGGAGGAGCGCACACCCCTCCTGAGTGTGCTCCTTCGCCAGGACTGGCTGGTGGCCAGGCTGTCTGTGTGGAGATCGCTCCCCGTAACCGGGTCCAGCCAGAGCTGTCCTGGCCAGAGGACAGTGGGGCGGCCGCCCCAGGCCCTGCGCTTTGGGGGTCCCCTGGCAGCTCCCTCCCCAGTCCTATGGACGGGACTCGTGGGGCCCAGGGGATTACCTGGGGGGCCTGGCCTGGCAGGCAGCAGGGGTGGCCTCCCCACACAGCAGCGGGCACTTGAGCGATGCAGCAGCCTGCTCTGTCCCCCCGCCTGCCTCCCCGCCCTGCGCTCTGCTCCACCACGAAGCAGCAGCAACAAGTGGAACAATCTGGCCTTGGCCCCAACCTGAGCAGCGCAGAGGCTGGGGGAGCAGGCGGGGCTGAGGTGCTCTGCTGCAGCCTGTCACGTTACTGGATTTTAAGGGGAGAAGCCAGATCACTGTTGCACCCATGGGGGGGTTACCCCAAAGTGTATGCAAAGGGGGCCATGTGAGGTGTCATGTGAAAGCTTCTGTTCTGCTGACTCTACATGTGCTATTTACATACTTGTATGATACCTGTATGTGGAGTTATAAACATCCACTCGTAGGGATGCTGGAAAATTCTCCGTCTGTGGCTGAGCAATAGGCAAGAATGCTCAGCCAGTGGCTGTGCTAATTAGCAAGGAGACAGTGACTCTCTAGGTGCCAATACTCACCTCAGGAATGTGACTGATACCTGCAAACCAGCCAGGGCCTAAGGCAGTGGTCTCCAACCTTTTTACACCCAAGATCACTTTTTAAATGACAGACCAAGCCAAGATCTACCGCCCTGCCCCTTCCTTGAAGCCCCGCCCTCTCTATTCCCCTCCTCTCCATCACTTGCTATCCCCAATCCTTATACTGCTACTTTAAAAAAAAATTCCCACCATTCCTCGCAGCTACTCACCTGTGCTGTTGCTCGGTGAGTAGCTGCTCCTCAAATGAGGAAATCTAATGTAAACGTACTGCACAGGCGCGCAGTTCAGAGAGGGCTCAAGAGCTACTCTTAGAGCCTCCGAGATCTACCGGTAGATCACGATCTACTGGTTGGTGACCACGGGCCTAAGGGCTACCAGCATGGGACGCAGGGACAGGTCGTTGGACCATGTGACCTGCTCTGGCCAGGAGGATGCCAGGAGAGGTATGTATGGGCCATGTGGCACCCTCCATCTTGTCTTGAGTTCAGCTCCTGATCCCAGGTGCAGCCTTGCAGGGAACAATGGGCCGGAAAGAACGGTGGGCCCATCCGGACATAGGACGTACACCAGAGACTTTTAAAACAGCCGTTTGTAACATCTCTGCTAACAGCCCGTATTGAGAACTGAGAGATTTGATGCATGTAATTTATTATCCTTTAACAACCTTGCTCTCAGACTTTTCTTTCTTTTAGTAATAAACCTTTAGATTGTAGATTCTAAAGGACTGGCCCAGCGTGATCTTGTGGGTCGGATCCAGAGTGTAAATTGATTGGGACCTGTGGCTGGTTTCTTGGGACCGGGAGAACCCATTCGGGGTGGCTGAGATTGGGTTCTATAGCCCCTCACCTGTGTGTTAGGCCCGGGGCTGATTGTGGCACAGGGAGAGCTGGGGTGTCTGAGGGGTTTTGCTCATGAGGCTTCAGTCTGGCCGGATTGGCAGTTGGAGCGCTCGGTGTGACTGGTGTGTGGCCTATTTGGGAAGGTCTCCAGTCTGGGCTGTAAGGAGCCCGGCGTTTTGAGCATTTCGCTCTGAGCGGATGCCTCAGCGGTGCCCAGACCCGGTGCGGTCCGTCACACGTGGCGGTTGGGAGATGGGCGGCTGCTGGGTCGCTCCAGTGCTCGCTGCTGTGATTGGTGGGCAGCCTGACCCCTGCTTCCGCCCCACGCCAGGTCCCCCAGGTAACACCGGGTAGCGTAGCTTGGGGGAGGAGACATGGGCTCAGGGCTGCGGCAGAGGGTGAGGGGCAAAGGCCCTGCCAGACCACAGGTGTTGCCGGACCAGAGAGAGTCAACCTGTATCCAAAGTCAAGCCCAAAATTCTCTCCGGCGAGCCAACGGGCCTGTCCCGACATGTGCTACACGCCTCAACTCCCGGCCACGCAGGAACCTCCAGCCCTGCACCCCAGGACTGCTCCATCTTACACCGCAGGGCCCCGTGGGCAGTGCAAGTTTATTAAGTAGTTGCCCCTCCCACCCCATGTGGCATGGACCCGCCCTAAACAGCTGAGCTGTCCCAAGACTTGACCCAGAGTGCGCTGTGCCGGTACAACAGAAACCTGCTGTATTGGCAGGGCTGGGGGAGCAGGCTGGGCTGGACCAGCCGAGTCCACGCGCGGGCCGGCGGTAGTGGAGAGGGCAGGGAGCGTTGCCTTCAGAACATAACTAGCAAACGCGCGTGCGCAATCCTGCCTTTTACTCCTAGCCAGCGAGGCATCGGAGAGCCACCCAGAGCCGCGGCCCAGCACCCCGGGGCGCTTGACGGGGTCTCGGGATTTGGCTGCCACAGTCACAGCAGGGGTCGGCAGCTCCTGACCTCACTGGGTCCCCGGTCAGCTCCCTCCCTTTGCCCCCAATGGCCGGGCCTGCGTACTTCGTACAAAACATCATTCCAGGCCGGTGGTGAGTGGGGGTCCCAGGGTGCTCCTTGGAGAGAGAGCGAGTCCCAGCCAGGAAGCAGAGTGGCGTACCCAGCTGGGGGCACTGGGTTGAACCCAACATGGGCAGATTAATCCAGAATGGCCAAGGAGCGGAGTCTTGCGTCTACGCTGGTGTTGGCTCCCGTCCCAGACAGGGTACGGAGCTGGCCGGGCCTCTGCCCTGCGCCCGAGCAGCCAGTCTCACATCCCCTGCAGCTCTTGGATGAGGAATTTCTGCTTGGCCTCCAGCGCCTGGTAGAGCCGGTCCTTGCAGGCCTGGTTCCAGCTCGGCACCAGCTCGTACAGCTTGCGCATCTTCTGCGGGTCCGTGCGCTCGGCTCGGACGCTCTGATACTGCTCGTTGTCCAGCACCCTGGGGTACAGCTCGTCCAGCACGCCGTCCACCGCCCGCACCCGCTGGATCAGTGCCGCTCGGTGCTGGTCGATGAAGTGCTCGCCTGTGGGGCGAGGGGACGAGAGAAGAGAATGGCTCTTTCCCTCGGGTTGTGGGGCAGCGAGAGCTTGTGTTTCTCCTAACGCCGTCTCAGCTTTGTACAAGACTGACAGCTTCCCGTGTCGCTCGTACAGATTGCTCCCCCACCACGGAAAGGCAGCCACCTCTGGGGTGCAGCACAGCAGCTGTACTACAACGGGGCTTCTCACTTAGCAGTGAAATGCAGCTGTGTCTGGGGTGGGACAGGTCAAAGAACAGGGACTAAAATTGATCTGGCAGGTGCCTGGCCCAAACACTGTTACTGAGTCTCTCTCGTGATCTCTCTTCGGCCCAATGGCTTTTCGGATATTTTATACACAGCGGGACAGCTTCAAATTCTTCCTCTAGAGCATGGATTTTAACCAAGACTTCCTCCTCCCAGGTGAGTGCTCTAACCACTAGGCCACGCTGCCCATAGTTTGGGAATCTAGCCTGTTTTTTTTTTTCTTTGCTTTCACTAGAAGGGTCTGAAAGCGAAATCTAACTACCAGGACACCTGAAACATTGAATGCTACCCGCTATGAATTCCAATCTCTGCCCCGCCCGGTTTTTGGAGCTGCCAAAGCAAACAACCAGTCCGTTCTTTGGCCAGCTCTGCTCATGAGCCATAGCAGCCTCATGGCTTTCCAGTGGGGAGAGCCCCCAGGCTGCCAGGTGTCAAGAGGAGTCGACCTGGGAGGATGAACCATGCTGCACACCAAATGGTCACACAGAGTCGCCTGTGCTTTCCCGAGGGTTTTGTGCCTGCTGCGATCAGAGAGCCGGGCTGCGGGTCGGGACCCCACTCACCTGACTGCGTGTGGGCAGATGAAACACGGGGCATCACGTCTTCTGGAAGAGAGAAGGGAAGAGGAGTCGGGGGGCTGAGTCCCAAGGGGCCGGGTTAAGGTGGCAGCTGCAGGTACGTCATCCTGGGGCCTGTGTGATCTGGTTGGCTAAAGCGGTCACGTTGTCCTTTGTATTTACTGCCACCCCTGTTGCAGCAGTACAGCCGGCGGCGCTGGGCCCCAGTGCGCCCGTTTATTTAGCTAGCTGGAGCCCCGGGTCCCTACGCTGCTCTAGCTAATCTCGCTAATCGAATGGTCCATTTCATTGGCTGCTGGCCCATCTACACACCTGCCCAGCCATCCTCCCCGCACAATGATCCTTCCCCCTCCCCTCCCAATCTGCGTCCATCCATGCACAGCCTTCCACCTGTCCATCCAACCTCCACAGACAACGTTCTAGCTCTCCCTCCAGCTGTCCATTCTCCTGCACACCCATCTACTCATCCGCATACGGGCCGTTCCATCCATCCACCACCTCCCATCCCACACGGCCCTCTCCATCCTCACCTCTCCATCCCTCCGTTTCCACAGACACCATATCTATCCATCCACCCATCCCCAGGCGCCCGCATTCATACCGGCAGCGGTACGTGCACCATTCCCCCCCACCCCCGTGTCTGTCCCCAGCTACTGCTGGGCTGAGCCTACCTGCTCTCACGGAGGCCTTCCAGATGGGTTCCCCTTCCACCTTCTCCAGCAGGCTGAGCTGCAGCCCCTGCTGCATGTCCTGCGTGTAGATCTCCAGGTACGGCTGCTCCAGCTTGGGGTCCAGATACCAGAACTCCAGCTCCTGGTGGGAAGGGAAGATGGTCCATTAGGAATGACCCTGTTGGATCGGTACTGATTGCAAGGGGAGAGCGCCCCCTGCTGGGCCCCTGCCTGCCCCCTACATCACAGCGCCCCCTGCTGGGCCCCTGCCTGCCCCCTACAGCACAGTGCCCCCTGCTGGGCCCTGCCCTGCCTGCTCCCTGCAGCACACTGCCCCCTAGTGCTGCTCTGGGGAATAAAAAAACGGATTGTGACCTGAAGCGTCCCCTAGTGCAGACCCACTGCACTCCCTGTTGCACAGCGCCCCCTAGTGCTGCCCTGGGAGCAGAACAGAGTAAGGACTGGCCAGGCCAGTGTTTCTAAGCCTGTCACTCACCTCAGGTATCACCTCCAGCAGGGAGGAGCTGGACACCACACAACAAGAGCCAAATTTCAAGGGCTTGGTCCTGGCAGGTTTGTGCACACGCCTAGAGGGGCATTTGGACTCGTGATCATTGATGGCCTGTAGGGCACAAGCAGAGCCAGCCTCAGTTTGTCATCTGTGAAATGGGAAGAATAATGCTCTATTGGGCGTGTAGTGGTGGGGCAGCTCACTCCAGCAGGAGCAGTGGGGGCTGTCTGAGGGTCTCTCAGTGGTCTCATCCGGGGCCCTTGTTTTGAACTTTTGATTGCACCCCTTGATCCTGCTTTTTTTTTTTATCATTTGTCCCTCAAAATTAGCTGAGCCCTGGGCCCAGTCACCCCTCCCGCAAAATTGGGGAAGGGGCTTTTAGAAGTGGGCAGTCTAGTGCCCCCCTTGGGTTCAGATCGTGCTCACTCCAGCAGGGAGAGGATTACAGACAAGCCAGTGGTTTGCACAACCTGGCCAATTAAGGCGGGGAGCAGTCAGCCAATCAGGGCTGGGCTGGGCTGGGCTCTATAAAAGGCTGCAAGGGCTGAGGGGAGTTCATTCTTGCTCCAGCTGTGAAGCAGGAGGGACCTGCCAGGGAAGATACAGAGGGTGCCTGATGTAGAACAGAGCTGGTCAGCTCTGGCCTGACCCTGCTCCCGGGCTGCAGGGCCTGAGACAAGGCCTGAGGGTGCTGGGGAGGCAGCAGGTCCATACCCTCCCCTCCTTAACAATGAGGAGTGCTGCAAAACTTAATACAAAAGTTCAGTTTTCTCCAAATTCAGTTGTGTTGAGGTACCCCCAGGGGTGTCTCGAGTACCCGCTGGTTGAGAAACACGGTCCTAGAACACCGGAACTGGCAAGGACCTCGAGAGGTCGAGTCCTGACCCCTGCCCTCACAGCTGGACCCAGGACGCTAGACTTCAGTTTGCCCCTGAGGCAGAGGCTAAATGGTGACTGGCTGTGGGTCACTAAGACAAGATGGGTACAGGGGCTTGGGGCTCCCTGGGGCAGGCCCTGGAGTGCAGGGCACTGCCCCTGGCAGTAGGTGAGGGAAGGGCGCTATGGGCTGGGGGAGGTGTGGGGCTTGTAGAACTCAGAAGGCTGATAACTGAGGGTGAGACACCGGTCAACAGGGGGCGCTCTAGGGCTGGAAGCGCTAATTCCCAGAGAGACCAGCAGGAGGCGCCGCACCGGTGAGTCGAAGCCCATAACCGGTCTATTTAAATCGTTTACTGCCTGAGACTGTCTCCTGTGATGTGTCTGCGCGGCGGCTGCCACGATGGAGTTCCTGGGCAGTGCCTGTGATCTGTGCTCCCGCCCTGGCTCCCCCGGGGGCCTGCCCTCCGTGCCCGGTTACCTGTCTCAGGGAGCAGTCATTGGGGATCAGGTAGAGGTGCAGGGTGGTGTCGGCGGCCCTCAGCGCCCGGTAGAGCAGTGCCAGGGAATGGACTTTGGCCTGGCATTTAGACTGGATCTTCCTCCAGAGCACGCCCAGGGGGGAGAAGCTGGGGTTCTGCAGCGTGGCGTGGAACAGCCGCACCCCCGTGGGCTCCACCAGGGCCATCCCCTCGTCAACAAAGTGGGCGATTCGCAGCCGGGAGCCATCGGCCTCTCCCCCTGTGGGTGGAGGATAAAGCACACAGGCGTAGTTGGGGAGGGAGGGAGTGGGGGCAGAGGGGAGCCAGGACTCCTGGGCCCTGGCTCTGGGAGAGGCACAGAGTCTGGGGGCAGGACGAGGAAGATCAGGGGAAGTTTGGCCACTAGTGCTCTGTCCCAGGCTGCAGTGGAGCTAGGACCCGGCTCGGTCGGAGGGCTGCAGCTCCGGCTGTTGCCAGGGACGGCTCAGGAGAGGGTGGTTGCTGTAACGTGGCAGGCGATTGGCTGGGATGCTAGGTCACCGTTCCGGCGAGGGCCTGGGGCTTGCCATTGCCACGTGCAGTTCTTGCTACCGGGATTATTTTCCTGCATACCCGCGAGGCACAGGAAGTGCGGGAGGTGCACCGCAGCCACGGCCCCGGCTGAGTCCACCTGGATGTTGAACAGCGGCCCGGCCACCATCCACTGCTGCTTCTCCGAGGCGCCCAAATGCCAATCCCAGGAGTCGTATCTGTACAGGACGGTCACGGCGGCCCTCACCTCGAACCCCAGTTCGGTTTCAGAGCAACGGAAAGAGCCTGCCTTGGGGAGCTGAACCCTGCACGGTGCGGGGAGAAAAGGGTTAAACGGCCCTGTCCTAGCTGAACTGGCCCCAAGGGCCCTCACATTTATCCCCTTAACTCTGCCCCTAGTTCAGCCCTGGGCTTTGATATCAGGATTACTCTGTAACCAATAACAGCAGCTGGGTGACTGAGAGAAAACGTGGCCTTTCTCAGACCCCATCCCTTTGAGGAACAAAGGCGAGTCAGAATAATCGAGTGGATTCATTCTGCTCCCCTACAACCTCCTTGTTACAAAGGGGAATAGTCTTCCCCGTTTAATAGATGAGGAAACTGAGGCACGCAGATGAGAAATGACTTGTCCAAAGTCACCAGGTGAGAAAGTGGCAAAGTTGAGAAGAGAACCCAGATTTCCCCAGCCACAGCTCCTCTGCTCCCACTCCCCAGCCTCCTGCTTCCCTCCCCGTGCGGGGGAGAGACCCCAGGAGTCCTGATTCCTCAGCTCCGATCCCCTACTCCCCCCCCTTCCCAAGACTCCTGATTCACTCACCCCTTGTGCTCACCTGTACATCTGATTCCCATCTGGGCCCTGAAAGGTCTCCGGTTGGATTTCTTCTGCAGGATCCTAGAACAGAAACACCCTTAACTCAGCCCCACCGGGGGGACGGAACCTGGACAGCTGATGGACAGACAGACAGACAGGGATCTAGGCAGAGAAGGATCTGAGGTATCCCACAATCCTTTACCTCCTCTGGGGGACACAAGTCACACTTGTCCTGTCCCCAGGGGTCCTGGCTGGGCTCCGCACTCTGGCTGGTCTCTCCTGCAGCAGAGAGGGGGAAAGGCCCTTTCACACCCCACGTTCTCACAGCGCTGGACAAGCAGCCCCGGCCCCATGCAGTGCAATGCAACCTGGGCCATTCCAACGGCAAACTCCCCCCAGGATGGGCCTGGTCTGTGCGTTAACCCAAGGCTGTCACCGCAGCTGTGCAAGGAGCGCTGGGCTCACGAGGCCCGTGGGATGGGCTGTTTTGAGGGAGAGGGTGTGGTGGGGAAAGCTGGGGTCAGGCAGGGGTGTCAGGGCATCACGGGGAGCAGAGGGGGAAGGACGTGGCCTGGGTGGAGGGAAGGGGAAGCCCAGAGAGTGCCTGCACCCAGTGGAGATTAAACCTGATACCCTTAACTCTGCCCCCTGCTCAGTCCTCGGCTTTGCTATCTGTAACGAACCACAGAAGCCTGGCTGCACCCCACTTCCCGCCCCAGCTGGGCTGTGATCAGAGGATGGTCAGAGCTACAAGGGGACATTTGATGTGTCTCTGCCCGATTCCAGCCTCACTCACCGGCAGCCCCAGCTGCAGCCCCGGCGGAGAGAAGCAGGGCCTGTTGGCAGATGATCTCTGGGGAGGGATGAACGATCAGTCATGTCAAGAACATTCTGATGAGTTGGGGTTGGTCCTGCTTGGAGCAGGGGGCTGGGACTGGCTGACCTCCCGAGGTCTCTTCCAACCCTCATCTTCTGTGAGTCTCATCTCTTTCCCCGGCTCGTTCCATCCCCAGCTGCATTCCAGGGACACACCTGCAGCCACCTCTGGGGCGGGACACTGTGGCTGTAACGGCCTCCCAGCAGCACTGCCCAGACATAGCATAGCCAGTGCGGAAATGCAGCCACCCCTGGGGTGCCACCGCTGCATAGCAACGTTGCACAGGGATGGCTCCCTGAGCGTGGAATTGCAGCTGCTTCTGGGGTGGGGCGCAGCAGCTGCCCAGTGACATTAGGGACAGGCAAAGAGAGAGAATCCGGATCCTACTGGACTCAAGCTGCTAGTGGAGAATGATGGGACCAGGAATAAAGTGCCCCATGGGCACAGGAGGGCAGAGGATCCGCGGCTGTCGTGGGCCGGTGAGAACGCTACCACGCTCGGCGCCACCTACCTTCAGCCTCGGCTGCTCCTGCAGCAGAACTGGGGGTGGATTCTGCCTCTCCGCCCAGAGATCCTGCAATGCAAAACAGAGGGGAGGGGCCAAACCACTGAAAACATTACGCCAAAGTCTGACCTCAGGTGTAAATCTGGAGTGGACCCCCCCCCCCCAGTATCAGGGCTGCATCTTCCATCCCTCTGGGCGATTCTGGACTCACCTGCAGAGACCAGGTCTCCCCCCAAGGCACTGAGATCCAGCAGATCTCTCCGGAGCCGTGTAGGGCCTGTGGGCGAGAGAGACCAGTCGGCGTCCCTGACGGCTCCTCCGCCGGGCGCAGCGATTTCACTGCCGCACTTGCCGGCTCCTGGGTGTTGGGGCCTGACAGAAAGAGCCTAGTTCCTCCCTCCCTTTGCTCCCCTCAGACTCAAAATGGGGTGGGACCTGGACCATTTTACCCAGAAGATTGGCTCCTGGTGGTTCTGTTCGTACGGATGATGATTGTACGGCTGCAAGCCAGAACCAAAGCTGTAATGACCGGAGCGTGTTTGACCCCATGTTCCTCTGTTGCGGGCTGTCCTGATCCACACACAGAAGACGCGGCTGGGGTAGGGCCCCCAAAGTCTGGGGCACCGCTGGGGCTTTGTGTCCACCTACCTGCCTCTTCCGACCCCTGGCCTGTGGCTCTGCTTTCTCCCCAGAGGATCTAGTTATCTTACAAGTGACAACGCCAGCCAGAGCCGTGAGCAGCACATCGATCCTGTGACAGAGCCATTCGAGCGGGAATGGACCCATTTCACAGGTATTTGCCACCCTAGGTCCAGCCTGTCAGGTTGTGACGTGACCGTGTGAATCGCTGGGACCGGAGTTTAACGTCTGATTTAAAGCCGTTTCATTTGTGTCTTGCTGAGATAAGATCATGTCTCTCCCGGCTGCCAGGGGGCACAGGGGCTTCCATGCCATAGTCTTGCGTAGCGCCCCACAAACCCGAAAGACCTCCCTGACCACCGGCAGGGAAATTGGGCCCATCTTGGGTGTGTTTTCGAAAGGGGGTGAGGTGAGGGCAGAGAAAGAGGCTGAGCTCTGAATCTGGAGCAAAATGGAAGGGTTGCAAGAGATTCCCAGCGAGGGAGGTTGGGCCAAAGATTTTCAGACGCGGCGCCGATTCGGCAGCCCGAGGAAGGATGTCTCTGGTAACCGGATCCTCTCCGAAGGAAGCAGAGCCACAGCCCAGGGACAGGAAGAAGTAGATGGGTGGACATTAACACTCAGCAGTGCCCCAAATGTTCAGGCACCCCACACAGCTGCATCTTCTGCATGTGGGTAAGGACGGCCCTGTTCAGAGGAGGGCAGCGAATGGGAGCCAAATACCGTCCATGAGAGGGGAGATTAAGAGGCCTGTTCTGTTCTAAGCCTTCCTGACCCCTCCAGGCAACCAGCTGAGGCCCAGAAGCATGAGACTGGATTTGGGTTGGTGTTTTACCGGGCAGCCAGTTGGCAGGGAGAATGAGACCAGCAGCCAGGGGTGTATGGGGGGGGGGGGGTGCATGGTGGTGGGGGGGGGAGAGACTATGAATGGATGGGAGTGACGGGCAAACAGCCAATCAGAAGAGAGGAAGGACTATACAGGATTGACCATCGCAGGTGGAGGTGGGGAGCAGGCGCGGGAGCAGATGAGGATACGTGTGGGGGACCTAACTGGCGGGCCCCACCCATCAACTCCTCCCACTTCTTCTCAGCGCCTCCTGCTGGGTGCCGATCAGCTGTGCAGAGGCAGGTGGGGCACCCCCGGAGAAATCAGAAAGTCGGGGGCTGTGGCCCCAGGAGAAGGGCAGGGGGGCACTGGCTGGCTCTCAGCCCTTGTCTCTGCCAGCTAGGAGGGTGGGCGGAGATCCCCGTGCACAGCTGGGTCCTGCCGGCGGCAGAGGGAGGCGAGGAGAAGAGGCAGCGTAGCTGCCCGTGATGCAGTGTTTGGCCCTCGGGAACCCGCCCACCATGGACACATGGCTCTGGGGAGCAGGGACCGGGCTGGGGCAGACCCATGGGCCTGGCTACTCGGGAGCAACATGCAGGGGCTGTTTGCCCAAAGTACCTGGCCCTCCACCGAGTCCCTGCAGCGCATCAGGAGGGAGGGGCGGGAGACGGGGTTTGGGCTTTTTCGTCCCCTTCGTCGTCGACGTGACGTGTCCCAAGCTGGTATAAACACCCGGTCCGCGGGAAGGAGGCCGATTGTTATAGTACGGCGGGGGAGGGGGGGCTATTGTAGCCGGGTCCAGGCAGAGGGAGAGAGACAAAAGCATCAAAGAACAGGCCCAGCCACCCAATTCCTCCCTGCCCCAGGGGCCCACAGCGTCCTAGCACACTAGAATGGGAAGGCACCTCGAGAGATCACCGAGTCCAGTCCCTTCCCCTCAACTCCTCCCACTTCCTCCCAGCGCCTCCTGCTGGTGTCGATCAGCTGTGCAGACGGCAGCACCCAGCACCGTCTAGCTCATCCCAACCTGCTCTTAAATCTCTCCAGAGATGGGGATTCCACAACCTCCCCAGGCAACTTATTCCAGCATTTAACCACCCTGACAGGCAGGACGTTTTTCCTAATGTCCAACCTAAACCTCCCTTGCTGCAGTTTAAGCCCATTGCGTCTTGTCCTGTCCTCAGAGGCCAAGGAGAACAATTTGTCTCCCTCCTCCTTGGGACACCCTGTTAGATCCCTGAGAGCTGCTCTCATGTCCCCTCTCAGTCTTCTCCTTTCCTGACTAAACCAGCCCAATTCTTTCAGCCTTCCCTCCGAGCTCATGTTTTCTAGGCCTTTCACCATTAGTGTTGCTCTTCTCTGGACTTTCTCCAATTTCTCCACCTCTTCCTTGCAATGCGGTGCCCAGAACTGGACATAGGCACTGATGCTATGGACTGATGGACATAGGCCTCCAACTGAGGCCTAATCAGCACAGAGCAGAGCAGAAGAAGGACTTCTTATGTCTGGACCATCAGAGCCATGGGCCCAGCATGCCTGGCGCCCTGCCTGTGCCGTGAGCCAGCAGGGGCCGGGATGGCAGACCTCCTGCTCTCCTGCTTTGGGGCGTGTGCCTTAGACAATCCCTCGCGATGCCACGCAGCACCGAAATGCAGCCACCTCTGGGGTGGGGCGTGGCAGGGTGCTAACAGCCGCACAGGGACAGGGCATGGACGGGAAGCCAAGACAGGAAGTGAATGAGAGTCGGGAGCCAGGAAAACTGTGTCGTGGCTGCACTTACAGGCCGGGCGCTTCTGAAGCTGTTTGTCCTTCTTGCCCATCAGCTTCTTCAGCCACTGGGGAGGTGACGGTAGAGCCAGGGTGGGGAAGGAGACTTTCATAAATGGCTGCATTGGCCACCTTTCCCAGGGGTCCTGCGGCCTGGAGGTGCCCCCAGAGGGCCCAGCGAGAGCGTCTGGCTCCCCTCCGGGGCCTGGAGAGACACAGAAGGTGCAAATGACACACATGGCCCAGGACCCGCTCCCATCAGCTCCTGAAAGCCCAGGCTGCCCTCTCAGCAAAGGGGCAACTCGCCTGGGTTCCCACCCCCCTCCCTGCTGCCCTGGGCCCATCGGCCCCCTCCACCCGCAAGCGTGCTGCCTGCTGTCTCCCTTTGGCGGGCAGTGACCGCTGCTTGGAGGACACACGGCACTGAAATGCAGCCACCTCTGGGGGGCAGCCGGGCAGCTGTGAACAGCCGCAGAGGGGCAGTGCACAGCTGGAGTCCGGGACAGGAAGTGAGGAGGACGCCTGGCGGAGGTCGATCTTTAGGCTGCCCATAAGCTGCAGAGAGTGGTGGGTGCTGGGCTCAGTGTGTACGTGAGGCCGGCAGAAGCAGAGTTAGCATCAGAGCTGCCCACCTGTGGCCTCTGTCCCCACACCAGGGCCGGGGGGGGATGGAGTCCCTCTACCGACGGTTCCTGAGAAGGAAAACAAAACGTCACTCACTGACCCACTGGAAAACACGAGCCATATTGTGATCGCAGGGCCCTGGTGTAAATCCAGAGTGACTCCACTTTCCTCAGTTGAGACAGGGCTGGATTCAGATCTGCGTGACCCCGAGGAAACTCTGTAAGGAGCTGGCCCTAGATAGGCAGGGCTGTGGGGGCACAGTCCTCACTCCCTTTCCTGGGTGCTGCTGCAGCACAGCCTGTCTTTCTCCTTGGCCTCTGGAGGAGCATCCCTCCCCCTGGCTACGCACAGCCAATGTTCCCCCTCATTCCCCCCGCCCCATTTGTGTGTGGAATAAATTTTGTTCTTGGGCACTGACGCATGAGTGGATGTGCACCACCAGGACGACCACATGCTGCTGGCTGTGGGCTCTCTGCTAATCCGCTGGGAGGCATTTGAATTTTTCTGGGGTGGCTGCCCAAGCACTCAGCTTACAGGGAGCATGCCCACCGCTACTGACTGGCCTCGTCGGCTAGTTGCAAGGCTCATCTGCACTGCAGCTGGCTGGGAATTTTTCCACCAGAATCTTTTTTTTCCCCGAGACGCCAAAGACTCAACGGTTTGGACGCCCTAGACACGGGACCGGGCACGGTTTGGGATTCCAAATGGCTTTTCCTTTCCAGATCGCAGCTTCGAAAGAAAGGAGGGAGAAACCCACCCACCCCGACAGAGCACGAGGGGGGGGAACCAGCAGGGGGTGCCCCGCGGGACCCGAACCAACACAGGTTTTGTTTCTTCCCCATTGCAGAGGGACTCGCGGTTTTGCTTTTCCTCCGGACTGGGGCTGGGAAAGTCCCAGAAAAGACGGCATGGGAAAGTCACGTCCCAGCCAGCTGCACTCACCCTCTGTTGGCTGATGCTTCCCTGGCTTGCCCCTCAGTTTCCTGAGCCACTGCGGAGGGCGGGGCAGGAGAGAAGAGGGTTTTTCTTTACCCCACTCATGCGCTGAACTGATGTCCATCAGGTTTAACGCAGGCTCCGGCTCTTTCCCAGGACATAAAACGAGACCAAGAGGGCACATGACTCACACAGGGCCTGGTATCTGCCTGATCAGCCCCCTAACTAATGGGCCCATCTAATCCGCATGCCCGCTCCCAATCCCGCTGCCTTGATTTGGGGCGTAGAAGACACGGAGCGATGCTACACAGCATTAGACGGTGGCTGTCACAGGGTGGGGGGGGAGCTGGTTAAAAGCCACGTGGCCGTGCGGCACATGAAGTGCTCATCTGCAGCTAAAATGCAGCCACCTCTGGGGTGGGGTGCGGCCACTGGCTCACAGCCACGACATGACGTGCACAGACCCGAGTGCAGGACAGGATGTGCGCGCAAATCCTGAATCAAGCAGGCTTCAGGCTGCACGCAGGCCTAGGGACTTGTCCCGAGTGCAGCGGCCAGGAATAAGGGGCCTCATCAGCAGGGGGCCATGTTTTTGCGGCAGAGGGCCAGGTGCGTGTGAGACCGAAGGAAGCCGGGCTGTCTGCAGCTGAACTGCTGTGAGGTTCCGCTTCTCCAGGGAGCAACCCTGAAAGGCAAAGCAAAAGGTGACTGACCGCAGGCTGGAAAATATTAGCCAGCTTCTGTGCTCTGGGACCCGGTGTAACTCTGGAGTGGGTCTCCTGAGGCCAGACTGGATTCACATCTCAGTAACTGCTGTGTAAAACTGCCAAGCGGAGGCTTCAGGGCATGGGGGGGAGAGAATGGAGGCTGCACAAGGTGATGATGATGGGCATCTAGCAATGTTCCCTCGATTTTTTATCCATGTGCAGAATAAATATTGTTACGTGCACCCAGGCATGTGCAGATGTGCACCACCCACAGAGACGCTGCCGGCTGTAGGTGCAGGTGCTGTGCTAACCAGCCGGACAGTATTGTATCTCTGCTCGGTGGCCACCCAGGCACACAGCTTACAGGGAACACTGGTGTGCAGAAGAGGCAGCGTGTATGGCATCACACAGCCCTGGTGGGATAAATGTCGTGACTTGACTTTGGCTAGAGAGGGGTGCAGCTTGTTCAGGAAGGACAGGCAGGGTAAAAAGGAAGGCAAGATACAAGAGTGTACACACTTGTTCTGAAGTCTAGAAGGAAGTGAGGGGCAGGGCAGTGGACAGTCCCTGGATGAGGACAAAAGTAGGGATAATGTAGGGGGTCTACAATAGTTTACTATAGACTCCCCAGGCATTGCTAGAACAAATAACAGAAATACCCCAAAATACAGGAGCCGGCAGTATTGGGGGCTGTTAACTCCCCAGCTCTCCATTGGAAAAGTCGTTCAGTAAAACACAAGGGCTACGTCTAGACTGGCCTGATTTTCCGGAAATGCTTTTAATGGAAATGTTTTCTGTTAAAAGCATTTTCAGAAAAGAGTGTCTAGATTGGCAGGATGCTTTTCTGCAAAAGCACTTTTTGCGGAAAAGCGTCCGTGGCCAATCTAGACATGCTTTTGCGCAAAAAAACCCCGATCGCCATTTTTGCCATCGGGGCTTTTTTGCGCAAAACAAATCTGAGCTGTCTACACTGGCCCTTTTGTGCAAAAGTTTTGCGCAAAAGGGACTTTTGCCGGAATGGGAGCAGTATAATATTTCCGCAAGAAGCACTGATTTCTTACAGTAGGAAGTCAGTGCTTTTGTGGAAATTCAAGTGGCCAGTGTAGATAGCTGTCAAGTTTTTCTGGAAAAGCGGCTGATTTTCCAGAAAAACTGGCCAGTCTAGACACAGCCAAGCTGTCCGGTAAGTTCTTGGAATGAATCAGGGAACCGTTTTGATTCAGAAGTGGAGAACGGAACCAGGCGAACAGCTGTTTGAGATTTGACTCTGTCCAGCACGTGGGGGATTGGTAGCAAGTCCGAAGGTAGCAGGCAGGGTGAGAAAAAGTGGTCCTGGAATGAGACATTGCGCGATTCTAAGGAGAGGAAGGAGCGAGAGTAGCTGGATGAGGACAATGGACTTTAAAACATCCAGCCTAACAAACTCAGAGCACTGATAGACCAAGTCTTAAGGGGAGACAATCTAAGGGAAAAAGCAGTTCAGGGGAGCCGGCTGTTTCTCAAGGAAACATTATTAAAGGCACAGCTGCAAACTATCGCCAAGAAGAAACAGGAAGAAGAAGAAGTGGCCATTACAACTTCATGAGAAGGACCCGAACGACCTGAAAACCACCAAGGACTCCTGCAGGAAGAGGACAAATTGCGACAGCAAAAAGAGCACAGTAAGTGACATAAACGGCCGTAAGAAGAGATTCTTTACATACAGCAGCAGCCAGAGAAAGCGGAAGGAAAGTGCTGGCCCTCTACTTAGCAGAGCAGGACTGCTAATAACAGATGACACATCAGGGCGAGGAGCTTAGGGCCTATTTTGCTTTAGTCTTCACACTATTAATATGAAGAACCGGGGAATAACCTCAAGCTAAAATAGGGAAGGAAGCGGTTGAATATTTCGATAAGTCACATATTCTCAAATCTACAAGGCCGGATGAAATTCATTCCAGGGCACCTATGACCCATGCAATCTCATCTTGGGGCCTGTCGCAGGGATCTTTGAGAACTCACACGGTTTTATCTATCACTCGGAGAGGAAATTGACCAGCTCTGTTGGGCACAGATTTGAGGTCTCAGCGGGAGAACTGTGTCCAGGTTGGGGTGCCGCACTGAACACACGTCCCCATGGTTGAAGGTCTAGAAAACACAAGCTGTGAGGCAAGGCTGAACGAATTGGGCTTGTTTAGTTTAGAAAAGAGAAGACCAAGAGGGGACATGAGGGCACTATTCACATATCTAAAAGGATGCCACAAGGAGGAGGGAGAAAAATTGTTCTTCCCAGCCTCTGCGGGAAGCAATGGGCTTAAACTGCAGCAAGGGAGGTTTACGTTGCTACCTGTCAGGGTGGTGAAACACTGGAATAAGTTGCCTGGGGGGGTTGTGGAATCTCCATCCCTGGAGATATTTAAGAGCAGGTTGGACAGTCACCTGTCAAGGATGATCTAGATCAGGGGTTCCCATCCTTTTTCGGTCCCCGTACCCCCTTGGCTTTTAGTCAACCTTCCCGTACCCCCCATTCAATAGGAAAGGAAATAAATTCTAGACTCTAGAATCCACAACTTTTTCACGAACACGACTACTTTTGGAATATTTCAGTTAGGATAATCTAGTTATTTACCAAATATTCCCCGTACCCGCTTCACAAGCTTCTCGTACCCCGAGGGTACGCATACCCCAGATTGGGAACCCCGATCTAGACGGTGCTGGGTCCTGCCATGCGGGCAGGGTCTGGACTCAGTGAGGTCCCTTCCCGTTTTAGAGAGCTAGGATTCTGTGAGTCTATGTTTACATGTCGTGGGACAGTATGACTAAAACCGAGATCTGTCATGGCTGCTACGTCCCTCCATCTCCCCGGCAACTAGGCCAGTGATATTGTCCAAGAAGGATGCTGGGTTGGTTTGGTGTGATTGGGTTTTGAAGACTCCCTGCTGGCTAGGAAGGGAGGGGTAGGTTAGATGGTGGGAGAATAGCTCTGAAGGGCAGGGAAGCTCACAACCAGGCTTCCAAAGGAGGTTTCCATGGACAGGCTGGACACCTGTCAGGGATGGCCCAGGTCCCTCAGATGCTTGGACTAAAGTCCCTCTCGGGGTCCCTTCCAACCGGGGCAATGGGTGAAGGTAGGACTGGGGTAGGCAAACCCCCAGCCCTGCCCTTTCTGCTGAGGCCCCACCCGCTGTGGGAGCCAAGCTGCCTCCCTGCCCCCCTGCACCACTGGGAGGCGGGGCAGCTGCCGCCTCCCCTCCCCCAGAGCACGGAGGAGGGCGGGCCCTCGAGAGCATCTACGATAGGCGTTCAGGGGGCGGAGTCTGGGCGGGGCCAGGCTGGCGGTTTGGGAAGGCAAAGCCTCCCCCTGCCTATGATACCTGCCACCCCTCCCTTCTAGCCTGACCTGTCTGTGATGTGCGGGGGTGTGGGGTGGAATAGGGGATGGTCCAGGACAGGGGCCAAGGGGCTGGGACACAGATAACGTGGTGGGGACAGCTGCCCATTCCCAGGGCCAGCCCTAGCCTTGGCTGCCAGCGATAGAGTTGGGGAGAGAGGGGCGCAGTAGCTGGGCAGCGGGGTGCTCCAGTTTGGGGTGATGCAAAGGGACGGCTGGGCAGGGAGGAGGCTGGACCGTCCTGTGACGCCGTTCCTAGTCGCTAGAGCACAGAGCTGGGGGAGAACGCTAGAGGCACCAGGGACCCCTGGGGCAAGTCTCCTGCCTGGGAACTCACCGGCCTCGGCTGCCATTTCTTCTGCAATGCACGAGAGCTTTGCTAGCGAAGCCACCTGCATGGCATGGTCCTCCCCGTAGTAGCTGATCAGCAGCTCCACCAGGGCCCAAGGGCCTGCTCCCTCCAGCAGGGCCGGGGGGATGGGCTGGTATCCCTCCTTCAGTGCCACTTGGCTCAGCTTCTCCTTCCATCTCCGGAGCTCATCCTGCCTCATCACCGCCAGCATGTGCAGCAGGCGCTGTCTCCCGTGCCCCTCCATGCTGCCTGCCACTGCCTCCGCCAAGCAGAGAGAGAATCAGGAAGCTGCCTTGGGCAGCTGGAAGAAATTGCTCCACTGTAACCAACTCCCCACCCCGCCCCCTTGCCACACTCCTCGCTCCCGGGGGCCTGTTCCGCTCGCTCTCTGCAGCGCCGCCCGACGGCTCCGCTCCCGCCAGCCCCTCCTCCGCGCGCTGTATGGGGACACGGCTCACAGACCTTTGCCCACGCCCGCGGCAGCCTGTCCCGAAGTTTGCGCTGCCTGCCAGCCGGTGTCGCTGTTTAAACAAGCAGGAGGCGCCCATCCGGGGAAGCAGACTTAGGGAGAGGATCCTAGAATCCCAGGGCTGGAAGAGACCTCAGGAGTCATCGAGTCCAAACCCTGCCTAAAGCAGGACCAACCCCAACTCAATCAGCCCAGCCAGGGCTTTGTCAAACCAGGACTTAAAAACCTCTAGGGATGGAGATTCCACCCCTCCCTAAGGAACCCAGCCCAGCGCTTCCCCACCCTCCTAGGGAAATAGCTTTTCCTAATATCCAACCTAGACCTCCCCCATTGCTCCTTATTCTGCCACCTGTCACCACTGAGAACAGCCTCTTTGAACCCCCTTCAGGTAGTCGAAGGCTGCTCTCAAATCCCCCCTCGCTCTTCACTTCTTCTAAAGAAGCCCAAATCCCCCAGCCTCTCCTGGTAGGCCATGTGCTCTCCAGCCCCCTCATCATTTTGGTTGCCCTCTGCTGGACCCTCTCCAACGTATCCACATCCTTTCTGTAGTGGGGGGACCCAGAACTGGACACAATACTCCAGATGTGGCCCCACCAATGCAGAATAAAGGGGAATAATCACTTCTGTAGATCTGCTGGCAATGCTGCTCCTAATGCATCCTAATATGCCATTCGCCTTCTTGGCTACAAGGACTCACTATTGACTCCTATCCAGCTTCTCGCCCACTGTAATCCCCAGGTCCTTTTCTGCAGAACTGCTACTTAGCCAGTCGGTCCCCAGCCTGTAACAATGCTTGGGATTCTTCCGTCCCAAGGGCAGGACTCTGCACTTGTCCTTGCTGAACCTCATCAGATTTCTTTTGGCCCAATCCTCTAATCTGTCGAGGTCACTCTGGACCCTATCCCTGCCCTTCAGCAGATCTACCTCTCCCCCTAGCTTAGTGTCATCTGCAAACGTGCTGAGGGTGCAATCCATCCCCTCAGCCAGGTCATTCATAAAGATATTGAACCAAACCAGCCTCAGAACCGATTCTTGGGGCACTTCCCTTGAAGCCAACCACCAACCTGACATCAAACCATTGATCACTACCTGTTGGGCCCAACAATCTAGCCAGCTTTCTAGCCACCTTACAGTCCATGTATCCAATCCAGACTTCCTTAATTTGCTGGCAAGAATGCTGTGAGAGACTATCTCAAAAACTTTGCTAAACTCAGGGTATATCACATCCACCACCTTCCTCTCATCCATAGATCCAGTTACCTCGCCATAGAAGGCAATCGGGTCAGTCAGGAACGACTATTCCTGATCACTTTCCCCTCTTCCAACTGCTTCAAAATGGATTCCTTGAGGATCCCCTCCATGATTTTTCCAGGGACTGAGGTGAGGCTGACCGGTCTGTAGTTCCCTGAATTCTCCCCTCTTTTAAATAAGATGGGCTCTACATTTGCCTTTTTCCAATAGTCCGGGACTTCCCCAAACGCAGCACCACTGCTCCAGCTGGGACTCCATTGGTGTCAGTGTGATCACTCCGGATTTAGGCTGGAGGCTGCCCAAGAAAACTTCCTGCCCTGAAGATCAGCAGACAAAGGGTTATTGTCTCCAGTTTATAGCTGGGGAAACGGAGGCCCTTGGAAATTCCCAGGTGCTAAGTGAACGGGTGCTGGTGTAGAAGCTGTAGAAACCATTTTCATATTTAGCTAGAAGCCATCTTGTATATCAGAAACCATTTCAGCTTTTCTCTCAAGCACGTAGACCAGAGTGAACTTTCTGTCACCCCGTGAGAAGAGGCCTACAGGATGGGCTATTGGTATGTGTTAATTGGGCTGGTTGGGACAGGAGATGTACTCTCTCGTACCTGTCCGCCATCTTGTTGATAAAGCTTTGTTTTTCCAAATTTAATTGAAGATTTCTGTAATTGGATGCCCTGACGTCAGACTGTTTGGCTAAGGGTATAAAGATACTAAGATTGATTGTATTAGCAGCCTTACTGGGCCCGGCTCTGCTGTGACCATGTTTGGCTCATGCTGTGCTTTATTAATTAATAAAGCTGTTTGTTAGCTGCCTAAACACAGAGGAGCGTGTTTTTGCTTCAACAATTTGGAGGTTCCACCGAGATTCCTAACGCGCCACTTGCCCGTATGGACGGACCGGCACTCCACTTCCAAACCTCTCAGAGCGCTCAATAGAAGGTAAGGAGATACCTGTTACGAAATCTCCTGGTGAGGGCTTAGGATTTGGAGTGACGGCCGGCCATCGGGGTAAGGGGAGCTACAGAATTCAATTTTGTGGAGCAGCTAACATTTTTGTCTGTCTGTGTCTGTCTTTGTCTATTAGGCCTGTCTTATGTATCACAGTTCCAAAAGGGCACACCGGTGTCTCTAGTGAGGCAGCCATGCGCTGGACCCTCTGTGTTTGGACGCTAAAAGCTGGTGTGGTGCCATTACTCTCTCTCGGCACACGGAACTGTGGGGAAGCTTTGTTGTCTCTCTCTGTTATTTGTGAGCGTAGTACTGACCTCTGAGGCTAACCCCAGGCCATAGTACCCCATTCTGCCAGGCTGTCTCCAGGCGCCAGGACGTGGTGTTCTGCCGGGCTGGGGCAAGTGCCGGAAACCCCTGCGAGCCAGGTGGACTTTGAGTCCAGTGCCTCGCAACCAAAAGGGGGGGGGGACCAGTGCGAGCAGGTGAATTCTTAATTCGGTGACTCGCAGAGCGAGCAGGCGGATTCTGATTCAGTGACTCACAGAGCAAGCAGGCGGATTCTGATTCAGTGACTCGCAGAGCGAGCAGGCAGATTCTGATTCGGTGACTTGCAGAAGAAGGTGTAAGCAGGCAGACTTTTAGTTCGGTGCCTTACAGAATTAAGCGCGCACAGAAAATGGGGGTAGGTCAGTCTACAGGAATTCCAGTGCCCTTATGATAAGTGCCTTCTAGTATAGGATCCTAATGAAGTCTGATATTAAGTGCCGGGTGTCTTAGGGCAGCGTCACTTAATAGAAACCCATGGGAACTGGAAAATAAATAAAGATGCATCTAAATGTGGAAACTGTAGGAAAAATGTGAAAAAGGAGAAAAAAAATTGTGTGTGGAAAATGAGTATGAATGTAATGAGTGAAGAATGAATGCCGCTGTATAGGTCTGAGACTTGAGCTGATCCCAGCTGCACCAGGGCTCTCCCACGAGGGAGCTCTGAACGTAAGGGGAGGGGGGGTCAGCTGAACCTCGAGACTCAGCGGATATGTGAGGGAGTGACGACTCCCCTTATTTCATGAGCTGCTAAGGTCTGACACTCTAGACCCGGCGGACTCTTTCTTTGGAGTGTGTAAAGTTAATTTAAGTGGGGGTAGTCTAAACACCCCCCACTCTGCCGAAAGGCACCCCTGTGTACTACATGTACGTGCATAATGGTCCAAGGACCTGTAAGCATTTAACAAATTTGAAAAGAAGAAAAATTAAAGCCCTGAGGGATAAAAGTGAAGCTCAGAAAAGCAAAAATCCTCCCTGCAGTAAGATAGGTAACTTAAAAGTAGCTGCAGCACCTCTGTGCCAGAATAATGCATAAGAAGTGGGAAAAAAAAGAAAATAAAATTCTCAGTTGGCACACCCATATCAACCAAGCTTGGGGGGAAATTTGGCACAACATCACTCCTCTATCCCTCTTTATAATGCATACACAGGTAGAGAGGAAACATGAAAAATAACTGAAAAGAATTAGCTCTTCCCTTTGAAAACACGGGCTCCTGTAACAAACTTGCCCGATCCAAAGCAAAACACAAAGTTTAAAATAAGTTTAACAGTTTATGGAAAGTGTTCCTCCAAATCCTAAGGGGGAGAGAAAAAAAAAAAAACACCTGCTTTAAGAAATGACTCCTTGTTTCTTGCAGCCTCTTTTAATCATCTTAGCAATGAAACAGACAAGTTAAACATTTGGCTACAGACACTTTGTTAAATCTATTAAAAAGAAAATAAGGAATTCTACTGAAACTTAATTAGTTAACCGCATAAAAGAATAGAATCTATACATTGTAAATTTGTAAAACCTGCACCCTAAGGGTTAAATGTGTCTTCCAAGGAACCTAATTATTGTTTAAAAAAAATCCAAGCCCAGAAACTTCACAGTGTTTCTGTTCAAGGCTGAGCTGATAGCACTTTTGGCTTGCTTTCAGATCCAAGGTTGTGTGTGTCTGCAAACTGCCTGTCTGTTCTGGAAGGGGGGGGGGGAGCACTATCCCTCATAAGTAAGTCTGTAACATTGCATGTGATTCTTTTCAGGAAAGGAAAATCTTTTTGCTTGCTGGAATAGTAACTAGCAAGCACCTTGTCCTAAGAGTTTCTGTGGCAGTAAAAAAAAGCCTGGTCTGCAGTACAAGAGGGAAACTGAGGCATGCCACCTTTAACTTAATAATTAAATAATGAAGTAATTTACTCAAACCCTCTGAAGCTAGTGTTCAAAATAAAAGCATACCATTGGGTAACAGCAGGCTAATCAAAAGGTAGCAAAAAATCTGTAAAGAAAAAGTGTTCTAAAATATAATGCACCACCCCAATGTGGGTAGAAATGTTTTCTTTGTCTTTCAGATCATCAAGAAGCGCTAATATCATATGAAAATTAACCGAAGGAAAAAAAAACCATGGTTCTGTGTCATGACATAAGTTTGTGTTCTGTGTTCTGTCCAGATTTATCTTGTGTGTGTCTTGATTGTGATATATGTATTTCAAACGTTGTGTGTACAATATTGTTGTTCTAATGAAAGAATAATTTAAGTCCCTTGAATAATCTTAACATTGTGCTTTATATAAATGGTTCTTGCCTTGATAATTCTAGTAAAGTTTTAGTAGCAGGCTATGCAGTTTGTACTGTCTGGAATGTAGTGGAATCTGCTCCTCTACCTGCTGTTTTTTCCCTTCTGTCCTACCATCGCCAGCTCCTTTGCCGTCTCTTTCAGAACTGACCCTCCTGTGAAACCAAGCCCCAGAATCAGAAAAGCAGGAGTGGAGACTGGCAGGGTGCACCTTGCGCCCAGACCACTTGTGGTGCAGCTCTGATGGCCACATTGTTGCCCCAGTGGTCTTGCTACCTCACCTTGCCCCCGTGCTCCCTAGATTGTCGCACGTTGGCAAAGGGGGGGGATGGTAGCAATCCTTAAAACAAAATTGGTTTGCTCCCAAATTCTCCCAAGCAGCCAAAGATTACTGTCTGGCTTGCCCTGTCTGCCAAGCCCACAACGTGGGTAAACCTGTAAAGACAGTTCCGGCAACCAGACCTCTGCCTTTAGGACCATTTCTGAATTTACAAATAGACTTTATTCAATTGCTTAAATGTCAATCTTTTGAATAATGTGCTAGTTATTGTTTGCTTGTTTTTAAGATAGGTAGAAGCTTATCCCTGCAGGAAACATGATAACATCACAGTAGCTAAGAAACTTCTAAATCATTACATCCCATCATAGGGAATACACCTTGTGATCTCCAGTAATAAAGGTATCCACTTTACTAGGCAAATTGTTCAAAAAAAACCTGGAAAAGTACTACTCTCCCAGACAAGCACTGCACTGTGCACGACACCTGGAGAGCGCAGAAGCAGTAGAAAGATGAAACAAGATTTTAAAAAACAAACTTGCTAAAATATGTGAGAACTCTGGCTTAACATAGATAGTAGCACTCCCAATTGCCCTAATGAGCATGAGAGCCACTCCTAATCAGAAAACTGGACTCAGTCCACATGAAATTGCATGTAGCCAACCTATAAGACTGTAAAGCAGCCCAGAAATTAATCTGGCTGATGCCACACTTGTTAAAGGAAGCATAGTCAAGTATTAACAGGAACTTATGAGGTGTGTACAGTCTTATCATTCACAGGTTAAGAACGCCTTCCAAGAGGCCCCGACTGAGCCGTGCCATAAACTACAACCAGGAGACTAAGTTTGTGTGAAAGTTCACCAGCGGAAGACTGCCCTGGAACCCAGGTGAAAGTGTCCCTACCAAGTCCTTTTGACCACCCATACTGCTAGAAAGTGCAAAGGATTGCCCACCTGGATTCACGCATCCCACTGCAAACCCATTCCGGCCCCTACAGAAGTTGGCCCCAACAAGGAGCACCACAGACCTGGTACCAGAGACCCAGGTCCGGAAGCAGATAGGAATCACCACAGACCTAGTACCAGAAACCCAGGTCCAGAAGTAGACGAGGATCAGCGCAGGCTTGGTACCGGCAATCCAGGCTCAGAAGCAGACGAGCCTGAGAGACCAAGGCTAAGGTACCAGCTGCGGCCCAGAAGAACCTGCCAGCGATAGGTGAAGCAAACTACGAAGTCCTGAAGAACAGCCAGCATGAGGCTGGACAAACAATTCATGTTGAGCTTATGCTTAATCTTGTTTTTAAAACTAGCAGTTATAACCTATATAGTTCAAATGTGTTTATGCTTTTAATGAACCAAGTTTCCCAAGAATTTAATTCCACAGGTTGCTAGATATGTGCTCACAGTCCTGTACATTCAGAAGGAGGCATCCCAGTGATTCCAGTCCCACTAAACAACACTCAAATGAATGGCACACTGTTTAGTGAACTAAGCCAAATGATACTTGGCAGGATAAAAAGTTTACTAACCCAAGGTATATCCGCCTAGCCTTGACCCCAGTTGGAAAGTACTGCTGGACAGGTAATGGTTCAGGAGCCAAGGTGAGAAAAAAAAAAGCCCAAACCGATGGCCCTAGACTATGTCCTAGCTAGTAAAAGCAGGGTTTGTGCCTTAGTAAGAAGAGAATGCTGTAGGTATATTTCTGACACCAGCAAAGAAGTAGAAGAAGATGCCTCAGAGATTGAAAGAACTGTGGAACGCCTAAGGCAGAGGGAAGACTGGACCCTCTGGGATTGGTTGGGAGGCTGGTTTAGACATAGAGGAACTTAGATTTTGCAAAGAGTAGTTTTAGTATTGGCTATATTCTTTTGTGCTTATTGCTGTTTCTTGTTAATCAAATGCTGTATTTCTTGTATTCTGGAAAACACAAGACAGACCCTTGCAAAAGGGAATGTAGAACTCATGATGTTAAAATAAGATGAGCAGAGAAAGGAACAAGAAATGTACATAAATACTTTAATGAAAAATGGAGGTATAAAATAGTTTCAAGGTTAGTCTTTAAAAGGCTAAAAGGGGGGAGTTGTAGAAGCTGTAGAAACCATTTTCATATGTAGCTAGAAGCCATCTTGTATCTCAGAAACCATTTCAGCTTTTCTCTCAAGCACGTAGACCAGAGTGAACTTTCTGTCACCCCGTGTTAAGCTAGTTAAGACAAGAGATGTACTCCCTCGTACCTGTCCGCCATCTTATTGATAAAGCTTTGTTTTTCCAAATTTAATTGAAGATTTCTGTAATTAGATGTCCTGACGTCAGACTGTTTAGCTAAAAGTATAAAGATACTAAGATTGATTGTATTAGCAGCCTTACTAGGCCCGGCTCTGCTGTGACCACGTTTAGCTCATGCTGTGCTTTATTAATTAATAAAGCTGTTTGTTAGCTGCCTAAACACAGAAGAGCGTGTTTTTGCTTCGACACTGGGATACCGAGAAGACGACTCCCATGACTGGGATTTCCACCAACCTTGAGGGATCCAGTCTTCTAGCTCCAAGGAATTAGTGACTGCTACCCCCAGGAGAAACACATGCTGCAGCCAGGGCTGGCCTTACCATGAGGCGACCTCAGGCCTCAGGTATCAGACTGGGGAGGGGGGCGGGTACCACTAGGACCCAGAGTGTAGAAAATTCTGTCTGCTGCTGGTGCATATGTAGGCAACAGAGCAGTCCCACGAGAGGAGTAGAACGGGAAGAAGGCAGAACTGAGATCTTTCAAAGTTTTGGCCGAAGCGAGGGGCTATGGGGGCGTCATTTGAGCTCCCCGCCTCAGGTGCCACAATGTTGTGGGCCGGCCCTGGCTGCAGCTGTGGGCGCTCTGAAAGGCAGTGAGGAGGGAGGGAGAGGAGTAGATCAGGGGGTGCCAGTGGGTGAGGGGCGCTGGGGGTGGCTTGGCTGCCAGAGGTACAGAGCACCTACACATTTTTCTCCCTGAGTGCAGAAAGTTTCACCCTTGTCTCCCTGTGCTGAGCACAAGTGCTTGCGACTGGCCAAAGCATCTCCCAGAAAGGCCCCTAGTCTGGCCTGGAGACCATCTAGAGCAGGGGCCTCCAACCTTTTTAAGCATGAGATCACTCTTTGAATTTAAGTGCAATCCAGGATCCACCTCAAACCCAAATACCCTGGCCCCACCTCCTTCCTGCCCCTTCTCTGAGGCCCCGCCCCTGCTTACTCCATCCTCCCTTCCTCCCCCATCTTCCTCCCTTTCTCCAGGCGGGGGCAGTGAGTTGGGGTGCAGGCTCTGGTCTTGGATTAAGGGACTTGGAGTGCGAGAGGGGCTCTGAGCTGAGCTTGGGGCAGGCAGTTCAGGTGCCACAGAAGGTTCTAGGTGCAGGCTCTGTGAGGGCGTTTGGATGCAGGGTGCTCGGGGCTAGGGCAGGGGGTTGGGGTGCAGGAGGGGGTTCATGGCTGGGGATGTGGGCTCCAGCTGGGCACTGATTACTTCAGGTGGCTCCTGGCTGCTGGTGCAGTGGGGCTAAGGCAGACTCACTCCTGCCCTAGTCCTGGTGGGCCCCCTCTCTGCTCTGTGGAGATAACATACAGGGTGGTGCCCCTCTTCTCCCTCCTCTGCCCTGCACAGCAAGCAGGAGGCTCCTGAGGGGGCAGGAGATGTGCAGCCCTCTGGGGGGCCAGCTGAAGTGCTACCCTTCACAGTCTCTTGGCCAGATCAGTCAGGATCACCTCTCAGAGGCTCCAGGCTCTACCACTAGACCCCAATCTACCCGCTGATGATCACTGATCCAGACACAGCAACTCCACGGCTGCCTGGGGTGCCCCTAGCCCCGCCCTTCCTGCTGAAGCCCCGCCCCCTAGAACCAAGCCCCTCCCACATTGCTCAGAGCCTGGTGACAGGGTCTGGACTCAGCTGCCCGCGGTTGGCTCCTCTCCTGGGCTGCTGCCTGGACGTGACGGTTCGCGGCTGGGCTGGTCTCCCTGCCGAGGTCCTGCAGCCCCGCCCCTCCCGGATCCTCTGCAGAGCCAGCTCTGCGGGGGCTTGGCCTGGAGGCTCCCCCCAGGCTCTCGGAGCAGCAGCGGCTGCTCCTCTGCGCTGCCCCTGAGCCGATGGAGAAGACCGGCCGGCAGCACCTGCTGGCCGCCCTCAAGCAGCTGGAGGGCCGGGAGCTGAAGGAGTTGCGGGCCAAGCTCAGCCAGGTGTGGCTGAGGAGGGGGCAGGAGGGCGGGGAGCCGCCGCGGGGAGCCGCGCCCTTCCAGCCCTCCCCGTGGCGGGCGGTGGAGGTGACCGCGGAGGGGCTGAGCGCGGAGCACCGGGCCGACCTGGCGGAGGAGCTGGCCGGGCTGCTGGCCGCTTACGAGGCGCAGCGCCGGGAGCAGCGAGCGGCCGCCTCCGGAGCCCGGCGCCGCCTGCTCGGCGCCTTGAACGAGCTGGGGGAGGACGAGCTGGGGCGGTTCAAGGTCCAGCTGGCCGACGTGGGGCGGAGAGGGGGCTACAACCCCATCCCCTGGGGCCTGCTGGGGCGAGCGAAGCCGGCCGAGGTCGCGGCGGTGCTGGTCGGTCACTACGGGCTGCGCGGGGGCCTGGAGACGGCCGGGGAAGTGCTCGGGGCCATCCGACGGGGGGAGCTGGCCGGGGCGCTGGCCGAGGCGCGGGCCGCTTACGAGGAGCGATGCCGGGGGCAGAGCCAGGCTCTCGCCGGGGTGCGAGAGATGCAGGCGCGGGCCCTGGGCAGCTTGGGCGAGGAGAGTCTCCGGAGGATCCGGGAGAGAGCGGCCGAGACCCCTGGCCCCCGCGGCGGGCAGGAGAGAGCCGCGGTCCTGGACGAGATCGAGGAGCTGGTCAGCGCCTACGGGGAGGGCCAAGCCATGCGGCTGAGCCAGGAGATGCTGAGAGCCGTGAAGCCGGGACCCCTGGCCGAGCGGCTAGCGGAGGCCGCCGGGATCGGTAAGGGAGACCTGGCCCGACTGCGCTGCGCCCCTGGGAGCCACGGCGACGCCAGATGTTCGCCGCCGGGAGGCAGGTGCCGATCCCCTCCCCTTGGGCTCGGGCCCTGGCCCTGCGCTCGGCTGCGGTGCCTCGTGCGACGCCGCTTTCGCCGGGGCTTCCCCAGCGAAAGTGGAACTGGAACCCCAGTGCCTGCTGCCGGCGAGCGCCGCTTCCCCTTTTCGGTGTCCGTGCGAACACTGCCGCAGAGAACTGACTCGGGCGTGCTGGCCGGGCCAAATCCCCGCCCCCGAGCCTGGGCCAGACATCAGTTGGGAGAGAGGGGAGAGCCAGCCAGCCAGCCAGTCACTCCCCTTCCCCCAGATGTGTTAGGGCTGGGAGGGGCATGACCCTGTGCTCAGCTAAACCCTCCTCCGCTGGAGTCTGATTGGCTCTGGATCAGCCCTGAGGGAGGGGCTGTGTTTTTAACTCCTGGATTTCTCGGTAGGGGGTGCTCCAGGGATCAGGGCAGGAGCTTTGGCTGGGGAGGGAGGGAGAGATCCTGGCCATGCTGGCTCCGAGTCCACCCTCTGCCAGCAGGGGGCGCTGTAGGGGCTGGCACAGATGCTCTGGCTGGGATGGATCCTGGCTATTCTGGCTCCAGTCCACCTTCTGCCAGCAGGGGGCGCTGTAGGGGCTGGCACAGATGCTCTGGTTGGGGGGGGATCCTGGCTATTCTGGCTCCAGTCCACCTTCTGCCAGCAGGGGGCGCTGTAGGGGCTGGCACAGATGCTCTGGCTGGGGGGGGATCCTGGCTATGCTGGATCCAATCCATCTTCTGCCAGCAGGGGGTGCTGTAGGGGCTGGCACAGATGCTCTGACTGGGGGTGGATCCTGGCTATGCTGGATCCAATCCACCTTCTGCCAGCAGGGGGCGCTGTAGGGGCTGGCACAGATGCTCTGGTTGGGGGGGGATCCTGGCTATGCTGGATCCAATCCACCCTCTGCCAGCAGGGGGCGCTGTAGGGGCTGGCACAGATGCTCTGACTGGGGGTGGATCCTGGCTATGCTGGATCCAATCCACCCTCTGCCAGCAGGGGGCGCTGTAGGGGCTGGCACAGATGCTCTGGCTGGGGGGTGGATCCTGGCTATGCTGGCTCCAATCTATCTTCTGCCAGCAGGGGGCGCAGTAGGGAGTGGCACAGATGCTCTGGCTGGGGGTGGATCCTGGATATGCTGGATCCAGTCCACCCTCTGCCAGCAGGGGGCGCTGTGCCCCCAGTAACTCCAGTCCCAGCTTGTCCCCTGTGTCAGCTGGAAACCCAGCCCCATGGGTCAAGCTGTACCAGAGCTGCCTGGCCTGGCCTGCCCCTTTCTGTGGCAGAGCAGCCTCACGGCAGCCGGGACAGCAATCCCGCCAAGCCGTGCCGAGCTGGAACAGTGTTTCCTCTCTGCAGCAGGGGACGGACCCGACGGAGAAGACCACCCCAAGGGGCAGCAGCAGAAATGTGCGTGGTGCAGGACAGAGGAGGTAGGAAGGAGGCCCTGATGTTCTGTGCCTCCAGCTGGCTGTTGGGAGGAATTTACCCAGTGGGGTTGGGGCAGGACTCCAGGCTTCTATCTCCAGCTGTGGGAGGAGAGTGGGGGGCTAGTGGGTTGGAGTAGCAGGGCTGGGAGACAGGACACCTTGGTTTTCTCCCCTGTTCTGGGAAGAGAGTGGGGTCTAGTGGTTAGAACTGGCGGAGACCTTGGAGTTAGGAGGTCTGGGCAATGTTCCTTCTAATTTTTCCCATTCGTGGAATAAATTTTGTTACGTGCACAGAGGCATGTGAGGATGTGCACCACCAGTAGGAACACGCTGTGGGCTCCCTGCTAATCAGCTGGGCAGCATTTAAATTTCTCCTGGGAGGCTGCCCAAGTGCTCAGCTTACAGGGACTACAGGTGGCGGGTTTCATTGCTAGCTCTGGGAGGGCCATGGGGGTCTAGCGGGTAGGGAAAGGAGCTGTGAGTCAGGACTCCAGGTTTCTGTTCACAGCTGTGGGAGGGGAGTGGGGAGTAATGGTTAGAGTGGGAAAGGAGCCAGGACTCCTGAATTTTATTACCTGATGAAATTAAGTCCCCCCTTCAGCCAGCTGCACAGGAGCGGAAGTTAGTTGGTACAACTCTCCCGCAGAGCTCCTGCCTGAGACAGGGGGGTCTCAGTCACCTGGGAAAGGCTCCAGGGGAAGAACTGACCATGGGTCTGGAATCCAGTTGATCAGAGACCTGCCGGCTGTGCTGCCAGGGTGTCAGGGCAGGGAACCGGCCCCAGCTGAACACCTGGCCACAGCTGCACAGGGTTCTCTCAGCTGGAAGCTCTGTTCCCTGGGGCGTTGCCTTGACACCAGCACCTGTGTTTTAGGATCTGCCAGAAGTGAAGCCGGAGCTTGTGCTAGGGACGGGAGAGAAGCCAACCTCCTACAGGTAAGAGCTGGCTGGAGTGACCCGGGGGCTTCTCATTAAGATGCTGGCCTGGGGTGGAGGAGACTGGAGTTGAACTCTGGCTTCTGAGCCAGAACCCTGCCCTGTCAGGCTCCCCCATGTTATAAAAGCTCCTCCGCCCACCGGTGCCACAGTGGCAGGTGTCTGCACAGCCAGGAGACAGACAGCCAGGACTGGCATTAGGGGTAGCAAGTGGGGCAAAGGCCCAGGGCCCCCTGGCCAGGCTCTCGGATGTATGTTGGCAATGGGAGGGCTCCCGAAACCTGACCAGAGCCACCAGGGCCTGCAGTATCCCCCTGTAAAATGAGGAGAATGATCCACTGTTCCCTGCGATGTGTTTGTGCAGCGCCTAGCACAACGGGGCCCTGGTCTCAGCTGGGGTCTGTGTGAAGCCTGCCCCAACGGGGCCCTGATCTCAGCCGGGGTCTGTGTGAAGCCTGCCCCAACGGGGCCCTGGTCTCAGCTGGGGTCTGTGCAGCACCTAGCACAACGGGGCCCTGATCTCAGCCGGGGTCTGTGTGAAGCCTGCCCCAACGGGGCCCTGGTCTCAGCTGGGGTCTGTGCAGCGCCTAGCACAACGGGGCCCTGGTCTCAGCTGGGGTCTGTGCAGCGCCTAGCACAACGGGGCCCTGGTCTCAGCTGGGGTCTGTGCAGCGCCTAGCACAACGGGGCCCTGGTCTCAGCTGGGGTCTGTGCAGCGCCTAGCACAACGGGGCCCTGGTCTCAGCCGGGGTCTGTGTGAAGCCTGCCCCAACGGGGCCCTGATCTCAGCCGGGGTCTGTGCAGCACCTAGCACAACGGGGCCCTGATCTCAGCCGGGGTCTGTGTGAAGCCTGCCCCAACGGGGCCCTGGTCTCAGCTGGGGTCTGTGCAGCACCTAGCACAACGGGGCCCTGATCTCAGCCGGGGTCTGTGTGAAGCCTGCCCCAACGGGGCCCTGGTCTCAGCTGGGGTCTGTGCAGCGCCTAGCACAACGGGGCCCTGATCTCAGCTGGGGTCTGTGCGGAGCCTTTCCCAACAGGGCCCGTTCTGGTGCACCCCCGCAATGCCCACACCGACAATGGAGATTAATGCACCTGCGGCGAGCGGAGCAGGAGACTGGCTAGTTCCATCTCTCACTGATTAATTAGATGACTTGATCCCCTCCCCCTTTCTCCCTGCGCCGTGCAGGTTTCACCTCCCTGGGGCAGGCTCCTTCCGTTGCTCAGAAACCGAACTGGGGTTCGTGGTGAGGGCTGCTGTGACCGTCCAGTACGGCTACGACTCCTGGGCTCGGCGGCTGGGCGCCTCTGAGAGGCAGCAGTGGATGGTGGCCGGCCCGTTGTTCAGCATCCGGGCGGAACCGGCCGGGGCCGTGGCTGCCGTGCACCTCCCGCACTTCCTGTGCCTCGCAGGCGCGGCGGACGAGAGCAGTAAGTGGATTCTAAGCTTTGGCTAAGCCCCGGGGACGCTGGGAAGAGGCTGGGGACAGAGCAGACACAGGGCTCTGGTTTCTGTACACTGAGGTGCCTTCAGTTGTACCACTCCCAGCGCCAGGCATGGAGCCCCGGAGCCTGGCTCCCAGTCCCCCCTCCCAATTCTCTAGACCCCACTGCCCTCCCGGCACCAGACATGGAGCCCCGGAGCCTGGCTCCCAGTCCCCACTCCCAATACTCTAGACCCCACTGCCCTCCCGGCACCAGACATGGAGCCCTGGAGTCCTGGCTCCCAGTCCCCCCTCCCAATACACTAGACCCCACTGCCCTCCTGGCACCAGACATGGAGCCCTGGAGTCCTGGCTCCCAGTCCTCCCTCCCAATACTCTAGACCCCACTGCCCTCCCGGCACCAGACATGGAGCCTCGGAGTCCTGGCTCCCAGTCCTCCCTCCCAATACTCTAGACCCCACTGCCCTCCTGGCACCAGACATGGAGCCCTGGAGTCCTGGCTCCCAGTCCCCCCTCCCAATACACTAGACCCCCCAGAGCCCGGGGTAGAACCCCTGAGTCTTGGCTGCCTTGCCCCGCTCTTCGGGAAGCAACGCGGAGCCTCCTTTTCCTTCTCCTCCCGCGACAGGCCGAGCAGCTGTTCTGTCGCAGCTGCAGGTCGCTCACATTGCTGACGGGGGGCTGACCCTGGAGGAGCCGGCCCAGGTGAGGCCGTTCCACGCCGTGCTGGAGAACCCCAGCTTCTCCTTCGTGGGGGTGCTCTGGAGACCCCTCTGCGCCATCTTCCCCTTCATACCCATCCACTCCGTGGGGCTCATCTACCGGGTGCTCCAGGCTGCTGACATCACCCTCCACCTCTACCTGATCCCCAACGACCGCTCGCTCATACAGGTACCGGGAACCCGCCGCACAGCCGGGGTGCGCTGGCGCCGCCAGCCCTGGCAGGGCACAGAGGGGGTGAGAACCCCCGTGGGCAGGGGGCGCTTGTGGGACCACTAGCGACGTGTGGGGCTCTCTGCTGATTCATCCTCAGGAGGAATCCAGCTCTCAGAACGTGGTTTTTTTTTTTTGGCCCTTTTTCTCCGTGTCAGTGACTGGGCTGTGGGCAGTCATGCCTAGCGGTTAGAGCAGGAGTCAGGGCTAGTGGTTGGAGCAGGCGTCCGAAAAGGAGGCAGAGGCCAAGTGCCAGGGCTGAAGTGAGAACTCGCAGCTGAAGGTCAGGACTGAGTTCCCGGGAATAAAGTGAAGCAGGGGGCACGGCTGGAGTGGTGCCGGAGCTGCGGGAGCCTTTAAATTGTCACCAGGGTGCCGCCCCACATGGCTCTGAGGAGATGTGGTCTGCACGGCGCTAAAGGCTGAATTCCTGGGCCCTGCCCCTTGAGGCCAAGGCTCCACCCCTTTTGGGGGCCTCCCGCACCTTGCCTCACGGCCCGCGGTGGCTGCCTGCCCCACTGATCTTCCCTGGCTTGGTGACAAGTCCCCTCCCGCTGTGTGAGGTGAGCCAGGGCTTCCCAATCCAGGGGCAGCCTTCCCCCATGTTGTGTCTCTTGGCCAGTCTCTCTGGGACACACCTGTGTTTGAACCCTTCTAGGCCGTGGATGACGAGGAGAGAAAGCACCGGTCCATACAGGTGCTGAAGCCCCCTCAGACAAAGCCCCTCTACTTCGGCTCCCATTACACCGTGTCCAGTTCCTTGGACTTAGAGGTGACCCCTGAGGTAAGTCTAAAGGATGAAAACCCCCGACTGCCGGCTCGACAGACGGAGCAAGAGCGTGTTGCTAGGTCTCACCCCCGGCCTCTCCTCGCTAAGCTGGTTGAAACGTTTCCGGAGGAGCCAGATGCTGACCGGACAACATTCAGAATATGGCCTTGTCCCTCTACACAAAAACCGAACTTAATTGTTTCCATAAAGTCAGACTGTTTGATGTTTTCATTTCAAAATGTGTATTCTATTATGACAGAAAATCGACACTTCCCTTCCCGACTCCTCTTCCCATTTACACAGGGTTGTCCTTTCTGGCTGTCCTCTTCCTGCTGACCGTTCTTTGCTAGTCGGCGTTCCACTCTTAGCACATGTCCAACCGGCTGAAACGGGCGCTCTGCAGCCGATCCATGAGAATCCCACTTTCTCCTTCCTCCTTATTTCTTCCCTGTCTACCCTCCACTTATCTCCCATCCTCCTCAGTTCCATGCTGGGGTCTTCTTTTCCCTGCTGGAGGCCTCTCTCCCTTGGCACGGAGTGTACTTCCCAAGCCTACTAATTCCTCTGAGGCAACAACTCTCCTGAAACTTCAGTCAGCTCTTGCTCCCACCTTCTCTGCATCATTTCAGTTTTTTCTGTGGTTACCTTCAAACCCGGGTCTTCAAACTCTGACGTCCACCCTGACAGCATGTTTATCAATGCTGATTTGCTGTCAGCCAGAGGGTTTGTCAGCAAATATTTGTTTTCTCTGTGTACCCAGAACCCTGCATCATCTCAATCTCATATAAAAACTCTCAAAACGATCCCCGTAGCTCCTGAACCTCACTGCAGCTCCTCTAGCATCTCTGTTCTTGCCGTCCCTCTCCCGTCCCGTTCCATGCTCCAAACACCATCTCCCACAGACTCCATCCTGCTTTTCAAGGCCAATACGTTTTACGTTGCAGTTAGGGCCGCTAGCTATCATGGTATCAGACTGCTGTTTGTTTGCGAATATTGAGTCTGTGGTGCCCTTTCTCAAGCCATGAGGCTCCTCTTCTGTATTTCCCTCACCTTCCACCTCAGCCTGGTCTCCAGATCTCTCTCAAGGACTTCGAGAGGTTGACTTAGCAGCGTGATGCTGCAGTAGGTTTGGGATGATTGGCATCACTCGTACCCTGCTGAAGTATTGGGAATCAGGGCTCAGGTAGTCTTGCGTAATGGTCAGAGCAGGAGTCATAGCTAGTTCCAGTGTAAGGGCTGGAACTGGAGGAGAGGCAAGGCTCAGGTCTGAGCAGGAACAAGGTCAGAATTGGAGCAGGTGTCGGGAAGAGAGTTGGATACTGATTGCAGGAGGCAGGGAAGAGTCACTTTCAAACCGGCAGCAGCCGGGAGTCTGTGCGGCCAATGGGTTCTAGAGACGCATCCTTGGGTACTAACGTGGAGGCATAATCAATCCCATCCAGGCCTCTGGTGTCCTAGCGTGTTCCCAGCAATCACACGGCGATCTGTGAAGACCCTTCACTCTAGTATGTCCAGCTACATTGATCATACGAACTGTTATCTTCCCTTCACCAGCTGCCTTGCCATTGTCCACCTTGCCCAGGGCTGCTTCTCTCTGCAGAGATCGATGCCCTCTGAGGTTTCCTCATCACTTCTGGCCCTGCTTGCCCTCCTGGGATCCTCTTCTCATTTGGAAATATTTCCCCCCCAGTAGCACGAGGGCTCATCTCCTCACTGAACCCGTCCTTCCTGCAGAAAGATTGCGTCACACATTGGGTTTCATTCTTCCTCTTTGTGACCAACTCCAAACGCAATTTCCTTCCATCTCCTTCCTCCAGTTTTCTGCAAAATTCCTCTTCTGCAGTGTCTCTTGATTTAGCAACTGCCCTTTCAGCCTCCTTTATTTTTTTGGCGTTAGCATTTTTGATGGTCTCATTATTGCAAGTTGCTACCTCAAGCTTTCTTTCTTTTCATATGTTCACTTATCAAAGCATGGTCCAAACTTTGCTTCTACCCTTAGTTATAGCAAAACAAACACAAGCAAATGAGGTAATATTAAAATATATTGAGTTGAGTAGAGAGATCTTTCCATTTCCAAACAAAGGCAGCACATGACTCATTGGCTGGAAAGTGAAGCTAAATAAATTCAGACTAGAAATAAGGTGGAGGTTTTTACCACTGACGGTAATTCACCCCTGAGGCATTCAAAGTGGCCGCCTGCCCACTAAGCAGTGAGAACAAGTGCTAAACTGCCCAGTTGCTGAGATGCCTTCCCACGGTTCCCCGTGTTTGCCTAGAAGAATGGATTACTTCTCCCACAATGCACCAGGAGAGAATTTTCAGTGCAAAGCACCATGGGATATTCCCCCAGCTGTCCGAGTTACCCTCGCAGGTGAGCACAGCTCCAGAGAGGACACAGTGAATTGGTGCCAGAAAGTGAGCGTGCCCAGTGTTTGGGACAGGAGTCATGCCTAGTAGTTGGAGCAGTAGTCAGTGGCCAAAAATCAGAGCCCAGGACTAGCACAGGAGTCGGCACGGGGCAGGACATGGCAGTGGGGCTGCTCACACCCAGGCTAGATTAACTCTGTGTTCTGTCTCCGGTGCCAGCCACGCCGCAGCATAGACTTGCCCCAAGGGCTGGGTTTGGGAACAGGTGCATGGGCAACCCTCTGTAACCTCTCACCTTTAGCTCCCAAAGGCACCACTGTGCACTATTATGTAGCTGCCACCCACTAATGAATTAGGCAAGGACCCCAATGAGTAATTGAGGCCTGGTGCTCCCTGCATTCCAGGGCCAGGGAGGGTCTCCTGAGAATCCCGTCTCTCCACTAGGAAGTGGAATTTCGCTACATGAGTCCAGAGGACCAGCAGCCGTTCATGGAAATCTACACCAGGGGCATGACGGAAGGGCTGAAACTCGTCTTAGTGATGAAGGGCTACGGGGAAGTTCTCTGGAAGGTCTGGGTGAGACCAGGTGGGGACCGCCTTTGGGTCTGTGTTTCTACAGTGCCGAGCATGGGAGCAGGGATCGATAATAGGGCGTTCTTTCAATGGGCGAGCTATAACACTTTGGTCCGTTGATGTGGGGGTCCAAAGGGGGCAGCTGACCTGGGGCATGGTGATTTAAAAGGCCCAGGGCTTTCAGCCCTGCAGCTGCTGTGGATGTGCCCATCTTATCAGAAGCCTGGCATGTATGTTGGCAACCCCCCGCCCCTGAGTGTTCCAAACCCAGGGACTCCATGGCCCATCCTATGTAGCCATTCAGACCTCAAAGACCCCCCTGGGATGTAACATGTCCAGTACAAGTGGGAGTTGATTCCGATGAGCAGTTTGACTGATCTTCTCTCTGTTTCTTTCCTAGAGGACGTGATGCTTTTGGGTTCCTCCTCTGAAAAGTTTAAAGGTCAGTTCTCAGCAAGAGAACCCAGGAGTCCTGACTCCCCATCTCCCTCCACACGTGACCCCCTTCCACTCCCAGAGTCTGGAGTAAAACCCAGGAGTCCTGACCCAAGCCCCGCTCACAGTAAACCACTAGCCCCCACTTCCGTCCCAGAGCCTCTTCGAGGGGGAGCTTAGATCCTGATATAAACCACGAATCTCTGAACTCAGTGGTGGGCAACGGAGGCTAGCGAGTGGGCCGTATGCGTGGGCCTCCTTCAGCTCAGTGGGCTGCAGGATTGTTGGAACCAAGACGATCTCTTGGGCTATGGCAGTTTTGTTCCCTGCACTGGCATCTCTAGAATTTGCAGGGTGGCAGGTTGAACTGGAGCAGCACTGTGCCTGGATGCAGAGGGAGCGCCCAGCACTCAGAGTTGGGTGCAATCAGCCCGCACCTCACTTCATGTGCCCTGGCTTTATGTGGGTGTCACTTTTAGTAATACTGGTTGAAAAAACCATCGCAGACAGAAACCGGGGGGATTTGGAAACCCTGCGCGTGGGCAACAGTGAACAAAACGTCTCATGGGCCACACACAGAATCCCAATGGGCCACATGTGGCCTTCAGACCACAGGTAGCCTGCCCCCTCCTAACTAGTCACACTAAGTTTAGCCCTTTGTTTTCCAGGGCTTCAGAAACTGCTCCCTGAACTGCAACGAGGGTTTGGCAGGCCATGCAGCCGGAGAGAGCTTGGAATGTCACCCCCAGCTGCTTGGAGCTCGCCAGCACAGCCAGTGGATGAGGAAGCCGAGAGAGATCCCCACAGCAGTGCTACATGCAGGGCAGTGGCTAATGAGTGAGTATTGAGCAGCGGAGACAAGTGTGAAATGGACACTCCAAACTTGGCTATGCAGGTCAAACTAGACCATCGGAAGGGTCCCTTCTGGTGTTATTTATGAAACCAGAGTCGCTGCTCCTGCGACGAAGTTACTATCCCTGGCAAAGCCACACTAATGCCGAGGGTGATGGCTCCCTTACAAAATGTCTCTTGGCATCTTACAATGTATGGGCCAGAAGGAACCTTTCTGATCTAGCCTGTTCTCTACCACGCTCTCAGCTGATGATTCCTGTGTCCAGTCGCATAACTCCAGTGTTTGAGCTAGAGTTTGTCTTTCAGCAAGAGACCTCTGGAAGTGTTACAATCCATCACGGCCCATGGGTGTGGCACCAATCTTAAGGGGTCTCGTGGTTGCACCTAGGAGCTCAGTCCTGGCCCAGCCCCCATTGCTGGAGGGGCTGGCAAACCCGTTGTATATTTCTGGAGCAGAGCTGGGTAGGAAAAGTTTTCCCATCTTGTTACACATTTTGAAGATATCAGCAAATTTTCCCTTTTCCTCATGATTTGGAAAGTCAGAAGGTTTTGATTGTGACGCTATCTACCTAACTAGCTAAAGCCCCGTTTCAAATGTAAATGTTACCTTGAATGAGAACCAGAATATTTTTCTTTTCAAAAACGTTGACACAAAATGTTTCAACAATTTCAGAACTTTTCATTAACATTTTTTCTTGAGCTTCAAAGGGGTGGCTGAGTTGGTCTGCACAGGATAAACTTCAACAACAACAAATAGTCTGGTAGCACTTTATAGACTAACAACACATGTAGATGGGGTCATGAGCTTTCATGGGCACAGCCCACTTTTTCAGATGGAGATCCAACACTCCAGTCATCTGAAGAAGTGGGCTGTGCCCACGAAAGCTCATGATCCCATTTACACGTGTTGTTAGTCTATAAAGTGCTACCAGACCCTTTGTTGTGTTTAAAAATGTTTCTCCGGTCACGAAAGTCCTTCAAAAATGTTCCCACAAAAAGTTTCAGTTTCAAAGATGTGGCTCAGGTCTGTATGCAGGAATTTCTGTGGGGGGGGGGGGGGGAAGGTGCGAGCTGTGGGAGGGGCTGGTGGTTGTCCCATCCCTGTGGCCTGTCCCTGCCCCTGCGCTCGCTCCTGGGGGAGGAAGGCCGAATCAGCCCCAGCTTTCTTCCGGCCAGCCAGAGAACGGGGGAGGGAGGCTGGCAGAGCACCGCCTCTGCTTTTCCCTGGCCAAACGGAGCATGGGGGAGGGAGGCTGGGGCAATGCTCCACCCCTGCCTTTGCCAGAATTGGTCCCATGGCGGACCATGAAGGACTGTGGGGGGATGTGTTCACACCCTTTGCACCCCCACTGTGTACAGGCCTGTGGCTGTCACAGTTCAGGGCTCCTGCACCCATATTTCCTTCTGTGGTCCCTTGAGGGCACCCGCTTTAGGCTAGCTATCACCTCCTTGGACAGAGACCTGTGTCTTTCTCCATCCCGGACAGGTCCCAGTCTGCTCTGTGATATTCCCAGCATGTGTGGCTGCCTAAACAGACTAGCATCTGAGCTTTGCTTTCTCCTCAGAGGAGATGAACAACAGAATTGCCAGCAGGTATAAGTTACTGCACAGCCCTTTATAAGCAAGCACAGCAATTCATAAAGGGAAAGCAATAAAGTACAAACATATTAACTTCAATTCAAGTTCCTAGATGCAGGCTACAGGCTTCCCAGAAGTTACCCGTCAGTAGGCCAAAATCCTTCCAACCCTGCCCAGGAAAGATTGGTGGCCCCTGAAAGTCCTTTCTGCTTGTTGGAGCAGGAAAAAGGCTTTGCGTGAGTTTGAACTATCCAGTGGTTTTGGAAGTATGGGTCACGACCCAGCTGTGGGTTGTGGAATGCCAGGCACTGGGCTTTGCAGTAGGGTGTCCAGGTGAGAGGGGGTTGCCAAGGCAGCCTTCCTGCCTGTCCTGGCACCATGGACCACACTGCACCCCAGAAGTGGGACGCACTGCCCTCCTCCTGAGCACTGGCTCCATGCTCTCATTGGCTGGTTCCTGACCAATGGGACGTGGGAAGGACAGTGCCTGCGTGTGAGAGCAGCGTGCAAAGCCCCTCGCACACCTCTGCCTAGGACTCAGACCTGCTACTGGCTGCTTCCAGAACACAGTGTGGTCCGAGGTGCCAGGACCGACAGGAGGCCAGCCTTGGAATCCCTGCTGACGGGGAGTTGCTGAGGTAAGCCCATGTCTGGTCTGGTGCCCCAGCTCTGAGCCCTCTCCGGCACCCCCAACCCCTCAATCCCAGCCCCACCCCAGAGCCCACACTCTCGTCAAAAGACATAATTCCAGTGGGTCACGGGCATCGACAGTTGTCTTCAACTGGGTCATGAGAAGAAAAGTTTGAAAACTGCTGAGCTAGGCTATGCCGGCCTGTCTAGTGGGTGATGCTTCTCTGGAAGTGCGACAACATGTACGTGTGCAGACACACACTTTTCTCAGTTCCTGGCAGGGCTGTGGCTCGCTTCCCGCATGGAATGGCATATGTTCTCTGATCCACAGCACCATATGAATGGGGGCGGCGGCGTGTCTGTGGTCTGTACAGTCCAGTCTCTGACAGTGCTGGGGCCAGGGCCTTCAGAGGAAAGTATGAGTCGTAACCTTCCCGTGACCTTGTATCTCATCCTGCTCTCTAATAGCGAGAGATCATCTGAAGCCCAGTCATGGGGCTTGTCCCTTCCAAAACAGTTCTCATCAGTTAGCATAACTCTGGATAGTCTTGATTGCAGTGGGGCTGTTGCTCTCTTGGCCCCAAGATATGAAAGAGACAAGGTGGGTGAGGTTATAGCTTATATTGGCCCAGCTTCTGTTGGTGAGAGAGAGAACCCTTCAGAAGACTTCTGTATGGCTCAAAAACTTGTCTTTTTCTCCAAGGCTATGTCTACACTACTAAGTTTTTGTGCAAAAACTGGCAAAGTGTCCACCCCTCAAGCACGTTTTTGCGCAAAAAAAATGACAGTCAAGTGACAGGACAGAGGGCTTTTTCTGGTAGAGTTATTCCTCTCCCCGCGTGGAATAACTCCTTTTTGTGCTACAACCCTTGCGCAAAAAGGTGTGTGTGGATGTTCCGCTGGGGTTTCTTGCGCAAAAAGAGCCTATCACAAAAAGCACAGGTGCTCTGATGGCCATTCTATGAATGGCCATTAGAGCTTTCTTGTGCAAAAGTGTCCATGCAGCATGAACGCGCTCTTCCGCAAAAGCACAATGCGCTTTTGAAGTGTGGATGCGCTTTTGTTCAAGAAGTTTTTGGGGAAGATCTCTTCTGCAAAAAGCTTCTTGCGCAAAAACCCTGCAGTGTAGACAAAGCCCAAGAGAAGCTGATCTAATAAAAGATACAGGCTGAACCTCTCTAGCACCCTTGGTACCTGACCAGTGCCAAACCAGAGAATTTGCTGAACCACAGGCGGTCAGTATTGTCTCGCACCATTACCTACTCTTTCACAGTGTGCTGGGCTCTTAGAATACATTTAATGGTAAATTAGAGCTAAATAACAGCACAGAAAACTGAGAGCCAGGACTGGTGTCTGTAAACAAACTTTATGGGACTGCAGGAAGCTTGGCCACACCCTTAATAAGTGGGCATCCAGCTAATTCAAATCATGCCGGGCCGCGGATGTTGCCAGACTAGAGAGGTTTAACCTGTGATTCTGTTCCATTCCAGGCCCTGTGACTGGCCAGCAATGGTGTCGAGTGGGGACTCCTGGGAAGTGATTCAGCGGCTGAGAAGCAAGTTAACAAGAATCCTCCAGAGCGACGTGGAGGCCGTGATCAGCGCTGCCGACGCCCACCTCCTCCTCACGCCGGCAGAGTATCGTACCCTGAACCAGCTGGAGGATCCAGGCAGCAGGGTGGCCACACTGATTGAGATGGTGCTGGCCAAGGGGGAACAGGCCCATCAGCTATTCTTGAACTGCATGAGACACCTGGGTTTCACCTTCCCTGGCCTGGAGCCCATCGTCGCCGAGTTACAAACGGGTGAGATTCACCACCGGCACTTACATGTTTTATGAAGTTAAAAATGAACATGGGTTTTGATCGGAGCCAGATCCTGCATCCTTTGAGAGGACAAACTTCCCATTGACCAAGCCGAGTCAGGCTGCTCAGGGCTTGAGTTAAGGCTTATTGCGACGGGAACACTGTAACATGGTGAAGGATGCATGGGAAATAAAGGCCCCTCTCTGGATTGCTGCAAATCCTGCAGAAATAGCTCCCACAAGTGGTACAATGTTGGAACTGCAGAGAGGGAAGCTGTTGTAGTGACTGCAGAAAACTGATAGAGATGCAGCTGTGTTAGTCTGGAAGACAAAGATTCTAATTATCTCTCTCATTACAAAGATAGCTTCCCCAATTATCACCCCTAATGTCATTACCTCACAGACACTAACCTTCCCCCCTCACACCCACTCTGTTCTAAAATTTGATTTGTCAATTTTATGTGTTCACTTTTTTTGATTGAATCACTTTGGTATGTATGGTTGTGCCAATTTTCTTCCACATATTGGTCTGAGGAAGTGGGTCTGGCCCACGAAAGCTCATCACCTAATAAACCATCTTGTTAGTCTTTAAAGTGCTACATAGTCCTGTTTTTTGTTGCAGAAAACTGGTGGGGCCTCTCCTTTGTGATTGGCTATAAGCCCAAAAGGCATAGGTGGCTTAATGGTTTCTTCTGGTCTCCAACAGGCTTCCAAGCTGACGTGGTTATTCCCAGGCCCGGGGCACAGACAGAAGGCCCAGAGTTCAACTCCAGTCTCCTCCGTCCCAGCCCAGACAGTGCGGAAGGTAAGATATGGAGCTGTAGGTGCAGGAGCGGCCTGAGGACGGCTGCGGCAGCTGGCGCCCCAGACAGAAGGCGCGATCAGCGCCCCCGCCTGCATGACCGTCAATGGCCATGATGTCATCATTGGGCGCCTAGTCTGCCTATGCTCACAGGCTGCCCCTGTGTAGGTGCAATATGTCTGACTTACAATGGGCAGACCCCCTTGGGTAGAAGAAGCAGAGAAGGGGAGGTGGAGAAGGTTTCCTCTTGTCCTGGTCAGAGCTTAGGTTCTCGGGGGAGGCGAACAGCATGAGCCGCTGTATCAGTTCACTGCTTTCTGGTGTCTTCTCTTCAGGGGAACATTTTGTGGATCGGCACCGAGCAGCGCTGATTCAACGGGTCTCCATGGTGGATGGGGTCTTGGACATGCTGTGTGGCACTGTGCTGGACAGCGAGCAGTACCAGAACATCCGAGCCGAGAGAAGCAACCCAGAGAAGATGCGCAAGCTGTACGAGCTCATGCCGAGCTGGAATCGGGTCTGCAAGGACCAGCTCTACCAGGCACTGAAGGCCAAGCAAAAGTTCCTCATTGAAGACCTTGAGGGGAAGTGAATGCAATGAATTATCCCTCCTCCTGGAATGGCTTTGCCTAGAGTTTAGGCCTACGGTGCTAGAGTTGTGTGCAGTCGGCACGTACCTCACTCCATGTGCATGTCACGTTAGTAACATGGGTAGGAGCAAAACCTACGCGAACAGAAACCAGTGGAACCTGGCAACCCTGAATATGGGCAACAGTAACAAAATGTCTCATGGGCCATGCACAGAATGCCAATAGGCCACATGCGGCCTGAGGGATGCCCACTGCTGTTCCAGTGCCATGTGCATTCACTGTCTGACCTCAGCCTCTCTAGAGAGGAATCGTAACAATTCACCGTGAAAGCAAAGCACAATCCATCTCTTTCATTACCCAAAAGGAGGCCCTTTCTTTTTAGGCTTGGAAGGATTCGATTTTTATCCGTCTGTCAGAAAATGTCAATTTCATCTCACACAGATTGATGTAAAAATATTTCCATTTATAATCACCAAAATGGACAGAGAGGCAAAAGAAGACAAAAGCTGATTACATTGACTTTAAGGATATTTCTTTGTCTAGTTTGAAGTTTGATTTTTATATGAATGGTTATAAACGTTAACTTTCTGAATCGCAATGTTTACTGTCCTTAATTACTGTCTGACCCACTGCTACGCACACAGTTTTCTGCAACTGTGAAAATCTGAGCAGACAAAAATAGGAAAAAACGGTGTAGACCATACTTTTGTGCAACTTTGGAGATTTTAAATGGATAAAAATAGGGGAAAAAAAACTTAAAAAGCAATGTCGACATTATCTTATAAATCCCTTCAAATTCTGCCAAGCCAATTTTTTTTTTCAGACTGGATATATAGCCCAGTGGAAACTCTAAGTCCTGAAAATAGAGCGTTTAAAGAGAAGTTCTGACCAGACATACGTGGTCCAATCACAGGTGTGTCATAGATATGTCAGTTCCTTACTAACAGGTACATGGGGATATCCACAGATCTCTAACCACAAAAGAGCTCTGGCAATACACCTCATTAGTAAGGCGAGGTACCTCAAATAAAGAAAAAGGGATAAAACGCTCCTAGCTGTGCATCAGCTGTAGCGGTATCAGCCCATCTTATTATGTCAGAGGGTCTTTCTCCTACAGTAGGGGTGGGGAACCTTTTTAGGGACGAAGGCTGCTGTCCCACAGAAAAATCAGTTGGGGGGCTAGTGTGGGCTTCCAATGCGGGGGAGGGAGGGGCAAGCCTCATTTGCCAAATCCAGGCAAATTAGGGGCTGCGTCTGGCCTTAGATTCCTGTTCCTGTCCCATAGGGTAGTATATCAATTATCCCCAATTGTTACCCTATACATAGGGTTGCCAGATGGTTTCAACAAAAACACCGGACACGTTTGACATTACATCATGATCTACATGAAATACTGGACGTTTCTATTTTCTCATTTTATTTCCTCAAGTTGTTTCCCGAACAGAAAGCTCAGATACTGGACTGTCCGGTTCAAAACCAGACACCTGGCAATCCTGCTTATACATCAGTTTGTCTAGGATACAGGCTGGGCCTTTGGGCCATGTGTCTGTTCAGTGGTGAGAGGCCATGTGCTAACTTGCTGAAGCGAATGTCTGGCAGGACACAGGCTGCAGGTTCCTGGCATCGCTGCTCAGGACAATACAGGCCAGCGAGCCCTGCGGGCAGGGGAGTCGCCATCCCTGCAGCTCCCAGCTCCTGCCTTCCCCATGCAGCCGGCTCCAGCTGCCACAACCCCTGCTGGCCCTCAGGCCCTGCCTGCTCTGGGGCCCAGCCCCCTCCCCTCCTCCACAGCCAGAGCCCCCCGGCATGGGCCTAGCCCTCCCCAGGGGTCTGTGCACCCTAAGCTCTGGGGAGCCCTTCATAGTCCCACCTCCGCCTGATTGGCTGCTCAGGCCTCTATGCAAATGACCCCAGCCCCTGTGCCCTGAGGCTAATGAGGGCCCAGGTGCTGGGGGGGGCGGGCAGGGATGGGAGCTTGGAATGTGCCTGGTGTGACAGTTAAACTGTCCCAACGGACTCAGCGAGGGAAGGGGGGAGGGGAGAGGGGCTGGGGGATTCATGGGAGGGGGCAGCTCAGGGTGCAGGGGCAGTTCGGGCCGTGAGGCACAAACAGGCTGCTTTGGCCAGCAGGGACCTTCCTGTCTCCCCTCAGGCTGCTGTGGGAGACATTTCCCTTCACCCCTCAGAGGGGGCCTGTCCCAGGCCAGGGGATGTGTGGGCTCCAGCTCCGGCCTTGTGATGGCCCCCGGCAGTTGCTCTCTGCCCCCCATCCCCTCAGCCCAGCTGGGCCCCTCTGCGTGGGGCTGGGGGAGTCTCCCAACGGGGCCGTTTGCTCCGCAGCCTCAGCCCCTGCTGGGTCCCTGCCTCAGGGCAGCTGCTGCCCCGTCCCCTCAGGCCAAGCGGCTCCGGGTCATTTGCCGAATGTCCCCAGAACAAAAGTTCCCCTCGGCAAACGGCCGATTCGGGGAAACGAGAGATGAGAAAACAGGGAGGAGGGTTAAAAGTTGGGAATTCGGGCTGCCGATGGGGTCACTGAGCAGAGGAGCCTGGGCAGGACTCACCCCAGAGACGCCCCGGGGCTCTGGTCGCAGACCTGGGGTGCATGAGAAATGGGAAAAGGCCACCGCCTGCTGGGGCCGTAGATGGCCGTGGTGGTTGATGCCAGAGAGGGGCTGATGGGGAGGTTTGGCCAGGCTGTGGGGCCGTGGGTGGGGTGTGCTAGGGGAGTGGGGAGAAGCACAGCCACGTGCCCAGCCGGACAAGCTGCGAGAGGGGTTGTGACCTGGGAAACATGCCAAGGTGTCAGCAGCGGACCGGCTGGAGGATACCGCGCCTGCACAGGAGGTACCTCGGAGGTGGCTGGGGGTGGGGGGTTTTCTGTGTCTGTGTGCACGTGCACATGGCATGGGTCTGATGGGCACTTCCAGAGGACCCATGGACGGAGCAGTCGAGACACGTGTGGGGTGGGCTGATCTGTGTGCTGGGTGAGTGCAACAAAGTCCAAAAGAAAATGGTGGTGGTGGTCATGTTGGATTTTTAACTGCAATCTGTCATTAATTGTAACCCATCGAACCCTTCAATTGGAAGCTAACTATGGGTTCACACACGCCAAAGCATCATGATACTGTCACCATCTGTGATAAGGAGATTTTAAAAAGTGAATTTTTTGTCAATTTAAACCCCACCTGAGGTTTTTCCTTGCAGGTAGATGCATTCCTATGCCTCTATCCTGGGTGCCGCCATTTATGACATACTGTGAGAGCATTAAAAGAACTTGCTTTCAATTCCCCTCTTTGCTGCTATGATCGATTTGTTTATCTCCCCAGCACTTCCTTCTTTTGTGAGCTCAATGAGTATTTGGCCTTATCCAGTGTCCATTATGTCATGTCATTGACATAATTCCTCATCACCCTTGATTCTCCCCTGTTCACACTTGCAGGGGGGTCATAATGAGTGAGATTAAGATTCAGGAGTTATATATACTGCTCTTGTTTGAAGTTTTCTTTAATCCAGCACACCCAGATCATCAGCATAACCACCATTACGATTTGGAATATCAAGACTATTACAATGGGAGGTAAGATTACATTAAAGAACCTGTTGCTATGGGAGACCATTCCCAAAATACTTCCCACCATCTGTGTTTGGCACCACTTTTTATCCGTTCAATTACTTGTTTGGTTTTCTTAGGAGAATGGTGGATTGTAATCATAACTGTGCATTTTCCTGAGACTTTTGCCATTGTTTCTGCAATTCAGGATGATCTCTGAATTGCTTAACCAAATTTATGTTACGTCCTAAAGTTATTAGGTCTATTTTCTATAAATTTGGTATCAGTCTTTGATTGCCTTACTTCAAGCAAAATGTGGGAGAGCCTGGGGCAGAAAAAGTTGTGGCTGTTGCCATAGGTGGAAAGACCAGTGAGGGGGAGCGCCCCCCACTTGCGCTGGCTCAGGACCCCAAAATGTATGATGCATAGATTATGGGGGGTGTATGGAAAATAGTTCACAGATTCAAGTCTGTCACAACACCTCAGTAAGTGAGATGAGATAGGGAAGAGTTCATATATACATGCTCTGATGCTTTGAACCCAGCCCTGGGAAACAGGTGATGAAATTACTGTCCTGTGAGGGAAACTTTAAAAAGCCCCTCTGCCGCCCATCCTATTTTTGCAAACACAGTGGGATGCTCAATCCATCATGGCAAGTTTGACCCCCCTCTGCCCCTCCCTGTGCCAGTGTTTTGCCCTCTAACACTGCCAGACAGTCCCATAACCATGGGCTTTACCTTCTCTCCTAACCCCTACCGGTCTTTACCTCTCAGGGTATGTCTAAACTACAGGATTTTTCTGGGATATCAGAGATATCTTGGAAAAACTCTACTGCATCCAGGAAATGCATCTGCTCTCCTACATTTTTGCAGAAGAGCAGACACACTCTTTCAGAAGCCCTGTCTTCCTTGTGCCAGGAGGAAAAAGGGACCTTCCAAAAGCGGAGACGTTTCTGAAATTTGGCCCAGTGTAGACAGGCCAAATTTGGAAAAGCCTCTTCTGACAAAAGTATTGGAAAAAGGTATGCAAATTCCGGAGCACAATTTGCATATCTTTTCCCAACAGATCTCTGTAGTCTGGACATAGCATCTGCCCCTCTCTTTCTGCCTCCAGCCAGTTTGACAGTCAGTTTCTGCCCCCTGCTCAGACCCTGCCCATCCCCCTGTAAACAGCAGGCCGCAGAGCAGAATCCCAAGTTAGGGAATAACTAGAGCAGCAGATGTTACTGAGTATTACAGACCAATTTTTCTTACATTGGCCTCCAGTCTCCATGTAATCTTGTGGATCTGTACAAATGTTACTAGAAAATAATTTAATGCATTATCACATTATATGCATGGAAACACAATTACTTTTTCCTTTTTACAATTATAAAAATGCCAGTCATCTGTAGAAATGGGATGTGCCCATGGAAGCTCATGATCCCATCTACATGCTTTGCTAGTCTATAAAGCGCTACCAGACCAGTTTTTAGTTTTTAAATGTATCCTGTACAGATTAAATCGGCTACCCCCTGAAGCTTCCTTTTTCCTCTGTTAGCCCATCATGAATGCTGCCATTCTTACATGGAAACATTTAACATCACACACAGAAGTTTATTAACACATTTTTAACAGCAAATGATAAAGGAACAAATTTGGGAAACTATTCTGTGTCTTCCCCATCCTGTCTCTAATAAGTGTATCATCAGCATCACTTGGATCACGGCTTGCAACTTCTGCCACTACAAGCTCATTCTTCTCTGCTGTGACCTCCATCTTTATTACTTTGCTGTTGTGAGGCTTGTGAGAAAAGGTGACTCCCATTTCTTCAATCTCTTCTCGGGGGATTGCTCTTTGTCACTCACAGCACTTTCCAGTTTCATGTTTTCCTGTGATCTGTTTCCAGCACCGATTGTTTAAACAGTTTTAAGTGGGAGATACTGTACATAGAGCCCGAGGTGGTTTTCAATTTAACTCTTTTACATGCAATAGTGCTAACTTCATGTGGGCCACGGTAGGGAGATTACAGCAGCCATTATGGTCTTGTTTTCCTTCTTACATCAGTAACAAGACTCAAATGCTAGTTACCCATGTTAACAAGCTTTAGTTTTGGCAAACTGCAGTTGTTTTTCTTGTGCTTTAGAAATATTACTAATTTAGCCAGTTCCACATCAGCATCATTTCTAGGTTTTAACTTGATACTGCACTCTTTCTTGTTCTTCACAATTTGGTTCCTTTGTAAACAAATGGAGAAGGGATTGTGTTTGTGAAATGAACAATCACAGTATAAAATATGCACTGAAAGTTGATGTTTCTTAAAGATACTTTCCTTGTAATTGTCCAAGACTTGGTCTGGGAATATTGCTTCAAAGCTATACAGTAGTCACAGAGGTGACATTTTCGTTGTTATGTTTGGTTTTGACCCAAGAAAAATAAAATGCCACAAGAAATGTAATGTAATCAATGAACTTCCACAATGCTGTGCAACAAATTGTGATGGATTATTGGCTGGAGGGAGGGAGGGAGGGAGGGAGAGGTGGAGACGATTGTCTTTATGGAGACAAATTATATGGAATCCAAAAGGCATAAAGAGGAAGCCATCCTAGTGCATTGGTGTGATTACTTTTTCTTGAAATGCAAGAAGAGTAGACTTGCCATGTACTAAAATATCTTTAAAGATTTTGAGCACTTTGTAGCTTCTGTCATGGTGTATTACCTTTGCTATTAATACAGTAATTTTCTATCCCTGAAATTACCATTTCTTGGATTTGTGTTTTAAGCCAGTCCACTGCTTTGTAGGTGGTATGGGCTGCGTTGAATTCTCACTTTTTGCAAATCTCCAGATCGAAGTGAAAGAACATGAATTATGCCATGTGCTTTCCTTCAGACAGATATGGTGGGTAAAAAGAGACTAAAAAGTTTTTTAAAAAAGAGCATTCCCTCTGCTAATTAGAGAAGATGGAGATGCGATGATGACATCGACTGTTGCACTTAAGCAATTATCAAATGTTTTCAAAGTCATCAATTCAGGGGATGTTGTGAAGGCCAAGATTATAACAGAGTTCAAAAAGGAACTAGATAAATTGATGGAGGGAAAGTCAATGCAGACTATTACCAAGGATGGTGGGGGTGCAGAACCATGTTTGTAGTGTAGATATGGCCTTGGGTGTATTAAATGTTTTGAGAGGTAACAGGAAAAATATGAGGATAAGCCAAGATTCATTCAGGGGTTTAGGCTTCAGCTGGCTTTACTGAACCCTAAAGGCTCAGGAACAAAGAGGCTCATAAGAACAAAATACCACATATTTATCCACAATTCTTGATGTCAGAGCGTATAACTCATGACTTTAGAATTCTTGTGGTTGCCAGCCACTCTTGGGGTTGTAGGTATGTGTTCATCATGTTTTGAAGGCCAAAACATTAATGGGATCAACAAAGAATTGGATCAGTGTCTCAGCTGTTAGTTAAGATAATCTAGGCTGCATCCCCATGCTCTGGGTGTTGGGAGTGGACAATCGGATGGTTTGCTCAGTGATTGCCTGTTCTGTTCAGTCCTTCTGAAGCACCTGGCACTGGCCACTGTCAGAAGTCAAGATACTGGACTAGAGGGATGATTGGTCTGACCCACTAGGGCAGTTGTAATGCTCAGAAAAAATTGCAATGGGTGTTTGCCTTTGAGAAGGATGTGAGACAGCCTATTGCCTTTGTTGCATAGTTGAGACTTACTAAGGGCTGGATGGAGAGGCCACATACCAGTTGCAAAAGACAATTCCCTACTGATGGACTGAATGAAAACAAAGCTGTGAGACCAGGCCAGACATCAGTCAGACCCGAAGTCAGATGAGTCAACAGAATAAACATCTGTTCTAAAAAGTTAGAATTAAAAGCCCCAAATAAGAAATCACAGTTAAAAACAGCCCAAGTGCAATACTAGAAACACAGGCGCCATTGCTGAAACCACTACAAAGTGTGTGGACCTTCTATTTTCAATGAGTATTTGTTCTTAAAATAGCAACTGACACACAACTGCAGGAGAATCCCAGAGCAGATGAGACCCAGTGGTGACCTGCAGGGGACCCCGAGCAGCCGGACCCACTGATGAGGGGCTCCTTGATGCTGAGCAGTTGTGTAACACTGTCCACTGAATTCAGTCTCTGGCTGCGCCTCAGGTTGCAACAGGCACAGGCTGGGGGGGGGGGGGCTGGGCCGTAAGTCCAGCTGAGGGGTGCCTGGGAGAGCACTGCCTGGGCCAGGGACATACAAAAGCCCCTCTGCCCCACCCCCGTTTTTGCAGACCCTGGAGTCTCAGTGCCCCCCGGGCTTAACCCCGCCTCCCCCAGCTCTGACTGTGCCCCTCCACCTCCCCTCACCCCCCGCCTCTGCCTTCAGCTGCCGGCCCCCCTCCCACTCAGTTCCCGCCCCCTGCTCAGACCCCGGGCAGCCCCTCCGCGGGGGAACCCCACAGGCTGGTGCCAAGCGAGGCCTCAGGGGAAGCGGGGCGGCTTCAGCCGATGCTACCGGGGCTGCTCGGCGCGCCCCCGGCCGCCAGTTTCCGCAGCTGTTGCCTGGCTTGCTCCGACCCCCTCAGGGCAGGAAATTCTCCGGAATGGGGCGGGGGGTGGAGCTGGTCAGGCCCCACCCCGCAGGGAATCCCGTCGGGCGGTTGAGGCGGCCACTGCCGGGCCCCTAACTCTCCTCGCCGTGCGTCCGTGCGCTGGAGCCAGCTCCGTGTAGCCGCCGGGTCAGCTCTGCGGAGCGCGGCTGCCCTGGGGCCTTTGCTCCCCCCTCGTTGCTTTTCAATCCCCGGCCCGGGAGGCTGATCGGCTCCTGGTTGTGTAACCTGCTAAACACCCCCCCCCCCCCCGCCGCTTTCAAAGGCAGCGCGGTGAGTCATTTCCCCCTTTCGCTTTCGCTTCCCGCGGGGCTCAGGCTGCCCGCCTGCCCGCCACGTCCCCACCGCAGCGCGTCTGGCCCCAGCCGGCGCCCCCGCGTGTCCCTGCAGCGCTCGACTCGCGGACGCTCCCTTGGGCGGCCGGGACAGAACCGCCGGGACCCCGAAGGCGCTGGGAGGGAGCGAGCTGCGGAGCGTCGAGCGCAGACGGGGCGAAATCCGGCTGGAGGCGGGACCCGACACCTCCCCTCGGGGACACTGAGACCCCGGGGCCCTCAAGCGCGGCCCGCCCCGCCGGTTCCGTGGGGCAGAGGCAGCTGCGGAGACGCTGAGACACACCGGCCAAGGAGCCGGAGCAGGGAGAGTCCAGACTCGTTGGCCCGCGGAGAGCCGGTAAGGAACGAGCCCGGGAGAGCAGATCCCAGACGGGTCCCCTCCCGGTGTGAGCGGGGGAATAGTTAGAGCTGTTCGCCGTGGAGTTGTCTCCGCAGCCTTGTTGGGCCCAGGGTCTTAGCCAGGGCCGGCTTTGGGGAGTGCGGGACCCAATTCGAACAATTTCGATGGGGCCCCACAGCAATTTTGGCTGAGAGGAAAAAAAAAAAACAACCTCACAGCACAAAAAGATCCCGCGCTAAACTCACACGGCCTGTGGCACAGGCAGCCGATGCACTCCTCCTCTGGGGCAGGCACATTTGTATAATTTTGGGTGGTGCCCTATTAGCCACACCCCCTGACCCCCATTAGCCAGGCCTCTGGAGGCAACATGCTGGGGGGAGGGAGGGGAGACAAGATGGATACATGACCAGAAGTAAAAGGCCTCTCTGGAAGGACTTTACCCGCCATCCTCCTACCAACAGGGATTAGTTTGGCCCCCATCAACTCCCCCTCATACAACTATCCTGCAGTTGCTTTAACCCAGCGTGTGTGACATTAACTCAGTGGCAGGGCTGGGGGAAGTGTTCCCTCTAAGGCTATGTCTACACTCGCGGCTTCTTACGCAAGTACAGCTGTTCTTGCGCAAGAACCCACTGAGAAGCCACACTGCCTGCCTGCTCTTGCACAAGGACATTTACAGTACGGTGTGGTAAGAGAGGGCGTCTTGCGCAAGAGCTACACTCTTTTCTAACAGGTGTAAGCTCTCTTGCGCAAGAGGGCAGTGTGGATGCTCAGCAGGGATTTCTTGCGCAAGAAACCCCATGGCTAAAATGGCCGTTGGAGCTTTCTTGCTCAAGAGAGCGTCCACACTACCATGGATGCTCTTGCGCAAAAGCACATCTCGCACATGGCCGTGTGGACGTGTTCTTGCACAAGACTTCTTGCACAAGAACCCTTGCACAAGATGTTCTTGCGCAAGAAGCCGCCAGTGTAGACATAGCCTAAGAGTTTCCTTCCATGAGCAGAATGGATTTTGTGTTGTGCACCTGTACTGAGTTCATGGGGCTTGTTTGGATGTGCCACCAGAGGTGTAGCAAGGGTGTTATGTGCCCGGGGGCAAAGGAAAAATTTGCACCACTCCCCCGCTGCCATGTGGCACGGCCCCAAACCTGGTGCACAGCTGAGGGGAATTTGTACCGCATCTTCCCCCACCCCCTACATTTTGGGGCCGGGTTCCCACATGCACTAAGCCTCCAGTGGAGATGGAGGAGGGTCGGGCTTGGAGCAGAGAGGCAGGGAGGAGGCTCCAGCTGCCGGTGACAGGCAGAATAGGAGCATGGGAGCTGAAGGGATGACTGGGGGAGCAGAATGGGATTAAATTGGAGGCTCCCTACTATGGTACCCAGGGGCAACTGACTGCTCCAGCCCCCTTGCTATGCCACTGCCTCCTCCTCCTGCAGATCTATCTTCTTATGCATGTGCAAGATCTGTGAGAGCCGTCCCATGAATCTGCAGTTAGTATCTGCCATCTTCTGGGTGGTGTCTCAATGCTGCCACATTCACCTCCACAGAGGGGGCTTCCCAAAGCAGGCCCTTGCTGCTGACCCCCAAGGCATCCACAGGTCCAGTCTCCTTTCAATGGGCCCACTTCCCAGGGCTCATTGATCTTGGATCTGGCTTCCATCCCCTCTCCAACTGCCCAAAGGTGCTCACCTTCCGCCTTATCCATTCCCACCTCATTCACCCCACAGGGACAGTCTCTGCCTCACTTGTCCTAGGGACTATTCTACCAAGACGTAACACAATGTACACGCATGTAAAAGGACTCACTACAAAGCTAAAAACTTCAATGAGAGAATGATTAATACAGAGACGTGTCTACATAGGCTGCAGGGAGACCCCTCTGCCTGCCTCCACCCCTCTCCCCCAGAGTCTACAGCCCCATTGCAAAGCGGGGGAGTGGAAGGAAAGAGGCTGAGGCCCATCAACGGGACTGAAGCATTCATGAGCAAGCCATGCCTGGGAGCCATTCTCGTGTCCATTGCTGGTGCTGCATTGCTTCAGGCACGCTGAAATGCAGTCACCTCTGGGGTGGGCTGGACAGCTGTTTAACACCTGCACAAGGTTTCAGGCAGGGGGCAGTGCGGGCTGCCTTCCTGCAGAGCCCCCATCAGAACTACCGTGCCCTCCTGCCTTAGGAAAGGAATAAACGGGAGGACTGGAAATTAGGCAGGGAATGAGCCATCTACATTAGGCCCCAGCTGGAGTATCATGTCCAGTTCTGGGCGCTACATTTCAGGAAACGTGGAGAAACTGGCGAAAGTCCCAAGAAGATCAACACAAATGATGAAAGGTCTAGAGAACATGAGCTATGAGGCAAGGCTGAAAAAATTGGCCTTTTTTACCTTGGAAAAGAGAAGACCGAAAAGGGACATGAGAGCAGCTTTCAAGTATTTAAAAGAGTATCATAAGGAGGAGGAAGAAAAAATTTTCTCCTTGGCCTCTGAGGTTAGGATGAGAAGCAATGGGCTTAAACTGCAGCAAGGGAGGTTTAGGTTGGACATTAAGAAAAACTTCCTGCCTGTCAGGGTGGTTAAACACTGGGATAAATTGCCTAGGGAGATTGCGGAATCTCCATCGCTGGAGATATTTAAGACCAGGTTAGACAGACACCTATCAGGGATGAGCTAGGGCAACTCAACTTTGGAAGCCCCAGGGGCCACAGTGATGCTTACAGAACATGCTGAGGGCCTCAGCTTCAGTGTGGTTGCATATGCAAACAAATCTATACAAATAGCTTCTCTCAAGCTGATAGGCATGAATACAAAGATTAAGGCAGGACTACACAACACACAGGCCTCATTTAAGTCAGTTCTGCTGATATTAATAAAATGCAATATTCACCCGATTTCTACCCATGTGACAACACTTTTCACAAGCAATGACAGTCCAAGAATTTAACTACTAAAATGCATATAAACAGAAGATCATTACACTGACTACTTTTTTGTTTTGGCTCCCACTCGCTGGCCATGTGTTGATCCCCACATAAACCCAAACTGCACCGCAGGGCGCAAACAAACTGGCCGTGAGCAGCATACCAAGTTATTAATAAATATTTTTAAACCTTTACCTTTTCTCTCTGCTGCCATGTCTCCTCTCCTTGCTCCATCATCTCCCCTGGTGCCTGCTGCCCCCCAACTCCTCACCCTCCTCTGCTGTCCTGACTCCTGCCCGTCTCACTGCCCTCAGCCCTCCTGCGACCTGTCCCCCTCCACCAGCCCTTCTCTCCCCCCTGTGCCCCCTCCTCCAGTAGCCCCACTGATCAAGTGAGCTACCCCTCCTCATCCCCTCTTCCAACACGTCTGTCTACACACCTGCCCTGCCTCTCTCCTCTGGTGCTGGTCCCTCCCCTGCAGGTGTCTGCCCTTCTGCTTCACCCCAGAATCCCCTGGCACTTGTACCTTCCCAGAGCCCTGCACCCTCCTCGTACCCCCCTTCCCTCACTGCACGTGCCCCCTTTGCCCTCTTTTTCCGTGATGCCCACCCCCTCACCACCCTCTGCCCTGATTCCTCTCCTGCCCCTCTGTGCCCTCACACATGACTTGCTCCATCCCCACCTTTCTCATGCCCACCCCTTCTTTCAAGCCTCCTCATTGCAGGAGGAATAACAGGTATTTCGAACTAGAGCTTTATTTCGAACTCCCGTTTCACTGCCGCGTGTAGACGCGGGCAGTTATTCCGGGCTTGTCAATTTCAAAAAATGGCGCCTGGCCGGGAACATGCAAATCAAGTGTGAGATATTTAGATCCTGGGCTTGATTTGCAATTTCGAATGCCTACATTTGCAGCCCTATTTTGAATTAGGCTGCGAGTGTAGACACATCCTTTGTCTTTAACTGTTTTATGAAGGAAATAATCCCACAGATCACTTTTAGGCTTAGTTCTTCTTTTCATACTGATGAAAACACAATTACATCTTTCACAAAAGAGAATAAATGTGTTATTGCCCCTTCATGTTCTTTTTGTGATGCTTCCAGAAAGTTCCATAACGGTCAGAATTCCTGACTCATGAATGTTCTAGAAAGTTCCATAACATTCTGTAACATTCTGTAACGTTCTCAAACTATCTTGAATGATCAAGAAAGCTCTTTAACATTCAGGGTGTTCTAAAAGTTGAATACAATATATTATTTCAAGAGGAAATGAAAAATTAGAAAATGCTCAAAAATTCTTGGGAAATAATCTTTTGGAGAATATTCTCAGAATATTCTCGTTCTCGGAGAATATTCTCCAGAGAATATTCTCACCTCACATCACTACTCCCATCCATCTGAAACTCCTGCCTTCCTAACCTAGACCTCCCTATTTCTCTGCCCCATAGAGCCCACCACATACTGAACCACCCCTCACTCAATATCCCACATTCCTACTGCCCTTCCTCAACCCCAGGCTTCTCACCCCTCGCTCCCATCACAGACAGTGTACCCAGCATGTCCCTGTGTGTGCTGAGGATCTGGGGCTGCCAGTGATTCCGCACTGCACGAGCCATCCTGGAGCTCCCCTTGGAGCTGTACCTTGATCTAAGATTGTTAAATTCTAATTACCCACCTTTAGGGTTGACGGGTTCTCTGTCCCACGATCAGGCCGAGTATTCAATTATTCTGTGATTGGGAACCCTAATGTGCGTTGTTGCAACACTCACAGTATAGAAACTCTTGAATATTTACAATATTTACAGTTTATTAATATGGTTAGCACAGTCACAAACACCTCAATTTCATAGGACAGGGAATGTACATTCATATTTCCTTACCATATACTTACATCATTCCTTCTAGAACAATCTTAGGTGTTAGCTCATCATCTTTCTCATTACCTCCAACTTCCCCATCATCACCATGGGCCTTCGTTCTGGTCCTTCCAAGGACTACATCTTCTCCTCCCTGCTGACCCATCGTATATTCATTAGGTGAAGTTTCTAATGCTGAAGTGTTCTTTTCTTATTGGTCAATATATCACTGCTCTTAGCTTATCGTATATGTCAATTCGTTGCCATGGGTCTTTGTGGTTATCTATCCCAACCTGTGTCCTAATTGCTCAACTCAGCCTGAACCAATTATTTGGGACTTGTATTTAATAATACATCTGCTGAGTCTGAGAGTATTTATCCCAGCATCCTGTGTGGGTAAGAGGTCCAGACCTAAGTTCCCCCTTTTCAGGCCCGGGAAACCATACGTAAGTTATGACCAGTATCTGGGTGAGACTGTGTCTGAACCACAGAAATCTGCTACCCTCCTCTTCTGCTGATCTTGCAAACAGCCTGTTGCAGTATGGACAAAAGATAAAATATAACCCCACATTACTTGACCTGGACTATCTTCTCTCATTTAAGTGCAACCCTGCCCTCTAAGGGTGTCTACACTACAGCGTTATTTCAAAATATCTTATTTTGAAATAGTTAATTCGAAATCAGTTATTTTGAAATAACGCATCTACACACAAAATGCATTTCGAAATAGCGTTTTGCTATTTTGAAATAGCGTGTCCACACTGATTGAACGCTGAATCACATTTAAGGCCAGCTTAAACTGGTTCCAGCAGGGCATCAGGTCAGTAGTTGCTTCATGTGGTTGTGCTTAAAGGGACCCCCCCCCCTTTATCATCCTGTTCTCAGCTTTCCCTGCTTGCTTGCCTACCTCGCTGAGGGACAGCAAAGCATTTTTTTTCTCTGATTGCTTTGGTTGCCCTCACTCGGGACACCACAGCACTTGGCACCTTGGAGCACTCGGCACCCCTGGGCACTCTGGTGCTTCTTTTGGATGTTTTGCTGCAAGCCTGGCATCAAGTGCTGGAGACTGCCTGGCAGCATCTGCTGCAGCCCAACCCCCGGGTCCTCTTCTGGACCCCCCTGGGGGCCATAGAGGAGCAGTGGCTGGACACCAGCGTGCCCTGCTGCATCTGGCATCTGGACACCAGCAGCGACTGGTGGGACCACATCGTCCTGGAGCGCTGGGGAGACCAACAATGGACCCAGAACTTCAGGATGAAGAAGGACATCTTCCTCGAGCTCTGTGAGTGGCTTGCCCCTGCTCTGCAGCGACGGGACATGCACATGAGGTCATCGAGGGCTCTGGCACCCTTGGCTTTCCCAACGATGGGGAGGGGGCAATCAACGGGATGCACATCACCATCCGTACCCCGGAACATCAGGCCTCCCTGTACATCAACAGCAAGTGATACATCTCGGTCATCCTGCAAGCTGTGTCTGACCACCAGGGCCAGTTCGTGGACATTAACGTGGGCTGGTCCGGCAAAGCACACGATGTGCAGGTTTACCGCAACCCCTCCATGTGCCAGAGGCTGCACGCCAGGACTTTCTTCCCTGACTGCCACATCAGGGTCGAGGACATGGACATGCCTGTCTGCTTGATGGGGGATGCGGCCTACCCACTACAACTCTGGCTCATGAAGCCCTACACGGGATACTTCAACCCCTCCTGGCAGGCCTTTAATGCCAGGCTCAGCAGGGCCTGCATCGTGGTGAAGGGTGCCTTCCACCGGCTGAAGACCCGATTTAGATGCCTCCTCACCCTCCTGGACTTCTCCGAGTGGAATATTCTGCATGTGGTGGCAGCGTGCTGTGTGCTGCACAGTTTGTGTGAGAGGAAGGGGGAGGCTTTCCTGCCAGGCTGGATGGCAGAGGCCCACCACTTGGCTGGCCAGTTTGCGCAGCCCCGCATGGCTGCCAGCCGGGAGGTCCATTGGGGGACTGTCAGTATACGGGAGGCCCTGAGAGACAGCTTCTAGATGGAGGAGGAATGAAGTCTCCCTGGTATGTCCCACTGGGGCCTTGTGCCTTATTCCACCCTCATGTCCTTCCACTTTCCCTTCCCTAACCCCCCTTCCTGATGTCAAATAAAAACACACGTTTTGCCAAAAAACCCCTCTCTTTATTGACCATAGAAGATCTTGCATGATCTCAAAATAAAAAAGGAGTCATATAAAAAATGGAAACTAGGACAAATAACAAAGGATGAATATAGGCAAGCAACACGGGAATGCAGGGGCAAGATTAGAAAGGCAAAGGCACAAAATGAGATCAAGCTAGCTACAGGCATAAAGGGAAACAAGAAGACCTTTTATAAATACATTAGAAGCAAGAAGAAGACCAAGGACAGGGTAGGCCCACTGCTCAGTGAGGAGGGAGAAGCAGTAACAAGAAACTTGGAAATGGCGGAGATGCTCAATGACTTCTTTGTTTCGGTCTTCACCGAGAAGTCTGGAGGTGTGCCTAACGTAGTGAATACAAGCAGAGAGGGGGTAAGTTTAGAAGATAGGATACACAAAGAACAAGTTAAAAATCACTTAGGAAAGTTAGATGTCAGCAAGTCACCAGGTCCTGATGAAATGCATCCCAGGATACTCAAGGAGCTGATAGAGGAGGTATCTGAGCCTTTAGCTATGATCTTTGAAAAATCATGGAAGATAGGGGAGATTCCAGAAGACTGGAAAAGGGCAAATATTGTACCCATCTATAAAAAGGGGAATAAGAACAACCCAGGAAACTACAGACCGGTCAGTTTAACGTCTGTCCCAGGGAAGATAATGGAGCAGGTAATTAAGGAAATCATATGCAAACACTTGGAAGGTAATAAAGTGATAGGGAATAGCCAGCATGGGTTTGTGAAGAGCAAGTCATGCCAAACTAATCTGATAGCTTTCTTTGATAGGATAACGAGCCTTGTGGATAAGGGAGAAGCGGTGGATGTCATATACCTAGACTTTAGTAAGGCATTTGATACGGTCTCGCATGATATTCTTATTGATAAACTAGGCAAATATAACTTAGATAGGGCCATGATAAGGTGGGTGCATAATTGGCTGGATAACCGTAGTCAGAGAGTTGTTGTTAACGGTGCTAAATCCTGCTGGAAAGGGATAACAAGTGGAGTTCCGCAAGGGTCTGTTTTGGGACCCGTACTGTTCAATATCTTCATCAATGATGTAGATATTGGGATAGAGAGTACGCTTATTAAGTTTGCAGATGATACCAAACTGGGTGGGGTTGCAACTTCTTTGGAGGATAGGGACATAATTCAAAATGACCTTAGCAAGTTAGAGAAATGGTCAGAGGTAAACAGGATGAGGTTTAATAAAGAGAAATGCAAAGTGCTCCACTTAGGAAGGAACAATCAGTTCCATACGTACAAGATGGGAAGCGACTGTCTAGGAAGGAGCATGGCGGAAAGGGATCTAGGGGTCATAGTGGACCACAAGTTGAGTATGAGTCAACAGTGTGATGCTGTTGCAAAAAAAGCAAATATGATTCTAGGTTGTATCAACAGGTGTGTTGTAAGCAAAACTCGTGAAGTCATTCTGCCGCTCTACTCTGCACTAGTTAGGCCTCAGCTGGAGTACTGTGTCCAGTTCTGGGCGCCACATTTCAAGAAAGATGTGGAGAAATTGGAAAGGGTACCGAGAAGAGCGACAAGAATGATTAAAGGTTTAGAGAACATGACCTATGAAGCCAGGCTTCATGAACTGGGCTTGTTTAGTTTGGAAAAAAGAAGATTAAGGGGGGACATGATAGCGGTTTTCAAATATCTAAAAGGGTGTCACAAGGAGGAAGGAGAAAATTTGTTCCTCTTGGTTTCTGAGGACAGGACAAGGAGTAATGGGCTTAAAGTGCAGCAGGGGAGGTTTAGATTGGACATTAGGAAAAAATTCCTAACTGTCAGGGTGGTCAAATATTGGAATAAATTGCCAAGGGAGGTGGTGGAATCTCCCTCTCTGGAGATATTTAAGAACAGGTTGGATAGACATCTGTCAGGGATGGTGTAGACGGAGCTTGGTCCTGCCTTGAGGGCGGGGGGGCTGGACTCGATGACCTCTCGAGGTCCCTTCCAGTCCTATGATTCTATGATAACTGGGGGGCGGGATAAGGGTGGGAGAGGGGAGGGGGAAATCTGGGAGGAGGGAGCTGGAAGCGGGAGGCAAGGAGAGAAAGGGGTCAGAGAAGCTCAGGATTGGGGGTCTTGCCGGTCCACTTGTCTCCCAGCACTGCGGGTGCGTCGGGGAAGGGGGAATGGAGGGAGGGGTGGAATGGGCTGCACCCCAAAGAGCAGCACCGATATTGAGGGATGGGGAGAGGCAATGAATGGTTTGGACCAAGTGTGCACTAGGGGGGGATTACAAGAGGAGGAGGCCCTGCTTCAAGGGGGACTCTTCACTGTGACCAACCCACGCACTGACCATGAGCCCTGTAAACCTTGTTCCCCAAAACAGTAGTTCAGGATTTATTTGATTGACTTTCAGGGAAACGTTCTCTCGAGTCGCCCCAACAGCAGCTGGTGCAGTCTGTTGCCATGAGCATAGTCCATCATTCTCGGCCATGCGTGCTGAGCGAGGAGCAATTCCAGCAGCTCAGAGCTGAGCAGAGCAGCCAGGAGAAGATGCGGAAGCTGTACGAGCTGGTGCCGAGCTGGGACACGTGGCGCAAGGACCAGCTCTATCAGGCGCTGAGGAGAACAAACATAGACCTGGTGGAAGAGCTGGAGGGTAAATCAATGACAAAGGGCAAATCTGCTGCCCAAGGGGATCTCCCTGAGCCCGTCCCACAGGGGGCTCTAGACCAACTCTCTGGCTGCTCGTCCCGCCCCCTCACGGCAGAAGCCAAGCTGGGCATGGATGGTTGAGCAGCCCCACGTTCCTGTGTAATGGGCAGGGAGTGGGGGGGGGGGGGGGCGTTTGCCCTCAGGGCTGAGACTGTTTCAGTCGCTGGAGCTGTCCCCTGCACTCCAGACAGAGCTGGCTCCCCTGGCGCAGTGCGGAGCCGGGCTGCACACGCCCCGCGGGCTGGGGCTGTTCTGCAGGCAGCTCCTATTCCCATCCTAGGGCTCTGCATACCCGCTTGTGATGGGGATCGGGCCCCACGGGGCTCTTTTGGCTTCTCATGTGGCTTGGGGTGTTTGCACCCTGCAGTCAGACTCTGCCCCCTCCAGAATGTGGGAGAGGGCGAAGTCTGGCCCAGGCCCAAACTTCATAGCTCATCTGTTTGCCCAGAGAGGGTGGAGGTGGGTGGTGTCGGGGGGGGGGGGGGGAGGGTTGCCTGTATCTCCACCCGGCTCTGCACTCCTGGGCTCCTTCCATCTTTGCTGGGTGAGCAACATTTCTCCCCAGCCCTGCTCAGGCCTCCCAGAAGGTCCGAATTTCTCAGGGGGAAGAAGCAGCTGGTGCAGGGAGAGATGGGAATTTTGATCCCAGAGATGGGGAGGGATGAGAAATGAGAAGAGTGTGGGACTGGCAAGGCCCTTCCTATGTCAACTAATCCCATCTGAAGGTCGGGCTGAGTACTAACGAGGCCGTTCCTGACGGGTGTGTGTCTAGCACTGAATGTGGGAGTTGGTTGAGGGGCTCCCATTGGCTGGGAGATGAGGCTGCAGGGCTCTAGGATGGGGGTGATAGATCTGCTCTGTTTTGATCCCCGGCTCTGAGATCTCTGCTGTGCCTGTGACTAACACGATGGCGAGTCCCAGGCTGATTCCCAGCTGCCAGAAACTGCTGCCTCTTTCCTTGCCTGCCAGCTGTGTGGGGATGGGCAGAGCTGTTCATGTCCCTCCCTGCCCCCGGCCAGGCTCCTCATCTCTGCAGTGTGTAAGGTGCTTGGGGATTCCTCGGGGGGGAGGCACCAGAGGGAAGTTTTGTGACAGAGAATTGGACTGGGCCCTGTCCCTGCGGGTTGGGTGGGAGTGAAGGGGACGTGGGGCCCAAAGGAGCCTTGTGCCTTGCGTGCCCTTGTGCAGGGGCTGGGGACGGTGACAGCCCAGCACTGCAGGGAGCAGAGGGGCAGCTCTGTGTGAACGTGGGGGACAAGGGACCCTGGCAGAGTTTGAAAAGGGCAGGGAGGGGGTGGAGCCTTTTCCCTGCACGTCCCCCACTGGCCTGTGGACACTAAAGTCAGTCACTGGATCTTGTTTAAAAATTGTCATTCAGGGGGACACTTTGTTGACCGGCACCAAGAGCAGCCGATCCAGCGAGTCATAGATATGGACAGACTGCTTTGCTCTCTTCCGGCCAACCTGCTAATCAGTGAGCAATATGAGAGCATCAGGACCAGCTGAACCAATGTGGAGAAAATGCAGAAGCTGTACGAGCTGGTGCTGAGATGGGGAGGGAGCACAAGGACAAGCTCTACAGGGCCCTGAGGCAAACAAACTCTGCCCTTGTTGAAGAGTTTGAAGGTAGATAGCTGTAATCAACAAAAATACCCCACCTCCAGTGCCCCGAAGGGCAGCAGCCTAAGCCTGTCCCAGAGCTGTCCCTGGCTCAGCTCTCTAGGATCATTTGTACCTCCTCTGAGTGCCGCATTGGGCCAGGAAACAGATCTAAAAGCACCTCCCCTGTGAGATATTAATTGCCAGGGGTAGCTCTTATTTTGCCTCACTTGGAACCGTGAACCTATTCACAGAATAGCAGTGCTTTTGCAAATCCCTGTACAATGAGCATCTCCATTTGCTGACTTAATTTCTCCCCAACTGGCTGATTCTGGCAGGGACATCAGGGAACAGCCTGATTCATCAAGGGATATTGTCCCACTTCTCAACAAGTAAAACCTTCCCCCTTCTGTTCATGTCCTAAACTCCTGTGTGGTGTTATTAGGAGGTTCTTCTTCAAGTTTTTGCTCATGTCCATTCCAGTGAGGTGTGCGTGTGCCATGTGCATGGATTTCCGAAGCTTTTTTCCCTTAACAGTACCCATCAGGCCAGCCAGGGAGCCCTCTGGAGTGGTGCTGGTATACCAGTTTTTGAGGCATACAGGATCTTTCAAAAAAGGGTTTATTTTTCGAAAGCTCCGCGGCTAGACTGCCGCCTTTTTTTGACAAAGCTTTGTGTCAAAAAACGGTGCTGGCCATTTTTATGCTAATGAAGTGCAGGATATTTAAATCCACGCCTCATTAACAATTTCAATGTGCCTAATCTGCATCCCTGTGCCGACAGAGGGATGCAGTCTAGACACGCCCCAAGAGAGCAGTCTCTTCACTCCCTGGATGTAAGGAGACCCTTAGCATCTTACATTGATAGGACAAGAGAGTTTAGGAGGTCTCCACAACTCTTTACTTCCATAGCAGAAAGAACGAGAGGTCTTCCTGTGTCAGCTCAGTGCTTGTCCGAATGGATAACCGCATGTATCAGAGCCTGCTATGAGGCAGCGGGATGGGAGCCGCCACCGCTGACGGCTCACTCCACAAGGGCACACGCCTCGTCCATGGCGTTTGTAGCACAAGTCCCTATCGTTGACATCTGCAGAGCAGCTACTTGGTCCTCTAGTCATACATTCACAACTCACTATGCTATTTCCCAACAGGCTAGAGATGACTCAGCAGTAGGGAGGGCCGTGTTGTAGTCCATCACTGTTTCGGTTTCTGACCCCACCTCCTAATGTGTGGCTTGGGAGTCACCTAACTAGACATGAGCAAGCACTCGACAAAGAAGAAAAGGTTACTTAGCTGGTAACTGTTGTTCTTTTGAGATTCCACATCCCACCCGCCTCCCCATGTTGGAAGTATCCGTCAAGAAGGAACTGAGGGGGTGGAGGGCCAGCAGAGGTATATATTCACCAGTATACCGGTGCCACTCCAGGGGGCTGTCCGGCTGCCCTGATAGGTACTGCTAAGGGAAAAAAAGCTCCAGAAATCTCTGCACACAGCACATGCACACCTCGCTGGACTGGACATGAGCAACACATCTCGAAGAACAACAGTTACAAAGTAAGTAACCTTTTCTTGATAAAGGGTCGCTGCGCTCCATCTCAGGACTGGCTAAAGTGACCACATGACTATTTTATAGAGATGGCCCTGGTCTTTGAGACTTGGTCTTATGTCTGCACCTATTATCCTCCACCACCTAATTGATTTTTCACACTTCCTCTCTGGCCACCCTAGAAGTGTCTGCATTTCTGTGCTTGACCAGAGGTTGCCACCAGCTTGACAGCCTGGAAAGACCTTTGAAATTTAGGTGCTCAAATGTGACTAGGGAAGTAGGGAGGCTGTTCCATCCACGTGTCCCTACAGCCCCTGTCTCCTGGCTCTGAGATCTCCTCTGTGCCAGTCAGTCAGCCCTTGCTCCCTCTCCCATTCGCTCTCCCCTGCAGGTGGCAGTAGCCGGGCGCAGGAACCATCCACCAGCACCAGCCCTGGAGCGAGAGGTGAGTTATCAACCGCCCAGCGGGATTAACCCTTTGAGAGCCGCACTGAGGGGGTGAGCAGGGAGCAGGCTGCACAGAGGCCGGGGGTAGTAGCAGGTCCCCTTGCTCCTCGGGGAGGGAGGGTGACTCCTGAGGTGTTCGGGAACTGCCCCAAGGGCAGGGCAGGTTTGTCCCAAGCCCAGCCCAGGGCTCTGGCTAAACAGCCGCAGGGAACAAGCCCAAGCAGCCTGGCACCAACCCCCGTGCTTCAGTGGGGTGTTTCCATGTCCCTCCGCCCAGGGGAACGTTTTGTGGAGTGGCATCGGGAGCAGCTGATACAACGCGCCGCCTCGGTCGACACAGTCCTGGAGCTGCTGCGCTGGTGTGTGCTGAGACCTGTGCCAGAGTGGAGTGTGGTGAACGTGCGTTCAAGGCCAGTTCCAGGTGAGCTGTTGTGGGGCTGTGACACGTGGCACTAAAACCAGCCCTTCCAAGGCTAAAAGGCTGAAGCTGACACAAGCCTCCCTGAGGATAACTGGGAAATAACTTCCCACTGCCCCCTCCCTGCACTCCAAGCACCTCCCGACAGGGTCACTAGCTCTGCTCTCTGTGTTTTAATCCCTCGGCCATCCCTGCAGCGCAGGGGCCTGGACACCGACTGTTCAGCAGCTGGGCAGGGCCGGGGGAGGAGCTGCAGGGGGGCTGTGACTCACCCAGCACCTGTAACTCTCCCTGGCCACAGCAGGGACCCAGAAAAGAGCCCAAGGCTCCATGGGCCCAGTGGGCTCCTCTCTGCTGCTCCTGGAGTCACATGGAAATGCCCGGACGCTGCAGCGATGGGGCAGGATGAGCCCGATTGCAGCAGAGAGCTGCAGAGTCAGGTTCAGTGGGGGGCTGTGCTTTTCCTGCTCCACCCCAGAGGCAGCTGCATTTCTGGCAGGGGAGGGGACCAGCATCTCTACGGCTTGTAAAGTGCTTTGGGATTCCTCTGGGTGAAAGTGACTAGTTAGAAGGCACTAGACTGGACCCTGTCCTGGCAGGATGTGTCTGTCAGTCTGTGTGGGGAGTGTGGGGATGGAAGTGGAAGGATCAGCAAAGATCCCTGTCACTTGTGTGGCCCATGCTAGGACTGGGGGCAGTTACAGTTCTAGTCTGTGTGACACTGGGGCACCCCTCACCTTGGAGAGGTGTTTAAGGTGCAGGGAGGAGATGGCACCCTGTAAGTCTGCAACTGGCCTGTAAAATCAGTAATGGGGCTTTTTACGGAAAAAAATTCCTCAGGGCAGAAGGTTTATAACTGTGCGGTGCCTCTGTGGAGGATGGGACATTGTTCGGGGGGTGAGTGGAAGGGAGCAGGTGCTGCTGGGAGTCTGGCCGGGGAGGAGCAGGATGCTGGTGGGGGTCTGCCCACAGGAGAGGGGGGCAGGAGTAGCTCAGCTGGTATGTGGGTATCTCCAGGGACGAGGATCTCTGGGGCAGGATCTGGAGGCAGTGCTGGACGAAGTGGACATGCGGCTCCTTTAAAGAATCCAGCCTCTCCGGATCCTCCACTGCCGTCTTAACTATTCCCCGTTTCCCCCGCTTCCCAGAGTACAGGGAAGGAAGGGAAGACAAGAAAGCGCACGTGCTGCTGTGGGCATAGGAGGAGCGCGCTCTCTTCCCTTCCTTCCCCATGCTGGCTGCCTTGCTTCCTGCGGTGTGTGGTGGGGGTGGGGGTGCTAAGGCTTCACACCAGAGCCAGCTTCTCAGTGAGCATGCTTCCTGAGAAGCTGGATCTGACGCGGATCCGCTGGACTCCCCGTCCCCACCTCTCAGGAAGCCGGAGCTAACTCCATTTTTGCTGGAGGCTGTAGTGCCAGTTCAGGCTCCTTGTTTGGGGGGGAGGGGGAGGAGGGGCTAGGAACACTGCCTCATGATTGACTGGCCGTGCCCCCATGACTGGTTAATGGCCACGGAGCTAAGGGTTTATTAGCTGTGAAATGAGACTTATTGAAATGTAAAAGCAGGTAAAATATATGTACAGGCGAGTCACAATATTATTGCAAATACTGTCAGACATGCACCAATCCACTGGTTTCCCAAAAGGCTCTGATGGGCACCCAGAATAGCCCTGAGGACCTCAGAATGCCAGCACTTCAAAAATGAAGGATTTTCCTTTGTATCGGTATCTTACAACAGTCTGACAGGACAGCTGTGATACGGTTTCTTCTTTAATGTTTCTCAGAAAGAGGGACATAAGTGAATTGCCCTGGCTTCTAGCTGTGCATCCATGAGTGGTCCGCGAGTCCTGGTTCTTTGGCATTGTGGTAGAAAGGGAGGCTGAAGCACAGGTCGGGCGCAAGACCTGAAGACTGAACCAAAGTCAGCAAAAGTTATTCTAGAAGAAAAATCAGGGCCTGTATAAGCTGTTGTTTACCTGCAAATTCAGTTTCTGGTGCATTAATTCAGCACTGGCAACTACAACACACTATAGAACCCAATCTCACCTACCCTGAAGAGGTCTTCTGGTCCCAAGAAGCCAGCCACAGATCCCAATGAATTTTCACTCTGGATCTTACCCACAAGATCACGCTGGGCCAATCCTTTAGAATCTAAAATCTAAAGGTTTATTACTAAAAGAAAGAAAAGCATGAGAGTGAGGTTAAGGAGAATATATTACATGCATCGAATCACCCAGTTCTCAATGCAGGCTCTTAGCAGAGATACTATAAACTGCTGTCCTGTAAGTCTCTGGTGTACATCCTATGTACACCTATCCATGGTTCTTTCCAGCTCGGTTGTTCCCTGCATCTGGGATCAGAGCTGAATTGAAGATCAGATGGAGGGTGCCACATGGCACTTATATACCTCTCCTGGCATCCTCCTGGCTAGAGCAGGTCACATGGTCAAGTGACCTATCTCTGTCTCACATGCTGGCAGCTCTTATGCCCGGGCTGGTTTGCAGGTATCAGTCACATTCCTTAGGTGTGTATTGGCACCTAGAGATTCATTGTCTCCTTGCTAATTAGCATAGCCATTGGCTGAGCATTCTTTGCCCATTGTTCTGTCTCAGACAGCGAATTTTCCAGCATCAACTCAGAATACATGTTTATAACTCCACATACAGATATTATACAAGTACATGAATAGAACATACAGAATTAGTAGAGCATAAGCTTTCATTCAGCATCTCACATGATCCCTTTTGTACAGATGTTTGGGGCAAACACCTCCCCCCCCCATGGGTGCAGCAGTGATCTTTAGAATCCAATAACATGACAGATGGTTTACAGCAGGGGTTGCCAACCTGTTCCAGATGAAGAGCCACAATAGCAGTGGAGACAGCATGAAGAGCCGGAGCAGATATTGAGGGGGGAAAAAAAAAAAGGAGCACTGTGCTGGGGGAAAAACAGTGCTGGTACATCCATCCCAGGGCATGGCTTTTTTTTTTTTTTTTGGTTAACACCTTTGCTCTGGGTCTTCAAGGCCCTGCCCCCCCCCTTTTTTTTTGGTCAACAACATGCTGTCTCCACTACTACTGTGGCTCACAAAAAAAGCACTGGGAAGGGGTGAGAGGTGCAGTCTCTGGGAGGGAATTTGGGTCCAGGAGGAAGTAGAGAGAGGATGCTGGCTCAGGAAGAGGACTCCAAGCTGGAGAGTGTTGGGGTCAGGGGGTGGTTTGGGGTGCTGAGCAAGCCAGAGGCTTGTGGCTGTGAGAGTGCAGAAGTTTGAATTGGCGGTGTAAGGGGCTCAGGGCAGGGAGGCTGGGAGTATGATGGGCTCAGACACAGATTTGCAGGATGTGGATGGTGCAGGAGTGTTGTGACAGAAGACCGGGGATGTGGGGGTGCAGGGGTTAGGGGATGTGAGAGACTCAGGGCAGGGGGTTCCAGTGTATGATAGTCCCAGGTTTGGGGCTTGGGGGGAGTGCAGGAGTGTTATGATGCTGCAGCCAGATGTGGGCTTGGCTCCAATTGGGGGCTTGTTTGCCAGGATTCATTTTTACATAAAATATGTCAAACACAAAAAGTTTCTGCATTGTCTTTATTTCTGAGAAGGGCAGGGAATCTGTTTTGAGTCAGGGGTCACTGACCCACAGAAAAGTCAGTCAGGGCCACACAAGCAATATGCAAAAAAACAACTGCTACAAACCCCCCATGCCTCACTAATGTGGCCCCAGCAGTGCTGGTGGAGGCCGGGCACAGGGTGGGGGTGTGACGTAGTGGGGGTACTTGCTAGGCTGTGGTGACCTCTGCTGTATGGAGCAAGACCCAGCAGGGAAAACCTCATTATGCAAAGAGGACTCCAAACCTGTTGAACCAGCCAACCCCCCATGGGGTGAAACAAAGGAAGGGGAAGGCTGCCCTGGCTGGGGGCAGGGCTTGGAGAGGGGGAGTTAGTTCCTGTCTGGAAAGCAGGGGAGAAGGAGCTGGGGGGGGCGGGGGGCTGGGACTCCCCTATCTCAAGGGGGGCATGGAGGCCTCTTAGCCCCCAGTTCCTGTAATCAGATTACATCTGTGCTGTGCTATATACTGGAGGGGCAATAAACAACCTGCATTCTAGTGTCTGGTGGAGTCTGTTCATGCCATTTCGGGGGGTGCAGGAGACGGGAAAATCCCGACGCATCGTCACAGGGGGGCAGGGTGCTCGTGGGAGGGTCTGGCCAGGAGGAGGGGACAGAGTCAGTTGGGGCCAGTACCTGGGGATCCTGGGTCTCAGGAAGTGTGCTAGCTGCTCTTCCCCTCTCCTCCCCTCCCCCAGGCATCCCCCCTGCTCTAACCCAATCCTCCTCCCCTTTTCCAGAACCAAGCACACCCCCCCCAACCAAGTGCCTCATCCCTTCGAGCCAGGCACACTCCCCCTCTAACCCAATCCCCCTCCCCTTCCCCAGATCCAGGTACATACCCCCCAACCCAATCCCCTTCCCCAGAGCCAGACACCTCCCCTCCCTGCTCTAACCCAATCCCCCTCCCCCACTAACCTTATGCCCAGGTCCCGGAACCGCTTCTGGTGCTGGCGCCACACCTGAGCCACTGCCGCTGCCTGCACTCAGCAGCCGCTGCTAGCAATTGCAGGCTGGGACCCTGTGTGTGACCCAGCCTGCATGTGCAGGATATGACGTAGTGTGCTGGGGGCTGTGAGCGGAACCGTGCAGGTCGTGAGCTTGCATGCGGCTCAGAATGGCCTGGCCATGAGAGCAGATGACATGAGTGGTTCTGGATTCCGTCCCGGTTCTGTCAAGCCACGGGTCGGCACCCCAGGATTACAAGTTTCATATGAACCACGCAGTTCTTCAAGTGGTTGCTCATGTCCATTCGAAGTAGGTGTGCGCACCGCGTGCACTGCGTCTTCTGGAGCGTTTTCCCTAGCGGTACCCATAGCCCGGTGCTGGTAGAGACAGCATTGTAGCGTGCGGTACCGGGGTACCCATGTCCGGTACCGGGGGAGGCGGTGCCGTGGAGGAGAGAGATGCGTAAGTGGACGCCACACGGCTACGGGGGTACGGCACCGGTGCAGCCAGGTGAGAGGCTGGCAAGGAGTTCAGCTGCACGGAAGTCCGAGAGTGGCCCGAAGCTGCCCTGGAGTGGTGGCCTGGTGTTGGGAGCGGTGCTGTAGTAGCGACCGGTACTGACCCCACATGGGGTGGTCCCGATGCATAAGTCGCCTTGGCATGTCGACCTGAGCCATGCGGGGGTGAAGTCGTAGCCAGCTCTACCCCTGGCGAGGGGGACCTCGACCATTCCGTCTCAACCGACGACGGAGGGGAGGTCGTGAGGCTAATCAGGTCCTGCACCGCTTCAAATGTGTCCGGCGTGGATGGATCGTGCGAGGGGAGGTGGCTGGGACTATCGAGGCCTCCTCGCTGACTGTGGTGCACTGCGGGCGATGTGTGCACCGGTGAACCGGCACCGCGGCATCTAACCGAGGCCGGCTTTTTGACGGGGATCTTCCCCGGGACTTCTTCACCCTCTTGGATGGAGGAGAGTGAGACCGGTGCCGAGATCTAGATACGGAGGTAAGCTACCGGTGAGGGGCCTCCCGCGTGGAAATCGGTTGTAGCGCTGTCTCCATGAGGAGAAGTTTGAGGCGGGAAACTCTTTCTTTCTTCATGCGGGTCTTAAAGGACTTACAGATTTTGCAGGCGGCTGCAAGATGAGCCTCACTCAGACACTTGAGGCAGCTGTTGTGTGGGTCGCCTCTAGGCATAAACTTCCCGCAGTCAGCGCACGTCTTGAAGCCTTGTGGCCCTGGCATTCCTCACCCCCAAGGGGGGGAAGGAAGAATACAAAGAATCTAACTATCTAACTCATAGAACTATTTACAAACAAGTAGAAGAACGGGAACCATTAACTAACTAAGAGAGATAGAGACTCTCCAACAACCGTCACGGCGGTAAGAAGGAACTGAGGTGGGGCAGCGCCGGCAGGGGTACTTATGCCCTGCCATGGAGGCGCCACTCCAGGGGGCGCCCTGCCGGCGCTACGGGTACCGCTAGGGAAAACGCTCCGGAAGTCACGGTGCACGCGGTGTGCACACCTACTTCGAATGGACATGAGCAACCACTCAAAGAACAACAGTTACAGGTAAGTAACCGTTCTTTTTACTTGCCTACCCATGTCCTTTGGAAAGCCTCATAAAGAGGAGAAATATTTAGATATAAGAAGAGCTTTGGGGTTTTACCTTGAGCTAAGGCACATAGAACAACCTTGCAACTGCGCATGGAGGCTGAAGGCAGAATAATGGGCAGTGTAGTAGTCAGGCATCACCAGTGGTGTCCTGACAGGTCTTCTGCTCCATCAGTGATGAGAACCGTTCGACTCTGTGCTTGTCCCCTTTGGCTGCGTCTACACTGGCAAGATTTTGTGCAAATACTTTTAACAGAAAAGTTTTTCCGTTAAAAGTATTTGCGCAAGAGTGAGTCTATACTGGCATGTGCCTTTGTGCAAAAGATTTGCTTTTGTGCAAAAGCATCCGTGCCAGTGTAGACGCTCTCTTGCGCAAGAAAGCTCTGATGGCCATTTTAGCTATCGGGCTTTCTTGCGCAAGAAATTAATGTGGCTGTCTACACTAGCCCTCTTGCGCAAGAGGGCTAATCCCTGAGCAGGAGCATCAGAGTATTTGCGCAAGAACCACTGATTTTGTACATTACAAAGTCAGTGTTCTTGCGCAAATACTCGTGGCCAGTGTAGACAGGCGGCAAGATTTTGCGCAAAAGCATGCCAGTCTAGACGCAGCTTTTGTGTGTTGTTACTTGCTCAAGTAGCAAACACAGCAGACTTGGACCTTGTCCTGAATGTGGGTTGGTATGTTCCTTTTATCTGAGGTGTGTGTGTGTGTGTGTGTGTGTGTGTGTGTGTGTGTGTGTGTGTTTGTACTGAGATGTTTCTTCACAAAGTGTTCTGTTACCACCCCTCTGGAACGTGTTTACGGCCTGTGCCTGGTATCTCTTGGCTATCAATGTTTCTCTGTTATTAGTTCTGTTCTTGCCAACTTCTGTGAACAGGGCCAGCCTGTTGCTCACAGCTTCACTTTGCTTTATATTAGCAAAGTCTTGACCATTGTGCCTAGGCCTCAAGTCTCACAGCCAGCCTGTGATACGTGGGCTTATGTTTCAGGCCCTTATCTGACTCCAGGCAGTTCTGTGTCCTCCCAGAGAATCTCCTCTTCAATTTCAGCTTGCATTTGTTCATTAATCCACCTGGCTAATGTGACAGTCCCAAGTAGAGTATTAGCTCAAGCAACCAGGTCTCATGCAGGTTCTACAGTGTACATCGCTTATGTGCCTGTCTTGGACTTCTGTAAGGAGACAGCTTGGTCATCTGTTCATTCCTCACTAAGCTATCTCTCAGCAACCCTGGGAAAGTGCCACACTTGGTCGTGTGATTCTCCCATCTCTGTTCAAGTAGACGCCAAGCTCACATCCAATTCAAACTGCTTGCGAGTCTCCTACAAAGAAATGGACTGGGTGTGCCTGGCTATGAGGGAAGGGAAAGGTCGCTTTGGGGAAGACAACATGATTCCTAATGGACTTCTACCTGTTGCTGTTTGAGATGTGTTGCACAGGGTCCTACGATGATCTGCCCTCCTTCCCATCTCTATGGGAATCTGTCCAGAAAGAAGTAGCTGAGGAAGGTTGGGGGCAACTCCACCCTCTGTACCTGTACATCGCGGTATGAGAGCAGAGGGTGCACCTGCTATACCAACAGGTACTGCTAAGGAAAGAATCTGACTGTTGGGTGCTGGGTGCACCTCAGCCTACTGCAGAAGAACTTGTACAACACACCTCCAAGAACAACAGTTCCAGCAAGTCTCAGGGGGTAGTTGTGTTAGTCTGTATCTGCAAAAACAATGATGAGTCCTGTGGTACCTTAGAGCAAGAGTAGGCAATAATTTATGACGGTGAGTATGTGTACTTTCTAAGGTTTTGGCAAGTGATCAAAGGCTTCTCTATTCTATGGAGGAGGTACGGGGTCTGGGAATGAGGTTTGGTGTAGAAAAGAGCTTGGGGTAGGAAACGGGGATGTCCAGGATATGGAAGGAAGTTGTGACCTGCGGGATGGGGATGCAGTGCTTTTGAGTGATGATCTGGTCGGAAAGGGGCGGTGGCCTGGGGCCAGCGGCCTGGGGCAATTGGTTGGTTTCCAGCCAATAGGAACTGAGAGATTTTGCTGGGGTAGGGGGAAATGTGTGAAGCCTCCCTCTGCTCTCAGAGCGCACAGCAGAGAGCCATAGGGAGCAGCCAGCTGCTTAAAGCGGTGTTGGGCTGCTCTGAAGTGGCTGGCTGCTCTGTGCAGTCTGGTCCTACACTGGAAAAGTAATTCTTCTTCAAGTGGTGTCCCTGTGGGTGCTCCACTGTAGGTGTCAGGCTCATCCTGGCACTGCAGATTGGAGACTTTTAGTAGCCTTAGTCAGCCGGACCACGCATGCGCAGTTAGCATCTCATGCCGTTCGCACCCTCTGCCTGTTGCATGCGGTCTGGCTCCCACCAGTTCCTCTTAACCGTCCTTGGTCATAGATGGAGCTCCTCAACTCTCCTACAATTCTCTTTGTTTCTGATTGGAATTCATTTGCAAATAGTTTAAAATAGAGATACAGTTGTTAGCTTATAGTTAGTATTTGTTACAGCTTAAAAAAAAAGTGAAGAGGTGTGAACCTCAGTCTCTTCCACAATGCCTGGATCCCTAGGTTTCAAGAAATGTAGCCTTTGCCATGAAGTCATGCCGGCCTTGGATGGCCACGTGGCATATATCCGCTGTCTGGTGAGGCGCATGTGCCAGAAAAATGCACTGACTGTTCTAAGTTGATGGCAAGAGCATGAAGGGATAGGGAAATGTGCCTGCAGATGATCCTTTTTGATAAGGCACTTCAGCCTCCTGAGATTACATCACAGCCAGAGTCTACAGTGCTGCAGAAACATAGAGCGCCATCCCCTGAGATGGGCCCATCCTGCAAGATAAGAGCATCTCCGACACTCTCTCTGCTTGCTGCTCCACCAAGCAGACTCAGTACGGGGGATAAACCAGGTACATCCAGCACTGTTCCGTCCACTTCTAAGGCTTCCGCAAGCACCAAACGTAAAAAGTTGGTAACGTCAGCACCAACCGTTAAGGCACTGTCAGGACTGAGATTGTTGTCAATACCTGTATTCCGTCATCTGCACCATCTGCACCTCTTTCCTGGGCATTTCTGGCACCAACGGCCTCATTGGCACCTCCTGCACCAGCAGCCCTAATGCCTCCGGCACCATCAGCCATGAAGCCTTCAGCACCGACTACCTCTGTGGTGCCTTCAGCACTGACAGCCATGACACTTTCGGCACTGACACCGCCAGTGCCAACAGCAGATGACAACACTAAAATGGCACCAAAAAAGCCACGGGAAAGTCTGGTGTGTGGTGAAGCCCAATTTCCCCCTCTCCGAATTTCTCCCCGGCACCGTCACCTTTGCCTCTACAACGAGTTTCTCCTATACTGACTACCTGATGCTACCATTATAGGGTCCAGCCTCACTCTCCTAGATGCAGTTCCCGGTCACCATATCGGGAAATGCACCGGGAAGATACAAAATACTATGGGAGACACCATTCTCTTTCTCCACCACCGCCTCATTTCTACTGTTCACCCGCATGCTCACCGCACTCCCTGCACCACGAGTGTCAAATTAGTGTAATCTCTTCCAGGAGATCATCACTGACACGTTCTGACTGTTACTATGGATACCATTATAGGCAGGGCTCGCTGAGCTGCGGTGAGCCCTGCTCGCCAGCCATGCTGTCCGGCGTTCTGCGCACGCGCAGATCATTTTGCGCATGTGCAGATCGCCTGAACCCGGCTCTTCCAGGATGTAATCTACTCGCCCCGGGCGAGTAGATTACATAGATTGTCGAGCCCTGATTATACTGGTCTACAATTTTTTAGAAGTCGTCTGCTTCAGAGATAAAATGTGCTATTTATTATGTATTTTGATGTGCTGAATTCAAATATGACAATTAAAACAACTGATTGGCTACTGTTTCCAAGATATTTAAGTTTTTACATTTTACGTCTATGTATATTGTGTAGATAGTAGAGTTTTAATCATAAATTGTAAACCTAGTCTTTTCATGTGTTTATGGTTGCTTTACATGATAATATTTCACCTGTCCTGTTTATGTAACACTTTAAAAATCAGCAAAAGGGTTATATAAATAAAATTTATTATGAAACAAAAGGCAAAAAACTATTATGTACATAGTTTAGTCCTATTCAGTGTCTACTCGGCGCTTCTTGGCTTGTCTCTTATATTCATTAAATGGAACATCTCTTGTCACTGTCCAGAAATAGTCTGCAAGCATTAATGGGCTCCATGTGCCCTGATATCGTTTCTCCATTGTTGCATTATAGGCCTTACTACTCCTCACATCACCATTATCGGTCAGATTCTTCTAGATGGTCTCCATGTTGCTGCTGTTCACTCTGTTATCAATTCCTTCCTACCGAGCCACAGGAACAGCACCCGCCAGTTCTTCCACCACAGAGTCCTTCCACCCAGGCTCAACACTCAGAGCTGGACAAGGGGCAGCTGCCTGAAGCAGACGACCAACAACCAGACACTTTGTCTACAGACCAGTCCTCATCCTCCCCAGATGAGGTAGTCTTTCCTGGAGATATGTCCTCTACTGATGACCTGAAGCAATTTCAAGAGCTATTTAAATGTGTGGCAGAAAGCGAGGAGGCCCAGCTGGCGGAAGTGCAGATCAAGCAGTACCGTGTATTGAAAAATTTGCAACCTCAATATCGCTCCAAGATCACACTTCCTATTGACGAGGCGGTCATGGAAGCTGCGGAGGAAATTTCGCAAACTCCAGCCTCAGTACCTCCAACAAGTAAATGGGTGGAGAAGAAATACTTTGTGTCTTCGAAGGGACCAAAGTTCTTGTTGAATCATCCACAGCCGAATTCGCTCATTGTGGACGCAGCGCAACAGAGAGCCAAAGCCCCACAATACAAGAATACTCTTGGGGAGAAAGATAATAATAAATTGCATATTGTCATCAGGAAGGCTTATTCTTCTTTGAGTCATGTCCCCGTGGGTGCTCCACTGTAAGTGTCAGGCTTGTCCCACACCACAGATCGGAGACTAGTCAGCAGTATGGACCACGCATGCGCGGCAGGCGTCTCGTGCTGTTTGCGCCGACTCTGAGCATGTGCAGTTCAGCTCCCGCCAGTTCCTTCTAACTGTCCATGGCTGCAGACAGTGAACTTCTTCTCCTCACATTCTGACAGAAAAAGATTAGAATTAGTTAGTTTAGTTTAGTTTAGTTTATAGTTCAGTAGTTTCTAGTTACAGTTAGTTTTTATTTCACAGTTGTTCTTAAAAGAAAAAAAGGTTCTTTTCTCCTCACAGTTAAGGTCTGCCTAGCCAGCCCTTATCATACAGTATGCCGGGATCCCCCGGGTTCAAGAAATGCGCTACGAGTCACGATCCGATGCCCGCTTCGGATGGACATTCTTGATATATTAAGTTTTTGGGCGAGGGTCATATCCCTCAGAAATGCCAGCACGACTCTAAACTTACAGCGCGAGCCAGGCGGGATCGTGAAATGAGGCTCAAGATGCTGCTCTTTAAAAGGCCTTGCAGTCCATTGAGCCTGATGCCTCTTGACCCCCAGACTCTCTGGGAACTGACAAACAGCGGTCTGCCCTGAGCGTGCCCAAGAGAAAGTCACCCCCACTCCACTACTCGCCATCCAAGCGGATCAGTGCAGGGAATAAGCCGGGCACTTCGGAAGTGGTTCCCACCCTCCGCGCCGATAAGCACAAGGTGGGCCGCAGGACATTGGTGCCGAGTCCGGCTCTTTCAAGGGAACTGGCACCAGCAACCCCTTCGATGCCTAGAGCAGAATCAGCACCAGCAGTGGCACCGAGAAAACAACCAGCAATATCAGCACTGACAACGAAGCACCGGCCACGGGGCCACCCCCATCAGTACCGATGTCGCCAGTGCCACCAACAATACATCCGGAGCTGGAAATGCCTTTATTCCACCACAGTTCTCTCCGGCACCATGAAAGGCATTACACAAGTCTAGGAGACAGATTACTCCCTCTCCTAGTCCAGAACCGGTGCCTTTTTTGCCGGAGCCGCCCTTCCTCGCTTCGCCTCACTCAATATGCCCTGAAGAGGTGACACATGGCAGCCCCATTTCACACCACCGCCAGGTCTCCCCACGTTATTCCCCATCTCCACAGTATTATCATCAGCACCAATGTACATGGTCTCCAAGGCACTCACGAGGCAGGTTCACCTAGATTTCCTACACTTTCATCTTACTCTCACTACCATAATTCCACTAGGAGAGGATATTCCCCAGCATACTCTCCAGGGAGAAACTATTACAGGCACTGCTACAACCACCATTTCTATGACTGACGCTGTCTTTACTCCGTACAATGTACTCCTTCAAGATCACCACACTACCACCACCCACATGTCTCCCATGACAACATTAGTTTACCTGCTCCATCCATAGGCACTAGGCCACCCACTCCTACTGGGGACACGCCTTCACTACCGCAGCCGGACAAATATCTGAGCAGGATCAGCAACAAGGGGAATCTCCAACAGACTAATCATCCTCTTCTCCCGATGATGCCATCTTCTCTGGTGACTGTTCACCTACTCACAATGCTCGCCAATTTCAAGATCTATTCAAATGTGTGGCTGACACACAGGAGGTGCAACTAACTGAAATACAGCAGAAACAGAACCGACTGCTTAAGAACTTGCAACCTTCGCAGAAGTCTAGGGTAGCCCTACCTCTGGACGAGGCAATTCTTGAGGTCACTGATGAAATATGGCAGACACCCGTTTCCACCCTTGCAACCAAAAAAAGGGAGACAAAAAGTACTTTGTCCCCTTGAAAGGGATGGAATTTTTATTTACACATCCACAACCTAACTCATTGGTAGTGGATGTGGTGTAGCAGAGAGCCAGGGCACCCCAACTCAAAACCACTGCTAGTGACAAGGAAGGCAAATGACTGGACCTATTCAGCAGGAAGGTTTACTCATCAGCCATCCTAACTTTGAGGATGGCTAATTACGCTGCCCTCCTTCCTAACCACAATTTTGACAATTATACTAAGCTGGTAGCACTATTGGAGCATCTGCTTGACAGCAAGCATGAAATTTTAAATTTGGTAGAACAAGGGGGTTACACCGCTTCCAGATAGCAATAGACATCGCTGACATGGCTGCATGAACCACCGCCACTTCAGTGGTGATGTGTAGAGCATCTTGGCTCCTGCTGGCTGCAGTGCAAAGAGAGCTGCAGTCAAAAGTGGAGGACTTGCCTTTTGACAGGCAAAGTTATTTGCTGAGAAAACTGATCAGATGCTCCATTCCGGTAAGGACTCCAGAACAACCCTCAGGATGCTTGGAATGTATACGCCATCTTGCTGAGGTCAACGATACACACCTTACTACCGGTACAGACCCTGCTCATACGCTGCATCCCGATACAGACA